>NC_139231.1:89094110-89452707 GCF_977018435.1 Lepisma saccharinum | reverse complement strand
CACCGTAGACATAGAAATAATTAGACGTAAAGGTATTTATCCTTACGAATATGTTAGTGATAATTCTAAATTTATCGACGACACTCTTCCACCTCAAAAAGAATTTTACAGTCGACTCAGAGAGAAAGGAATCACGGACGATGAATACGAACACGCGCAACGGATGTGGGACAAATTAGGATGTAGGACACTCGGCGATTATCACGATGCCTACTTAAAACTGGACGTGACAATACTCGCGGATGTTTTTCAAGCATTCAGGAAAACGTCGGCGAATATTTACAAATTAGATCCTGCATATTTTTACGGTCTTTCGGGCTTAGCGTGGTCTGCCATGTTATTACAGACAAAAATAAAACTCGAATTGATACCGGACGTGGACATGTTATATTTTATCGAGAGGGGGATACGAGGTGGAATGGTGCAATGCGTACAGAGACATGCAAAAGCAAATAACGTTCACATGACAGAAGAATACGATCCTAACGAACAATCGAAATACATATTTTATGTGGATGCAAATAATTTATACGGACATGCTATGATACAAAAACTTCCTTACGGCGGGTTCGAATGGGTGGATACCACTTCCATTAACATTAATAACTTCAACGACTGTGAATTTGGCTTGTTTATAGAGGTGGACCTCGAATTCCCCGACCATCTACACGATTACTTCAAAGATCTACCTCCTGCACCCGAACTAAAATGTTCGCCTGATTCAAATCAACGTAAGCTTCTGTTAACATTGGATAGGAAAGAGAGATACGTTCTCCATTACAAAAATCTTCAATTCTTAATTGAGAAGGGAGTTCAAGTAATAAATGTGAGAAGAATAATGAAATTCAAACATTCCGAGTGGTTAAAACCTTACATTGAAAAAAATACGTATCATAGAACACGCGCCACGTCAGATTTAGATAAAGATTTTTTTAAACTCATGAATAATGCTGTTTACGGAAAAACAATGGAGAATGTCAGGAAGCACGTGGACGTGAGATTAGTTCCCGATTCAAATAAATGTAGAAAATTGATAGCATCGCCGACATTCAAATCACGAAATATATATGATGAAAACCTGGCCCTGTTTGTGATGGATAAAAAAATAATCAAGTTCAACAAACCAATCTACGTGGGGGCGACGGTTTTGGATTCATCTAAACTGCATATGTTTGAATTTCATTATAATGTCATGAAACCCTTCTATAATGAAAATATAACACTTTTGTATACGGACACGGACAGTTTTATTTATTCCGTACAGACATCTGACCTCTACAACAATTTGAAACAACCGAATATGATTGATCATTTCGACACATCTTCCTTCCCTCAACCAAACAGATTTGATCTCCCTTCTCGCAATAAAAAAGTGCTTGGTAAAATGAAGGATGAATGCAACGGAGAAATCATTCTGGAGTTTGCCGGCTTACGTTCCAAAATGTATGTGGTGAAAACAGAAACCAGCATCATCAAAAAAGCCAAAGGTGTTGGTAAAAATACCGTGAAAAACAAGCTTGTGTTCGAGGATTACATCAATTGCCTCTATTCACAGTCGAGGATTCTACGTTTGGAGACAAGGATACAAAGCGTAGACCACGTGCTTACCACAAACAAAGTTAATAAAGTAGCATTAGATCTGCATGACGATAAAAGATGTATTTTGTCTTGTGGAATCCACACGTTGCCTTGGGGCACTATCGTTTCTCACAACGTTGCAACGTTTAGAAAGTCGTTGATTTTGTTTCTGTATTTTCCGTCGTTGGGTTTCCTCGTCATGTCGATCGTCGCGAATCCGAAATCGTCACTGTTCCAGCAAGAAGAGCAACGTTCCGAAAATTGATTGATCAACAGGCCGTTGAGTTTAGATAACATGGAAGGTAGAAATTCATGATCTGCCGTGCGGTGTACAGCCTCCATTGTTTGCTTTCGGAAACCAAAGAGATTCATTGTCCTTGCTAGTTATTTATTGTGTATGTGATAATTTGAGACAGTTGAAGTTTTTTTTATTTTAGTTATAGTTATTTAAGTTGTTTTTTTTCAATTGCATTGCCTACAATTTTTACTAATTTCTAAACGATAGTGCCCCCAAGGCAACGTGTGGATTCCACAAGACAAAATACATCTTTTATCGTCATGCGGATCTAATGCTACTTTCTTAACTTTGTTTGTGGTAAGCACGTGGTCTACGCTTTGTATCCTTGTCTCCAAACGTAGAATCCTCGACTGTGAATAGAGGCAATTGATGTAATCCTCGAACACAAGCTTGTTTTTCACGGTATTTTTACCAACACCTTGGCTTTTTTGATGATGCTGGTTTCTGTTTTCACCACATACATTTTGGAACGTAAGCCGGCGAACTCCAGAATGATTTCTCCGTTGCATTCATCCTTCATTTTACCAAGCACTTTTTTATTGCGAGAAGGGAGATCAAATCTGTTTGGTTGAGGGAAGGAAGATGTGTCGAAATGATCAATCATTTTCGGTTGTTTCAAATTGTTGTAGAGGTCAGATGTCTGTACGGAATAAATAAAACTGTCCGTGTCCGTATACAAAAGTGTTATATTTTCATTATAGAAGGGTTTCATGACATTATAATGAAATTCAAACATATGCAGTTTAGATAAATCCAAAACCGTCGCCCCCACGTAGATTGGTTTGTTGAACTTGATTATTTTTTTATCCATCACAAACAGGGCCAGGTTTTCATCATATATATTTCGTGATTTGAATGTCGGCGATGCTATCAATTTTCTACATTTATTTGAATCGGGAACTAATCTCACGTCCACGTGCTTCCTGACATTCTCCATTGTTTTTCCGTAAACAGCATTATTCATGAGTTTAAAAAAATCTTTATCTAAATCTGACGTGGCGCGTGTTCTATGATACGTATTTTTTTCAATGTAAGGTTTTAACCACTCGGAATGTTTGAATTTCATTATTCTTCTCACATTTATTACTTGAACTCCCTTCTCAATTAAGAATTGAAGATTTTTGTAATGGAGAACGTATCTCTCTTTCCTATCCAATGTTAACAGAAGCTTACGTTGATTTGAATCAGGCGAACATTTTAGTTCGGGTGCAGGAGGTAGATCTTTGAAGTAATCGTGTAGATGGTCGGGGAATTCGAGGTCCACCTCTATAAACAAGCCAAATTCATAGTCGTTGAAGTTATTAATGTTAATGGAAGTGGTATCCACCCATTCGAACCCGCCGTAAGGAAGTTTTTGTATCATAGCATGTCCGTATAAATTATTTGCATCCACATAAAATATGTATTTCGATTGTTCGTTAGGATCGTATTCTTCTGTCATGTGAACGTTATTTGCTTTTGCATGTCTCTGTACGCATTGCACCATTCCACCTCGTATCCCCCTCTCGATAAAATATAACATGTCCACGTCCGGTATCAATTCGAGTTTTATTTTTGTCTGTAATAACATGGCAGACCACGCTAAGCCCGAAAGACCGTAAAAATATGCAGGATCTAATTTGTAAATATTCGCCGACGTTTTCCTGAATGCTTGAAAAACATCCGCGAGTATTGTCACGTCCAGTTTTAAGTAGGCATCGTGATAATCGCCGAGTGTCCTACATCCTAATTTGTCCCACATCCGTTGCGCGTGTTCGTATTCATCGTCCGTGATTCCTTTCTCTCTGAGTCGACTGTAAAATTCTTTTTGAGGTGGAAGAGTGTCGTCGATAAATTTAGAATTATCACTAACATATTCGTAAGGATAAATACCTTTACGTCTAATTATTTCTATGTCTACGGTGGGAAAATTAGCTCTCGTTATTCTAAATTGTTCAGGCGAAAGTTTGCTAGCAAGAGCGTCCAAGCTCGCAGATAAAAATCTGTAAGAATCTAAAAATCTCATCTCCACAGTTTCGTTTGTTCCCGGAATCAATACTCGCTTGCTGACACTGATGTACCTTTCTTCATTCTCTGTTAGAATATTTATTTTTTGTCTATCATATCCAAGATTCCGAATTAAGAGATGGAAGTCGTAACCGCTGCCATTATGAAGGTATATGGGGACAAACGTAGGTTTTTGGATCTTTAGATTACACGTGTTACAGATTCCACCGATGTAGTTTCCGGTGAAGTGATTATGGTGAAATACTTTCCGGTTCTCGTCGGTGAAACGTTGATCGCACACCGGACACGTTTCAATGTTATTGTGAGATTGAAGTTCATCGCTGGATAATGGAAGCATTGGTTTCGATTCGCGTAAGAGGCTGCCAATTGTCTCAACCTCTTCAACCATCTTTTCAAAAAAATGTTTGATTACGTCTGGTCCTCGGTAAACATACGGTTCATCTATCCTATCCTGTCGCACGACAACATATCCGAAACTCGAGGCTTCGTGCAACTGATACGGTGTTGTGGAAGAAAGTTCGGGGTCTGGTTCGCAGTACGACAACGGTTTGAGAAAAGACTCAAAATCAGCAATGATGATTGTGGGATGCTCCAAAAATGCCTTATGCATCCTAAATTCTTCGACCTCTTTTGATTTCGGCATCAACATGCGAGTCGGTCTGTTGTCACCGCAATAAATTTTATGTTCGGCAAGTTTCTCGATAGCAATCTGACGTCCGGTGTAATTTCGATAATCGACTTGTTTTTGATCGTCGAACGTGGTCAAACACCTTGGGCAAACTTCGATGTGGTTTGCATGCTTGGTTGATTGACTTCTGACTAAGCGTGATAGTGAACGAATGAGACAGTAATGGTGAACACTGTCGTTTGAAATTAGAAGAAGATTAATCACACGAGCATCATCATCGTCGACATCGCTTATCCTGACGGGATGCACGACATGTTTATCCAACGTATAGGAATACACGTTGATGATTAAGCGTTTTCCTTCTGCATCTCGTGCTCGTGTTTCGAATTTTGATATATCAGATATGGTCATCGGGTATTCGATGCCAGACATTACACTTTCAAACTCGGGCTCGTATTGTTTGTAATGATAAACCCGCTCTGGATTATTTGACGAATGAATCGGGTGAAGTTCCGCCAACACACACCAAAGAAAACACTTTTTATCGCTGTTCTGTATATTTAACACAGCCCTCTTGTGTTGAATGTTCGGTGGAAGAGGAACGTAGCTGGATGTACGAAGAGGCGAGAATTGGTTCACGTAAACAGTTAACGTGTGAGGACTTCCACATAGAGACCATCCCGACCCTTTAGCCTCGAAATCGTCGTGTTTCTTAACCAGTTCATTTGAAAGATCAGAATAAAATTCGTCCAAATTAACGACGTCCGCCAAATGAAGAGCCTGGTTTTTTGTACGATGATAAAAAATACTTGTTGTACCATCGACTTTTTCGTATTCGGAAAATAGATCAACGTATACTTTTATGGAATTATTTTCCAATTTATTTTTTAGAATATTTATCACGGATGTTTTCGTTTCACGCAAGAAACTAAGAATGTCCCGGCCTGGTTCCGAAGTAAAAGAGAAATCCTGAATATGACGGTTAAATGCAGATCTAATTGGTTTTCGTTCATTACATAATTTAATTTGCTTGGAAGTGGAAGCTTCGGTTTCTGGATCATCGATTTTTCTTTTCAATGTTCTTTGTTCGGTCGATGGTTTGCAAATTTTCAGGTGTTTATTTAAATTTGCAATGCTAATCATCTTTCCGCATCGAGCACAAGGCTTAGAAGGTAACGAACGATTAATTCTCGAACCTGTTTCGCTACATCTTGCCCTGTGCTTGCTAATATTAGTTTTAGATATTAATTTTTCGCAAGTAACACATTCGATCAAACTGGTGGATTCCATTATGCTTTCTCCAAAATCACAGAAATCAAAAGTCTAGTATATAGCGATACAATTTTCAGGTATGTTATTTTATATAGAATTTCTTGGAGTGATTACAAAACTCAAAAATTCAATCTACTGTAAATAGAATTTCAGGTATGTTATTTATATAGAATTTCTTGTGTGCGAATACAAAATCTCAAGAATTCAATCTACTGTGAATACAATTTTCAGGTATGTTATTTATATAGAATTTCTTGTGTGCGAATACAAAATCTCAAGAATTCAATCTACTGTGAATACAATTTTCAGGTATGTTATTTTATATAGAATTTCTTGAGGTGATTACAAAAATCAAAATTCAACTTAACGTGAATATAATTTCCAGGTATATTATTTTATATAGAATTTCTCGGGGTGATTACAAAAAAATCAAAATTCAACTTAACGTAAATATAATTTCCAGGTATGTTATTTTATATAGAATTTCTCGGGGTGAATACAAAACTCAAAAACCGAGACAGTTCAGTTTTAACATGTTCATATTTGAAAAAAAAAATGCAAAATACGCCTTGGAAATTTCAACCAATCCACTTTACTAGATTGGAGAAACCTCTAACTATTGTCATTTCGAACTTTTAATTGACCCCCCTCCCCCTTGTTATTTTTGGATCAATTACCTTAACCAAATTAACAACAGGACTGAGGCGGTTCCTAAATGACAATAGTTAAAGACATATTTTAGCAAATTACGCCGGCATAAGCTAAGTACGTGTTGCTAGAAGGCCTTCGTCGTTGCAAGTCACCTAACCCATTCACTAAGAAATGAGAGAGAAAAATGTTGACGTACTGAAAAAAGTTGACTTGTTCACCGAGTTCAGATGTTTACTCATACATGGCTCTGTCGTTGTCGTCTATCAAAAACCTAAAATCATAAGTGGAAACAGTGAGAGATATCGAAAAATCTCTCCAAACACCACCTCCCCTTGTCGATTTTTTTTTTGGTGACGTTGAGTACGCGTAGAGAGGTCGGGTTTAGTGCGTCGGTCGAGTCTCGGTGTCCTCTGTCCTCCCATACCAAAATAAACATAGGTCGTCATGGAACAAAAAAAAATGTTCCGAAAATTTTCTAAGTCCAGCGTTAAAAAAATCTTAAATTGCAAATATCTCAAAAATGGTAAGCGTTATCGAAAAAATATATCGAAAAACACCCCCATACGGCATCGTTAGATGCCCCCTGTCGATTTTGGAAGTGTAGAATACGTATACCAAGTTTTGGTGGTCCTGGGGTCAAGGGGTAAGAAGTTAGCCCACCCACTCTCCAAAACTTTGATCACTCGTAACTTTTGAACAAATAGTCGTAGAGAGGTCGGGTTTAGTGCGTCGGTCGAGTCTCGGTGTCCTCTGTCCACCCATACCAAAATAAACATAGGTCGTCATGGAACCAAATTTGACCCCCATCTGTCGAAAATTTTCCAAGTCCAGCGTTAAATTGCAAAATGTCTCGAATTTTTGACAAAAACCTACAAAGACAGAGACATGGACATAGACATTACATATAGACACAGACATTACACATAGACATGGACATAGACATTACATATAGACATAGACATTACACATAGACATTAGACAACTTAACCTAACTTAACCGGGAACACGAGCCCAGAGACGGGGGGGGGGGGACCCCCGGGACAGGGGGTGGTTACTCCACCGCAGCAGTGGTTGAACGCAGCTAATGATCGAATATTGTTTCCAATGTGCTTTGGATACATACATGAACACCATATATATATATATATATATATCAAGAACAACATATACATTAAACAACCCCGTTCAGAATCCGTAGACTCAACACAGAGAAGTAAATATACACACTGTTAAAGACTCCTAGACACGCTGAAAAACTTTCGACCACGACCGGGTTCGAACCTATAGGCCACACGTAGAACGAACAATGACAAGTACGAGTGAACGCCTTAACAAGCACGGCTACGGAGGAGAACCGAGAGAGGTCGTGTAAAATTGTTCTTATATACCCAACAAAACTCAGAAACTGTCATACGCGAGAGCTATATTTTGCAACAACTATAATTACCCAACACTAGCAACAAGAACAAAAAAAAATATATCAATTAATGTATAATATTAATTAGTAACTTTAGATAATATTAATTATTAGTTTTCAGTTGTAATTAATTTTAAAAAAAACAATTAATAACATGTTAGGTGATGATAACCAAGTGCAAAAAGCATTGCATTTCTTTTTTTTTTTACACACAAACAAAACACCACTTACTTCACATAACCTCTAACAGATGGCAGATAGTTACATGGTTCTAGTTAGGATGATGATTTTTGGGTTGTTGGATTGGGGTTGAAGAAGACTATTTGTTGTAGTGACCACAGTATTGTTTTTTTTTTGTGTGTGTTTTCTGTTCTCTTACGAGAATTAATATAGGTTCTCATAGAACCCTCCAATTCATGACTTATGAAAAATCTGTTTGGTGATTCATCACGTACGCCTATATGTGAGAAAAAGTATGAATAGAACCTATGATCGGAAATCCAAAATGGCGACCGGAAGTGGGGTCATCTTGGAAACGGTAAGACTTAGGAAAAATCAGTTTGGTGATTCATCATGTACACCTATATGTAAGAAAAAGTATGAATAGAACCTATGATCGGAAATCCAAAATGGCGACCGGAAGTAGGGTTATCTTGGAAACGGTAAGACTTAGGAAAAATCTGTTTGCGGATTCATCATGTACACCTATACGTGAGATAAAGTATGAATAGAACCTATGCTCAGAAATCGAAAATAGCAACCGGAAGTGGGGTTATCTTGGAAACCGTAAGACTTAGGAAAAATCTGTTTGCAGATTCGTCATGTACATCTATACGTGAGAAAAAATATGAATAGAACCTATGCTCGGAAATCGAAAATGGCAACCGGAAGTGGGGTTATCTTGGAAAAGGTAAGACTTAGGAAAAATCTGTTTGCGGATTCATCATGTACACCTATATGTGAGAAAAAGTATGAATAGAACCTATGCTCGGAAATCGAAAATGGCAACCGGAAGTGGGGTTATCTTGGAAACGGTAAGACTTAGGAAAAATCTGTTTGAGGATTCATCACGTACGCCTATATGTGAGTAAAATATGAATAGAACCTATGTTCGGAAATCCAAAATGGCGACCGGAAACGGAGTTATCTTATCGCTTTCGCGTTTGCCTTTACGATATTTTAAGTTAAGGTTGCAAAAAACGCATCATTTTCTGGCGTAGAACTGTCTTTTTACCCCTATCAACGATCGAACCAACATCAAGGTCGTCTGCGAGTTCCACGACGCGCTGCCCGATGCTACCGTGTGCAGCGTCATCCTGATTGCAGAGAAGTCCTTCGCGTACGACGTGAAGAACGAGAGGGTGACGGAGCAGTTTTAAAAAATTCGTAAAAAAAAAAAATCAACATCCAACACATTTTAGGTTATATAAAATTTGTGAAAAACTTAAAATACTGAAATATTAAAACAAACAGAGTCCAATATAAGTTAGTTCGGTGCGTAAATAAAAAAAATGATAGGTTAAGTTATATCACTTAGGATCGTAAAAAAATTAAAAAATCGTAAGAAAAAAAAGATAGGTTAAGTTGCATCACGTAAGATCGTGATATACCTACCAAGTATGAGTGGGAAAAAAGGGAAAAAAGGGAAATTTTACAAAAACATCGCTAAACGCTAAAACTTCGCAAAAAATTGTCAAAATATGTCAAAAACTGATATTCAATTGATAAAAAAAGAGGCTACAAATGCATACCTACAAAGTATTATTTTGAACCGCCTAATATACACTACTCTCTTTTCTACATTTAATCTTATTGTTTCTATCTTTCTTTCTTTGTTTCTTTCTCCCTCTCTCACTCTTTCTTCACGTGTTTCTCTCTTTCATTGATCCTCTGTTTGTCTAATTCATGCTTTCTCTCTTTCTTCATTTCTCTGCTTCTCTCTCTTTCTTTCTTTTCATTTTTGATCTGATTCTCCATCTCTGATCTTTTCTGTTTGTCTTTCCCTTTTTCCTTCTTTCTTCCTTCTGTGAAATTGTAGTTCTTTTTCCCTTCTTTGTATACCTTTCTCTTGATTTCCACATTTCTTTCTTTGTATCTCTCTCCCTCTTTTACTTTTCTCTCGTGTTTCTTTATATCTTTCTTTGTTTCTGTTCCCCTAAAACTTGCTTTCTATCTCCCTTCATTCCTCTGTTTCTGCCACTTTCTTCACGTCTTATATTATTTATTTCTTTGTTCTTCTGTTTCCCTAATATTTGTTTTCCATTTTCCCTCATTCCCTTTGCTTTTCTTTATTTTCATTTCTTGATCTGATTCTCCATCTCTTCCCTTTTTCTTTCTCTGTCTCCACTTCCTCTGTCTGGTAGAGTCTATTCTCGCTCATATAGCCTGACAAGTTAAGTCCCGATATGCGCAGATCGCTGCGGAGCACTTCCTATTACGTCATCCTCCCCACCACTCTTCTACTCACTGGTCTGGCGTTGAGAATACCAGTGGTGCGAACTCAGCAAAATTAAGCTAAAACAAATATGACAAACGATTTTCACTTTTTAGCGTGACGGTGCATGCAGGCTCCTATTATATCAGTGGTTCATTTTATTTAATCCGGCCTTTGAAAATGCGTGCGGTCCGCCGATCGCAAACTGTAGTATTACGCACGTGCGTTAAGGTTTATAACAAAGAGAAACTACAGGGCGAATGACTTCATTTTCTGAATGCGACATCGAGCAGTGGCCTTTTTTTTTTTTAACCGAGTGGGGTGGTGGTTCGTTTGTTTATCGTTTATCGTACAACAATCACTACGAGAAGGCAATCTGATAACACGCTTGCCTGTGTTATTTTCTAAAGCATTGGAACTTTGAAAGAAATGGACTTATGGACGAGCGTGTAGATGAACTGATAATTAGACTTGGTGAAGTCGATTCAGACACGGACACAGATTCATCGGTAGACACAGACTCGGATGAGTGGGAGAGTGAAACTGAAGAAGAACTGGAAAACATTTAGAAGGTGAGCTCAGTTCTATCGTTTATATATTTTTTATTTTTCTATAGTTTTATTTCATACATTTCTTATGCTGGTAAGAAATATCCCTAATATAACTTAATTCATTTAAGGTTTAAAGGGATAATATCAAAATGTATTTAGAATTTAGCGTAATCAATAGGTAGCGTAGGTGAGGGGATACTAATTCATGCCTTTCACATTCAAATTTCGTTGAAAATTCTCAGACAATTCCGCTGCCTCCGGGTTGCAACACTGCGAACGAACGTCGCCGCAGACAATGGAGAGGGGAAATGTGATGTGAGGTGCGCAAACAATGGATTGCAGCGTCTTGTTTTTAAACTTGTCAAGTTATAGGCCGAGACACACCTGAATTGGGAACAGGGGTTGGAGGTTTGAATCCTGGTTAAGACGTACACGTTTCCTTGTGCTTATTGTTTCATCAATTTCTTCAAGGCAGAAAAGTCACGAAAATATTTTTTTTAAAAAAAATGAACGCTGCTGGCTTTCAGAACATCATCAACCGAAAATCAACACATGAGTTGGCAACATTGATGTCGCACCGAATGCGTCGCTAGCAGAAGAAAGCCATGTTTTCTTTTACGCCGCTCTTGAGTATGTAACCATATTTTTTCACCCTCCCCCTGAGTTAGGAGGGATTTGGGGAGATGGGAAGAGTCGATGTAAGGGGAGGAGGGAGGAGCGTAATAGGCTTTGTACGAGGGGAGCGCCGGGGAGAGAGAGAGAGGGAGACTAATGACTTGTCGAATCTGTGACAGACGGGGTCCATCTCCAAAAAGTCCCGCAGCATCCGGAGCTGGACCAACTTGCAGGAGGGTTTATCCCGTGTCCTGGGAACGGAGTCACCTGAGAGAGGCGATCAGCTGGAAACGGATTGCCTGGAGATTATACCAGCGTGGTAAATCTCCAGCAAACTGGAGGCTGAGGCGGGATTTCCTACACCCTTGATATCCTTTGAGAAAACACCAATAGTGTGCTTAGGAATTAGACACATAAATTGGATTTGCTTTTTTGTGTGTGTGCCTATGTATGTTACTGTGTTGAAGGGTCGGCCAGATAACGCCGAAGAGATTTTTGTTGGACGTGATGAAATTATCTTTTGACCAGAGACAAGATCCCCTTGCGATAGTGTGCAGAGTAAAATTGAAATAAGCTCCTATACATGAACAACACAAAGAACGTCCGTTTCAAGCAAGTGATGTCAGAACATATGTTAGTTTTCTCGTATTCAAGCTCATCATTCAATAATTCTTATTGGGAAAAGGTTAGCCAGATTAGAGACACTAATAAGAGCATTCCCTTTATCTTTGTCACGTGCCAGTTTCACACGACACAATGAATGTTGCAAGGAGGAATGGTTTCTCGGAATCGACAAGAGATGGCAGCACGCTATATAAAGAGGAGCAAAGGAAATTATAAAAAACTTAGAGAGAAGAAGAGGAATTATATATATTATAGTAAATTGAGAAATATATAAAAGAAGAGTTCAAATACTATAAAAGAAATAAATAGAATGTTGTATATAGTAAATTAAAAGAATTAAGAATATGGCCACATATGAAACGTTTAGGAAGGTTATTAAGTAAACGAACGAATTCAGAAATCTATCTCTTTTTATTTTCCTGACGAGGAGAACATCGTCAGTGTTTTGGTTGTTTGTCCCCGGTGGCGCTGTTGTCAAATTAGACGCCCCGAAGCACTTTTCGGTTGCGCTTTTTCTTAGTCGCACTGGGCCATTGGCAGCGCTTGCTATTAGCGATCCTGGTTATTCCCCTTTGGTCGTTAAATAGGAGGTGGCGCTGTTGTCAGATTAGACGCCCCTAAGAATCCTCTATAGCTTTGGTTCAATTCTCTACAAGGAATGCAGCATAATGATTTGTCTATATTATTGAGAAGAGATACGGTAAAGAGAAATATTTGCGATAAATGAAAGAAATAAGATTCTTTTCCAGTGGCAAAGAAGAAATAAGAATTTGCTGCGGAAAGAATAAATAGAAGAATTTATCGAGAATATAAGAATATCTCGGCGGAATATAGAAGATAATAAGAATTGCTGCTGAAAGAAGAAATAAGAATTGATATGAATAGAGGAAATAAGAACAGCGATGAATAAAAAAGGGAATGACTATTTTTTGTAAATAGAAGAAAGAAGAAGACATGCATATATTTTGTTCATAGAAGAAATTGATAAGAAAAGAAGAAGAAGCCTTTTGATAATAAAAGAAGAAGAAGCCTTACGATAATCAAAGAAGAAGAAGCCTTGTTGATAATAAAAGAAGAAGAAGCCTTTCCATATTAAAAGAAGAAGAAGCTTTTTAAAAGAAGAAGAAGCCCTTTAAAGAAGAAGAAGTTTTTTGATAATAAAAGAAGAAGAAGCCTTTTAAAAGAAGAAGTCATTTAAAAGAAGAAGAAGCCTTTTCCATATTAAAAGAAGAAGAAGCCTTTTGATGATAAAAGAAAAAAAGAAGAAGAAGCCTTGTCGATTATACATATATATATATATTTTCTCTGTATTTTGTATAGTTCTCAGAATATAGATCCGCATTTAACTATATCCTCTTGGCTATAAAACGCTTTCTTATTTGGAATTCTCAAATAAAAGAACCTATTCCCTGAGATTAAGATATCTGTAGCCGTGGTAAATAACATGTAAGTACGTACCCCAAGGAGCGTAGCATTAGTGGCGCTCCTAACGTGGGGCATTACATAAGGGCGTAGTATTAGTGGCGCCCAACGTGGGGCCTTGCCTTACATTATCTTACCCAGGAATGAGACGTAGCATTAGTGGCGACCAACGTTGCGGCTATCAGATTTGTGAATAAGAAAGCAAAGAGAGAAAGCCAAAATGGAGGAAGAAAATAAAGTCGAGGACGAGGACAGAGAAACTATAATGGATGAAATGGAAGACAGAAAGGAAATATTAAACTGCTGTGGAGAAGAGGGAAATAAGGAAGAAACTATCCTATGCAGCTCATGCAAAGAAATGAAACATTGGCTATGTGAGAAGATAAGAAGAGAAAAGTACATAGGAATAAGTGAAAGAGGAGATTACGTATGCAAAAATTGCAAGGAAGAAAGGATAAATGAAAAAGAAGAGAAGAAAAGGGAAAAGGAAGACGAGAAAATTATGGAAAAACCAAAGAGGACGGAAGAGGTGAACATAATAGAAATGTTCCAGAAGTTATCAATGCAGATAGAAGAAAGTAATAAAAAAATGGACGAGAATAATAGGAAGGCGGACGAGAATAATAGGAAGGCGGACGAGAATAATAGGAAGGCGGACGAGAATAATAGGAAGGCGGATGAGAATAGTAAAAAGATAGATGAATATAGCAGAGAAGCAAAAGAGAATAATAGAGAATTAAAAGCACAGATGGAAGAAAATAGCAGAAGATTAGAAAGAAAGCTCGAAGAAAAGATAGATGAAAATAGTAGAGAATTAAAAGAGAATAGTAGAAAGTTGGAAGAAAGTAATAAAAAGATGGAAGAAAGGCTCGAGGAAAATAGCAGGAAATTGGAAGCCTCGAGATCCGAAACCCATGAGATGTTCTTGAGATTGAATGAAACGTGCGAAGGAAATAGAAAGTCGTTGGAAAGAAAGATAGAAGAAACAACGCTGTTAATCGAGAGTACAAGTTTAGATACAAATAGAAGAATAGAAGAGGAGGTTTCGAATCTCAGAGAGGAAAATAAACAAAGAAACGAAAATTTGGAGAGAAAGCTGGTTGAAAGTAAATCTCAAATAGAATTAACCGTTTCAAGAATAGAAGAAAACGAAAACAATATAGAATTAGCCGTTTCAAGAACAGAAGAAAATGACAGCAAGACAGAAGTAGATGTTTCCAGAATAGAAGAAAACGAGGACAAGATAGAAGAAGCGAAGGTCCTTATAGAAGATAGAAGTTGGAAGATGAAAGAGGAAAGTTCCAATGACGAGCAGGACAGCAAGATAGAAGAAGAAGTTATAAAATTAAGCGAAGTAAACAAAGAAGAGACAGAGAAGAAAATAGAAGAAAAAGAGGAAAGTTCCAATGACAAGCATGACAGCAAGATAGAAGAAGAAGTTATAAAGTTAAGCGAAGTAAACAAAGAAGAGGAAGATAAGAAAATAGAAGAAGATGAAAGAGGAATAGAAAGTGAGGAAAAATTTAGTTGTCAATGTAACGATGAAGAAATCCATGTCAAAATGAAGATAAAAGAAGAAAGTTCCAATGACGAGCATGACGGCAAGATAGAAGAAGTAGCTATAAAGTTAAGAGAAGAAACCACTCAGGAACTTAAAGAGGTCAAAGAAGAGGAAGATAAGAAAATAGAAGAAGAAGAAAGAGAAATAGAAAGTGAGGAAAAATGTAGTTGTCAATGTAACGGTGAAGAAATCCATGTCGAAGTGAAGATGATAGAAGAAAGTTCCAGTGACGAGTCTCTGAAGGAAGAAGAAAAGAAGTATAAGCCTAGCAGAAGATGTAAACAAAGAAGAAAGAAAAGTAAAATGAGATTTAGATATATTCACGTAA
Source organism: Lepisma saccharinum (assembly GCF_977018435.1). Classification (NCBI taxonomy): domain Eukaryota; kingdom Metazoa; phylum Arthropoda; class Insecta; order Zygentoma; family Lepismatidae; genus Lepisma; species Lepisma saccharinum. The sequence continues at coordinate 89,437,321 of NC_139231.1, read as the reverse complement.
AGACATGGAAGAAGAAGAAGAGAAAGAAATTAAAAATAGAAAGGAACCTGAAGAAAGTTAAGAATATGATAAAAAGGGTCAACATAGATCAAATGGATTTTGATGCTACTTCGCCAAAGAGAAGGAAGAAGAAGACGAGACGGAAAAGACAAGGAAAGCATGCATTTGATGAAGATGTAGAACATAAGGAAGAAGTCTTGGCAGAAACCAGATTGGAAGAAGAGAGAAATGAAAGTAATTTCTTTACTGGAAGAAAGTTGGAAGAGGAGGAAGAAGAATCTTGAAAAGAATAGAAAAGAAAATAGAAGAAAGAGAAGAAAAGAAGAGGAAGGAAAAAGAAACAAGATAATAACAAGCAACGAGTATCTGAAAGAATCGGAAGAAACAAATATGACTGAATAGTGCAAAGGAAGGAGATGTTATGACTTATTTAGACTGGTAAGCAGACGTTTCTAGGATTAAAAAAGTTCTCTGAAAAAGTTCCAGTTTACCAGAAGAAAAATTCGTGGAATTATTAGTGATCTATTTGAAGGAAGAAAATTTTAGTTCTTTAATGTTAGTTCCTGTAAGAAGATATATAGATATGATAATCATCGTTGGAGGAAAATCTATTCTGCAAGTTATATCTAAAAAAGAATAATGAATGCTAATTTATATCACCACCCCATTGAACAATGAGACTGATAGTGAAAGATCAAACCTGTAAAAGAAGAGAGGCCAAAGAAAGTAATATGGAAAATGGATGTAAACTTTTCAATATACGAACAGAAGAGAAAGAAGATAGAACAGTTAAGCACAGAAGGAAGTTAATTACGAAGAAAACTCTCAGGAAAAAGGAGAAGATAATATGAAACAAGATCGAATAGTATCAGTAAAATGAATTCTCTGCAAGCTTAGACGACTAAAGGTCATCGTGTATTTAGAAAAGTGTAAAACAAATGGGTTGTAATCCCAGAAGATAAAGAAAAATCGGTTGTATTCCGAGAACGGGTTGTAATCCCAAAAGTTAAAGAAGAATCGGTTGTATTCCGAGAAAAGGGTAGTAATCCCAGAAATTAAATATATCTAGATACATGCTGATATGAAATTAAGGCTGATGTGAAGAATTAGTGTAGCTGATAAAAACACTTAGATGGTCAACTTAGAGAAGAGAGAGAGTTCTTTGAAACGGAAAAATCTGAGCTAACTGATAATCTGTAGAGAGGTTGCTGAAAGAAGAAAAGAGTGAAACGGAAATTACTATTTTGGCATGACATCGTCAGGTAAAGACTATCTTGGAGAAATTAGACGAGCAGACTTGCAGGAGATGAACTATTGAAGAATTATATTTTGTATCTAAAAATAACTTAAGAGGTCACGAATATTTCCGGAACGGTGATAAGATATCTAGAAACGAAAATTGAAAGAAGAGATAAATCGAGAGATGAGGAAAAATGCTGGCTGCCAAAAGATATAATTTCACAGTAAAAGTGAAAAGCAATGTAAGCTGTAGAAATGAGAACTAATGAGAAAACTTAAACGAGATGTAGAGAAAGTGGAAAAATTTATCTATTTCCAAAAGATTTTTTCCAATATATAAATTTTTATCCTCAAGGAGGGGGATATTGTGTCACGTGCCAGTTTCACACGACACAATGAATGTTGCAAGGAGGAATGGTTTCTCGGAATCGACAAGAGATGGCAGCACGCTATATAAAGAGGAGCAAAGGAAATTATAAAAAACTTAGAGAGAAGAAGAGGAATTATATATATATTATAGTAAATTGAGAAATATATAAAAGAAGAGTTCAAATACTATAAAAGAAATAAATAGAATGTTGTATATAGTAAATTAAAAGAATTAAGAATATGGCCACATATGAAACGTTTAGGAAGGTTATTAAGTAAACGAACGAATTCAGAAATCTATCTCTTTTTATTTTCCTGACGAGGAGAACATCGTCAGTGTTTTGGTTGTTTGTCCCCGGTGGCGCTGTTGTCAAATTAGACGCCCCGAAGCACTTTTCGGTTGCGCTTTTTCTTAGTCGCACTGGGCCATTGGCAGCGCTTGCTATTAGCGATCCTGGTTATTCCCCTTTGGTCGTTAAATAGGAGGTGGCGCTGTTGTCAGATTAGACGCCCCTAAGAATCCTCTATAGCTTTGGTTCAATTCTCTACAAGGAATGCAGCATAATGATTTGTCTATATTATTGAGAAGAGATACGGTAAAGAGAAATATTTGCGATAAATGAAAGAAATAAGATTCTTTTCCAGTGGCAAAGAAGAAATAAGAATTTGCTGCGGAAAGAATAAATAGAAGAATTTATCGAGAATATAAGAATATCTCGGCGGAATATAGAAGATAATAAGAATTGCTGCTGAAAGAAGAAATAAGAATTGATATGAATAGAGGAAATAAGAACAGCGATGAATAAAAAAGGGAATGACTATTTTTTGTAAATAGAAGAAAGAAGAAGACATGCATATATTTTGTTCAAAGAAGAAATTGATAAGAAAAGAAGAAGAAGCCTTTTGATAATAAAAGAAGAAGAAGCCTTACGATAATCAAAGAAGAAGAAGCCTTGTTGATAATAAAAGAAGAAGAAGCCTTTCCATATTAAAAGAAGAAGAAGCTTTTTAAAAGAAGAAGAAGCCCTTTAAAGAAGAAGAAGCTTTTTGATAATAAAAGAAGAAGAAGCCTTTTGAAAGAAGAAGCCATTTAAAAGAAGAAGAAGCCTTTTCCATATTAAAAGAAGAAGAAGCCTTTTGATGATAAAAGAAGAAAAGAAGAAGAAGCCTTGTCGATTATACATACATATATATATTTTCTCTGTATTTTGTATAGTTCTCAGAATATAGATCCGCATTTAACTATATCCTTTTGGCTATAAAACGCTTTCTTATTTGGAATTCTCAAATAAAAGAACCTATCCCCTGAGATTAAGATATCTGTAGCCGTGGTAAATAACATGTAAGTACGTACCCCAAGGGGCGTAGCATTAGTGGCGCTCCTAACGTGGGGCATTACATAAGGGCGTAGCATCTTAATTCCATAGTTTTCTCATATTCTCTTTTTTTACTCGTTCTTTCTGTATTCCCCTCTATTTTCCTTTGTTATTTTCTACCTTTACGTCTCTATGTTTCTTTTACGTTTCTTTCTCGTTCTTTCTGTTTCTTTCTTCCTTTGTGTTCTCGTTCTTTCTTCTTTTACTCTATTTGTTTTGTTCTCGTTATTTGTATTTGCTCCTATCGTTTTTCGATTATATTCTTGTTCTCTACCTTTTGATCTTTGTTTTTCTTGTTCCTCCGCTCTCTTTCTTTCCTTAATTATTTCTCTTTCCCATGGATTCATCCCATACTTACCTCTTTCTTTCCATCTTTAACTATCTTTGTTTTGTAGTTCTTCCTCTATTTCTTCTCTTTTTTCTTCGTTTTCTGTTTCTATCTTTCCCTCTCTGTTAATCTCGTTCTTACTATATTTTCTTCTTTCTTTGTTTTCTCATTCTTTACCTCTGTTTCTTTGTTTTCTCGACCTTTTTATTTTTCCCTGTTTTTCACCTTTTTAACTTTTCCCTCTGTTTCTTCATTTCGATTTATATTTATTCTTCCCTTCTGCTTCTCCTTCTTCCTCTTACTATCTCTCACATTCTCTATTTCTCTTTACCTGTTTTTCATCAATTAGTGAAGAAAGCATCAAAGTCCAGAATGCTATTTTGTTTGTATTCGTTGGGGAAAAGATAACAATATTGTCGTCAGACTTTCAGGTGTGATTGTGCTGCCAAATATTTGGGTAGGCCACATTTTCACAACTCACCCGATTTTGGGAGAGTTGAAATTTAAAAAAAGAAGAAAATAAGAAAATAAACTTGAATTCAATGAATATAACATTTTATGTTTGAAACTCCAGCTGTTATAGAAATATGATATGAAAACTTAAAATAAGCCGCCATTTCCCAATATGGGGGCGAAACATCAATTCTGATTTTAGGAGACTTCTGGTATGCTATATCGGGCAACATTCTGAACATCTCTGCAAAAATTCAGTTTTGATAGATTTTATTCGCCTAACCGTGGAAAAAAATTAAATTAGCTAATTATAATCCTCCCTCAGAAGTGCAGAAGTGGAGTGGTAAGTGTCTGTCCCATAGAGGCGGAGAACGGTCCCCAAATTGCAGAAACGCTAGAATCAGGGTGTGGTTTCACAGCGATGATGGACACAGAATGTCACTTTCAAACGACTCAGTGAAGGGTGAGTGCTTTATTGAGCATCCTTCCGTGCGTGGGGCCATCGCGATACTCATGCGTGGTCGGTGCAGATTGCGTGGTGCTGCAGACCGCACTGCTGATCATATATTATGCTCATTAACAGCCCATGTTTCACTCTTCATTACAAGGATTCAGCACAGGGAAGAAGTCATAAAAATTGTGATTATGGGTAGATTTCATCACCGCTAACGTTTGACCCCGATCCTGGTATAAACGGGTAACGTGATTGCTAATGATGCACACAGAACTCGAAATGCATCAAATCAAGGTTGATGCATTTTTGTGCATCAATTGACACAGTTAAACATATAATTTTGGTTTCCTTGAAGTGAATTTGTCTGATCAGTTCGATTGATGCATTTTAGAACTTCACACGGAACAGTAGCTGAAAAAGGTACCCTTCGATGTATTTATTCGTCTATTTTGATGAACGAAAAGCGTATTAGCAGTTTATGAACTTTAATGTATTACTAACTAACTCTCTAGCCTTCTTAAACGCGAAGGTGTATGGCTGCAGCAACACAGGCATTCCATCTGTCTCTATCCTGAGCAAGATTTATCTATCCACTCTTTTCAATCCATACCGATTTCCTTTACGTCCATCTAGTAATGTATTACTAGAGTAAATCAATATACATATTTGTGTCAATTGACACATTAAGGTTGTGTGTGTGTGTCTATTTTACAAGAGGCCCTGTAACACAATCACCGCAAAAGTGAAAAATGAAAAATTCCTCACAACTATTTCAAGCTCACAGAACAGCCGCGTGCGTCATTCCTAACGCCTTTCGCAGGCGTAGCGTGCCCAGCATCTCCGAACTGCCGTGTGTTGGCAATTTTAGCAAATTTTGCCATTTGTTGACATGTACAAAGAATGAATTCCGAACCACACGAAGGCACCTGCAAATAGAGAGCATTCGGTAACGAGCCGAAACGAAGAAAAAAAATATCTAGAAACCTCCATATTTCTGTCATGGAAGTTCCTAAAAGTGATTTCGAGCGTTGCACCTTTTGATTTCATAATAAGCAGAGAATGGAAATTTTCTTCTTGGTGACGAATCACGAAGAAGAGTGCCTCAGTGGGCAATAAGCTCACTTTCTCTCTCTGGCTAGAAACCCTCGAAAAATTACAATTTTTATCCAACTTGTATGCAACACCAGTATACAGACGCACGGTAATTTACCTTACTGTCTTTAGTATTTTTTTAATATTTAACGTCGCGTTTCTGCCACTTGGCTAATCTGAACGATAACGATGAGTTATGATCAGATACAAATTGATGAAAGGACACTCATGTGCCACCGAGCGTTTTAAGTTGTTCTTTTAAACTCTAGTAAATGTTTTGCTATTATAACACTTACATTCTAGCCTCGCTTTTCTGCCACTTTAGGCTAATTGCAACGATGAAGATGAGAAAAGATATAATGAAATTGAGGAAGGAGCACTCACGAAGATGGCGAGGCCCGGACTCGAATTAGGAACCCCTGGCGTCACAGCGCGCTTTGTTTATCTTCAAGATTGACCTAAAGAGATAGAAAATCGGTGTTAAGTTAAGGAAATAGATGAACAAATCATTTAAAGTTACTGAATGATAAAACAACTGAGATATAATTGCAAGAAGAAATGAGCAAAAGTTTTGTGAAGGATTTAGTAACTCACACTTTCCCCCCAAAATGTTAGGCGAGGGAGGAAACTTTAATTTCTAATCAAAGCATCTTCACCCTCCCTTCCCAAGTTTTCCAACCCTTTCGTTCTTCCTCCCCTTGGCGCGTACCCGAAGGACGAAATAACGAACCGAATTAAGGGGGGAAACAGTGCTATGTATGGAGGAGCATGAAATCATTTTAACACAATTAACCGGCTGCCTTAATTAGTGACGTCGGGAGCCGAAGTGCGGAGAGGAGGGAGGATTAGGGAGGGGTTGGTTTCATCCTGTAACAAGCGCAGTTTTGGATTACTCACTCATTCTCATGTCACATCGAGCTGGAATAAAAATATAATGAAAAAATGTGAAGGGTGACAGCGACACATCAATCAATTTAACCGCCTCTCTAGTGTCAAAGAGATATTGATCTGGATTCACGGTTCTAGAATCAAGTAAAGCTGCCGGTTTTTCGGGTTCTGTTCTTCGAGCTCTGTGTCAACTTATCATTGTTTCTGATAATGGTGTAATCTCTGTACACTTTTCTACTAGAAGGTATTGAGATCGCATAACTGACAAGTGTGCTTGAGAGTTGAAGTAGATGCTTTCTGCTTTAAGAGACCAACACTCTTTCTGCTTCGGTGAAGATCTGGAAAATCTCCATACTATAGTGTTTCAATAGTCGCGCAACCCAAACTTCGATAGCGTATAACATGAAAACCGTGAGAGATATTTTCACCTGGTTATCTGCATTATAAAGAAAGCCTAATCTATTGAGATATTTTTCAATGCTTAACATTGTCAATTTACTCCATGCAGGAAATTCTACAAATTAATCAATGGCGGAAGTAAGCGTTAATTTTTTTCAAGAATGATACTTATAGGTGAGAAACGTATGTAATAAATTATCGAAGAGTTATAATTAGGCATCGGGACATAAGCGCCTAACCCTGAAAGTAGGTGGGTGGAGGCGGGCTTTCTTCAGGGGTTCCCCCTCCTTTATTTTTTGTTTTATGTTTTGTTTTTTTATGTCTGATGACTGATGCCACTTGGATCAGCCATTGGGGTCGTGTGCAGCATTTTATGGGTCTGGTACTGGCGATTATATGGATTAAGTTTAAAAATGCCACTTTTGGGGCATATCAACTTAGCTGGTAACATTAGGAAGTCGAACTTTTGTCAACATAGGCAGGCAAGAAGTGCCTAGGTTATGGCCATGCATTTACATTAAAATCATTATCAGTGACAGCTCCAGAAAGACAAATTTCTGTTACATACCCAATAGGACAAAGAAATGTAAATAGATTGCCAAAGAGGAATAGAGATGGCAGCACCAGACGGGAAAGATTAAGAATTAACATTATATATGTGAATAACTTTATGAATAAGAATAAAGCAGATTGGAAAGATGAAAAACAATAGAATCTACTATAAGAAGATAAAGAATAAATATAAAAAAACTAAATTAATATATATACGCGATAAATTAAACCAGTGATCATATGTAAATTGATCAGAAAATTAAAGAAGTCAAAGCACTGATACTATAATCTGATTGATTTACCATTCCCATAGCGAAAATTTTGTTTACACCAGTGGCGGCGCGTTGGTTGCGCGTTTTAGCCGTAGTACCTACTTCGATGCGCGTCTCAATCGTTTGGCACCAAGTATACACTCTGTTGTACCCAGTTAGTGTGGCGCGTTCCAATCGCAGCCGCAAGGAAGCTGGATAGAGGAATTCATTAAATCGTCAAAACATAAATTAATTGAAATCCAGAGGGAAGTTCACAAATAAGATAAGAAGGAAGTCCAGATCCAGAACGTTCATTAAGAAGGAAGTCTAGATCCAGATCCTCCATATTGAGAAGGAAGTCCAGATCCCGACCGCCCATTAAGAAGGACGTCCAGATCCAGATCTGTCCATTACGAAGAAGTCCAGATAGAAGAATATTCAAATAGAGAAAAGAAATAATAAAAATCATATTGAGATGAAAATTGACTGTAAACAAGAATTATACAAGAAAGTAGCTTATCATGTAAATATTCTTACTCCATGTATCCTGTGTTTAAATAATATATTCGTTTAAACGTCTCCATTGGAAGGCATCCTGTCTGGTTTCGTTGTCTACAAAGAACCCTACCCTGTAGATATTCTAGCTGAGGTTTAAGATTAAGATTCATTCACCTTGCACCAAATGGAGGTAGCATTTCATAGGAATGATAGTGCCTCGTGCTCCTCTCAAATTGTGTCCGCTTTGTTCTCGGTATCGTCTCGATTCATAAACATCCATCTCGTTTCTCGTCCCGGCTTCAAAAGGCAAGTCTCGGTCTCGTCACACAAGTCTCGAAACACAATACAAACAACACATACAGCGTGTTACCACACAAATATTAACAGCTTATAGTAACCATTAAGGGAATCAACAATTCTCAATGAAATGTTTCTATTCGACGCTTCGTTTCGACTATACCAACCATTACCTGAATATGTACGACCACTTGAAGATATTCCAGCAAAGGATTCATTTTGTAATTATTAGTGTTAACAAAATATGCAACTTGTCTATAAATAATCACGTAGACATCCACTTGGTATGTCTGAAAAGTTGTATCGTAAAGGAAATTTGATGCAGGTGTATTTTTCAGATATCGTACCAAAATCTCAAACGACAAAGAGCCGTTCTTACTAAGCTCCAAAAAATGTCTGGGCAGAGTTTTTGAAAATATCCAAAATTGGCGACAGGTATACCTATACGAGTATAAACATAACATTGTCCGAGTCTCCGATCCCACAATGAGAGTTCGCCCAATAACATTAATTTCTTTGGAATTAAAAATTCCTGTCACACCTGTAACCCCATTAACATCAAATAAATTTACAGTCATTTTCGTTGCTTTTTATTGCACGATCCATTCGGGGCGTAAACTCCATGAAGTGCGTGAGCGAGATTTGTGCGTGTCCTGCCATCCCGCCCTTCGCACGTAGCTCGGCAACGCATTATTTGTGTCTGCTTAGTTTAATAAGCTTTCTCTTTGCACAAAGCCGATCCACGCAAGTAATTAACGCGACGCATGGGAAACAGGCGAATTCTAATTATGGGAGCATTTGGCATGATGCGATGAATTCGTGTTTCCCTGATGCGAGCAATTGCTGGCTGCATTGCCCGCAACTGGGAGCAATCACGATGACGTTTTGCCCGTCGTTTTTTGAAAAACGAAGCTGGTATTAGTCATGTTGTCATTCGCGAGGGGTGATGCAGGACTGCATCAGGATGCAAGCGTTTCTGCAGTTTGAATGGTTTAGTACTTACTCCGCGGGAACATGCAATGCATTACCGTCTGGTGATTAAAGGTCGCTGGGTTCGATTCCCGACGGAAGCACAAAGTTCACGGGTCGAGTAAATGAGTGACCTGTCAGACCAGGAGCTAGAATTGGTTTCCATGAATCTGGCAAACGGACCACTATCTGGATATGACCAGGGGCGTCACAGATTGCGTAGTGGTAAACCTTGTTGCTTTGTAATCAAAGGGTCCCGACTAGGGATGGTATCTACGCGAGACTATATAGCCACAAACTTTCACAGCCTATAGAGGTGATTAAAGCAGCAAACAAGTTTTTTCAATAACATTCTTCCGTTTACAACCTCGTTTCAATCTTAAGAGCACTCGGAAAAACGGAATTTTATCCTGAATATATGCAACTCAGCGGTACAGGTTCACAATTGACACTAACGGGCGACTTTGTACGTACCATAAACAAAATACATGATTTATCTACAACACTCACGTAGATATATGATATTGGTGTGTTTGAAGAATCCGCTAGTAAAGAAAACTTGGTTAAGGTAAAATTTTCAGATCGTACCAAAAGCTCGTTCGTACGAGATTGAGAGTCTTAAAACACAAAACTCGGTCTCGCATCAGTTTTACAGAAATCTCGTTCTCGATCTCGTATCGAAGGGTCTGATGTCGTTCTCGTCTCAAATTTTACAAATTTTATGTTATAACCCCTTGAAGGAGGTTTACTCAAAGTATCAATGTAGTGGTTAATGTTGTATCTTTGTAAAAAAGATTGGATCCCCGGTGGATGGACGTAACACAGTGGTTTGGATCCCACTTTAAACTCTAGATCCAATTTCGATTAGCAAAAATAAGAATATATTGGATTAGCCTATCAGAGCATAAACAAACCCTTGAAGATGATTCGTTAACGGAAAACCTCACAGGGAGCTGGCTCCTTGTTTACCGTTGAATTCCCCCCAAGAGCAATTTCCTCGGGGTCCTAACTCTTTCGACCATCCTATTGTGCTAAGCGAGGATTCCATTTGAAAGTAGCAGATGGACGATTTCCCACACCTCTCGGTTCGAGCCGTCAACCAATCCGGGCGACTGCTCAGCTAGCGGATGTTGTAAAGTGAACTAAATCCTTGCTAGATCCTCCTGTCTTCCCTGTAAATCTTGCAGGATCAGGGGAGAACACGCAGTCAATTTGTCACCGCTCCTGGAGAGCCCGTCCAGTAAACCTACGGGCAAAAATGGTGGCTTTGCCTTAAGTCGAACCAACGCTCGCACGTCTTTCCTGACCCATCAAACGTAGCCTTTTTCGTTCATCTCTTGGATTTTAAAGCTGCTACAGGGTGGGCCGAAAGTCTTAATGTTTTATGACATCATGGATAATTTAATACGCAGCACGTGCATGCTGCACATGGCCATCATTACACGGAAAATATCCACTCGTGATTCGCTCAAGTTAATGTAGGTATATATCAGTCCCGGGTTTGAATCCCGCCTGGGCGAGGATGTTTGTGAGTGTCTATTCATCAATTTCATCATGCCATCACTCATCTCCATCTTCGCAAATTAGCCAAAAGTGGCACAAAAAGCGAAGAAAAATAAAGCAAATCAAAATCAAAAAAATAATGTAGACATATCGGCACCCGTGACGTTATGGAGGACAAATTTCTTAATAACGACAAAATATAGGACAAAGCTCGTAAATTTAAAGAAAACGTGTCGTGGCAAAAACTCCCCATTTAGTTATGTTTTGCAAGTTCCTTCTTTTACGTCGCGTATATGCATATTTATGCTAATCGTTACTACGATGATGAAAATTATTAAATGAAATAATGAAGGGAAAAGTAAATAGGAACTCAAGGTCAGGCCAGACTAGATTGATTAATCGATAGATTTTGTTTACTTCACTTCGCTTTTCTGCCACTTTTGGATAATCGCGAATATAAGGATGAGTGATGATATGATAAAATTGATGAACGGACACTCCCAAAGAACATCCATGACCAGGTCTGGATATCAACCCGTTACTCTTTTCTCGCAGCTCACTGTGCTAACGACACGGCCACGAAGGTTGGTATAAGCCAGATTTAGTGTTGCCCACGAGACGAGACGAGACTTTGGTCTGTCCCGTCCCGTCTCGTGAAAATGCTGTCTCGTCTCGTGTCTCGTATCGAAAATATTCGTTTGTCCCGTCTCGAAAGGTTCTGTCTCGTCTCGTCTCGTAAAAGTGATCCGGGATATCATGCCAACAAAAGTCAAAAGTAGCAGAAACACAATATTTTTCCGGAAAGTGGGATAAAGCTTCAAATAGTTTACCCATTGCGTGGTGAGAATAAATAAGGTTCGTTAATCACGAGGACATTAATATTAAAAATGCAGTTTGTTGGTTACTGATTGCTAGGTATCTTATGAAATCTACCTTGTGTTTTTTCTCGCTTCCATACAACTGTCTATGCATCATTCATAAGTGAGTGCTCTATTTCATTACTGCTATACCTTTGGGAAGTCTTCAAGTGTTTTCCACTAGACCTTCTCTCTTTCTGAATGTCGAACTTCCGTGCACTATGAAAATGTACATTTTTTCTTTAAATTCTAAGCTTGGCGCTGGGAGCAACAAAAAAGTTTTTAAATGTGTAGTACGAACACAAAAGACTATTTAAAATTTCAATACTTAGTATATTACAAATAGAAAGCATTTATTGTTCTTAATATTGTTAAACAACTTCTATGATATAAGTTTCAAAAAGTGTTTCTTTGTGATATTGTGCTGTTTCTTACGCTCAGCTTATGACGCACATACTTTGTTTTCCCTTTAGCCTCTAAGCCCGGTACCATCACCGCTTGATCTAATTTATCCTTCGGCAGGCACGCATCTAGAAACATTTGTCGGGGGAAGTGTCCGAGCCAAGTGTTTTAGAAAAAATGATAATAATAACATTAATGACAATTAAGCAAATGTTTAAATTACTACATTAATATAATTCATAGGTCTATTCACTTGAATATGTAAATTAATTAATTCTATTATTGTTATTACATGCAATGTTACAAAGATGGTACAAGGATAGTAATATAACAGCACGAATATTAGCTAATATCTAGCTTACGTGTAGTTAAGATCGCCAAAATTTGCATAAAAACAGCTGTCCTGGCTAGGAAATTAATGTCAAGAAAGGTGATGAATTGAAGATTTGCTGAATAACAAAAAAGAATGTTAAATCCAGTTTACGAAAAAAAAAGTTCCTAATTAATATTTCTGTACATAAATCTTCATTGATACTGTCATGCAAAGCCGTATGATCCCAATAGAACCTTGTTTTCTAGTAAGTTCGGCAGGAATAAGTAACCCTCGATTATGCTAAACAAATATATTTTTTTGTTTAGCTAGAGCAAGGCCCCAGGAGGATGCAAGAAGCCGTTCCTGCAAAAGTGTATGTTTTAAGAAGCGAAGAAACGAAAAAAAACACCACGTATGGAAGGCAAACCTGCATTAATTTATATCGCATATTTACAGAGCCATGCCTCCTGAAGTTATAAAAATCCCAACTTGATTGATTCTTTGAGACATGCTATAGTTGAAAAAAATATGTTTAGATGCACCAAAAGTGCATCATTATCAGATCATGCATATAACGTGTTATTGGAATCAACATATTTGTGTAAATTGGGTGCCTCCCCGATGGCGTAGTAATAACGTCGAGGTCTTGTAATGAACGGTCTTCGCGTTCGATACCCAATGGAGTCACAAAGTGGATCGGATCGCACTTTAAACTGTAGGTCGGTTCGCGATTTAGCCTATTTGTGAATCAAGTGGACTTAAAAAAAATTAAAAAAATTATCAACCTTAAGAATATTCGAATCCACTAATTCACTCGCAGGTAAGTCAAATTTCACGTATCCCTCTTCATCCTTGTTCATAGACTTCCTGCAATACCTTGTGAATGTGTGTTATATCCCACCAGGTGCGAGAAATATGCAGAGTTATTCTTTCCCTGTACTGCGTTACTTCTTTTCATAACAGTAAGGCTAAATTCTTGTTTTATCTGAACTTTTAAAAAATGTGTAAAATACGTCTCTATCTTTAAACAACCACCCTTTCTCATGTATGTGTAAAATAATCCCAATCTGTCTCAGAAAACCTCTTCCTACAATCAAATGGCGGAAACAACTCTCAAGTCTCAACAATTATAAATTTATGCTCAAATTTCCTATCATTTATACAAACAGTAGCACATATCACGTCCTTTGGTGCAACACTGTCAACAGTTAATGTTACTTTCCTCGTCCTAATCAATTTACTTCCAACCAGTGACGGCGCCAGGGAAATGTGACTGGGGGGCGGGGGCGGAAGGCTGGCAACAAAATATTGTAAGGGGGCAGTCACATTAAAACGCCCGAAAACACGACACATATATACATATATAATAATACTTATAATAATAATAATAATAATTATTATTATTATAATTATTATTATATTCATGTATGGTGTTTTGTGTTTGTCTTTTATTTAGAGTGGACGTTTACTGCCTAAATTTACTTCTTGATTACGAGTTTATCTCCACATGATTCGTTTTAATAAAGACATTAATTCTTTTTTATTGGTAAATTGCGTTGTCTCTAGTGGCCTATTTCAGTATTGGAAGACATTCATAATTTTATAATTCATCGCCTTTCTTGAGATGAAACTACTGATATAAATATTTAAGTTATAAGATAATAATATAAATGACGAAAAAATGCTTCGAAGAGTTTAATTTTCTTGGAAAATAAACGTTACGTTGGAAGAAATTAATCTTCTTAAGTATTAGAAACAATGTGAGGCACTTAGTGAAGTGCAATTCTCCCGTAGGAGAATTCTGCTCTATGTGCTTTGGAGAACACATTGCCCACCCTTGGTACGTCCAGGACTTGACATTTCTTCTCAATGGCAAGAACAGCCAAATGAGGCAGTTTGCATCCAGCATCCTGTTTCGAGCAAACCTTTTCAAAGATTTTAAGGACAACCATCTTCGTAACGCTGAAGAGTTTTGGGCAAAATTTGTGTTTCACCTTTCAGGGAAATGTTATCACAGGATAAAAAATCAGACAAAGGTTTCAGTTATCTCATAATTCAAGAAATATTTTGACCCTGGCATTACTTACTCATACTCTACCATTCCAACGTATGTCTGTGCTACCCAATTACAGGCACCTATGGAGTTCGTGGGAAGACGTTCTTCGATTTTGATATGTATGAGAAAGAGCAAACCTGCATCTAATGATTGAAGAGTGGCAAATCCTAATATGCGTTCTTTTACCTGCCCGCGATATGTTTTGAATCGAATTTTAAGTGTAATTTGCATTTTAAGGTTCACGTTCAATACATTTCCAAATAATATCCCCTCATTAACTTCAAGAGTATCGAAGAAATTCCCTTTGTTAAGGTTTCCTCAGACTCATCATCTCGAAATTCAAGTCCCTGAATAGTAAGAAACCGCGATGAATCCACAACAACTGACATGTAGTGTCGGGGTTTCTTCGATCACCTTTGGTCCTGGGTTCGATACCCAGTGGAGGCACTTTAAACTATAAGTCCAGTCCCGATTAGACTTACTGTGCATAAAGTGGACTTAAAACATTAAATCAACTAACCAACCAACTCTTGAATCAACTTTGAATGTCTTTTAATAATTAGCGTTGTCACTAACGACCACGATTAGAATAATTTGCCCGTACTACAGATGATGTCTTGGGGTCCTGAAAATATTCGTGATGTTTTAAAACCATCCACATTCAACACTTTTCACAGTTCTTAAGACTGGTTAAAACTTAGGTTAATCTCGGCTATTACAGGACATAAATGAATGAGAAATCACCTATGCCCAGGTCGGCGCTCGAATCTTGAAAGAAAGTCACACACACATAGCTATATACGTATATACTAAAACAAACAATATTTGTTAATCAAGTTGGTATTATAAGCAGGAAAGTGATATCATGCAGAATACACCACTTTCAAAAGGTGAAAATTGTCATACTCTTATAAATGAACTCTCTTATTATTCGATATTTCATTAACTTCAGTTGGGGGGCCCGGGGGGGGGAAGGGGCGAAGTGTCTGACATGGGGCGTCGCCGTGCCCCCTCTGGCGTCGTTACTGCTTCCAACCCTCTAATAACTTCGCTGCTGATAGCCTCACCTTCGAAATGGAAGCTTGTGTGTCGGCGAATAATACAAAGAACTTGTGTTCACTGTCCCTCTTTCATTCAAAGTCTGCCGTTTTCCTTTTCAGTTTTTCCTGCAAAACTTCCTGTCAGCAAGCAAACCAAATTACAGAATTTTTATTGCCTCTCCCTTGCATCAACCTTCATTCCTACTTCAGGCCTGGATTTATGGCAGTTACAAGCTCCTGCAGGTCAACCTCGCCCCTATGTTTGGTGATTGCCCCCTGAAGCAACGGTGTCCATTGTTCAAAGCGAAACCTCTGTCAGTGGGGAACGGCGAAAAATAGTCTCGGAATACACCCTGGCCATAAACAGGTTCCCGCTACCCTGACATTGCTATCAGCTTCCCTCTGAAATTTGATAAAACTACTTTGTGAAATTTGTTTTGAAGGCTAAATTCACAGAATTAAAATAACAGCTACACATTCCTTCATCTGATTTACAGAAAGGCTAATCGGGACTGGACCCACAGTTTAAAGTGGGATTCAAATCACTATGTGCCTTCACCGGGTATCACACCCGAGACCCCTTGATTACAAGGCGACGACGCTAACACCGCACCATCGGGGAGTCCCCTCGTAGAACAACGTTTCCTTCTACGGCGATTATACAGAACTCTGTGCTCTTCTTCATTTGAAATCTATTCTATATCAGACTCGGTATTTCGTTATTACAATCCAAGGAATAGTATTCTCCTTAAATAAGAAATAAATAAATAAAAAAAGAATAGAAATAATCTTCAAACGGACGTAAAGAAATCGAATCCAACCACCTGTAGATTGCCTGAGGGAAACAACAAGAATTTTCTGAACAAAGACATTTCCGAAATTTCCATAACATTCTAATAATTTCGCAACCCGTGCAAATAATCATGTGGTAAAATCTTGTCATGGTTCCCTGTAAACACTAAAATCACCAAATTAGTTATTTCCATATTTCCCGTATGTTCTCCTCCTCTTTAGATCTCAGCTGTTCGGAGTGGGATAATGCAAGATTATTTGTCCCTAATTATCTCCTTCTCTTAGTCTTGCTAATATATTGGATTCCTTAAAAACTTTCCCAACAACTCCTTATCAATTTGTACTGCCATGTTTCCTACAATGTTTTTCCTACAACCTAATAACTTCACTTCTGTACACCCTTTGATGTAAAAATTAAATAATAATAATAATAAACCCTATTCGTCGGTCCGTTTATCTTTCCAACCTATAAAGCTGAGACTATTTTTACAAGATAAATCTCGGACTCAGACACTGCACGATGTTTTGTTCCCTCCTTCCACCTTCTCTACCTGCCCTTTTACTTGATGTTATTCAGAATTATATTAGTATCTGGAGTACTATCGTAACATAAAGTTATTAACCTGGAATAAATTGAAAAAAAAATTGGGGAGTAACGTTGTGATTCGAAAGAGTATAGAAAATAAGTTTAGGTATTCATTCATTACTCTCTCTAGAATAGTCTTCTTTTGACTTAAAACACGCTTATCAACGTTTCTAATTGAAATACTTTATTCCAAGCAAACAAGAATTTGCAACTGATCAAATATTTTGCTTTTATTTTTTCGAGACATTCGAGACGAGACGAGAGTTTTCAAAAGCCGTCCCGTCCCGTCTCGTGTCTCGTCTCGGAAACGAGACGAGACAGGCATTCTGTCTCGTCCCGTCTCGAATTCCAAAAGGTTTGTCCCGTGAGCAACACTAGCCAGATTCGAATCTGGTCTTCGAGGATTATTTAAAATTTGTGTCCAAGTTATCTGATTTTTTATTTGATTTTCTGCCACTTTTGGCTAATCGCAAAGATGAGGATGAGTGATGATATGATAAAATGGAGGGATTGGACACTCATGCCCAGGCCGGGATTCGGACCCGCGACCCGCTCACGTAATCTAACAATAATATCACGAGTAACATTATCGAACACATGAGCTTTTCATGAGTTTGATTTGTAGCACAAACGTTTCCTCTATCGACAAATGTTGCCAAACGCCTGACATCATTGGCCACGTGTTTCCTTTGGCAAGGTGAAGTTTTCGAACAGCTGTTGAACATAGAACCTCCGGACGTCTTGACCCAAACGGCAAAGGCAGCCTTGTGTCTTTCCTCAAAGTCCAAACTGTTAGGAAAAATTTCCCGAGCGATTCTAGATATCGGTACTGTTCTCTTGACCTTACTAAGGGACCAGCAGTAATCCGTAGATGTTATTCTTATCGTTTACAAACAATTGTGGAATATGTTTTCTAACTGGAAGCAGGAATTTCTATACATACTCTTAAGGTGAAGGTGAATGACTTGTATTAGCGTGATTTTGACCTTCATAAACAAAAGCGGCCACATGTTCAAAGGAAATTTTTCTTTGATATTCATGATGTTATCACGTGATCCAAACAAGATAAAATAATGAAGTAAACTTTGTACAAATCCAGGGGTTCGTGAAGTGAGCTCCGAAACCAGATATCCTGGATTCGAATCTTTCCAGCATACTCACCACTGTTATTTAATTTTGTCACGAAATTTGTCTGTTACATATGGCAGGGTGGGTTAGCCTGGTTTTGAGCAGAACATGACCCACTCTAGCTCACTCTTGGCGCCGCCCTTGAGTTGAACAACCAAGTCCCGACCAAGTTTTATTACATAGTCAAGGATAATATTTAACAAAACACAATCATTGTGTTAGGATCGTCACCTTTACCACGTAACAAAACGTTACATCCAAATAATATATAATTCAGCTGGATAACCATGTGCAGAAGAAGTAGAAACGGTAAAAAGGGAAAAAATGTTGCTCAGGAAGAGCTTCACAGCCAAGTTCCTGTGTAATTAGATCTTTGATGTTTACTAAACATGCTGGAAACCTGCCTTGGCTGGAATGTAAGACAGCCACATGCAGAATAAAATTTATTCAACTGATCTTTGTCAGATACTGTTAGGTATTCTATTTAAAATGCCAAAGTGAAAAATTTATTAAGGTCGACGGACAAGCTCAAAATGCGGTGTTTTAAAATACTATGGGATAATCTATCGTAAGATTTTCACCTATCTTTGGAAGAGACACAAGGATTCCTCGCAGAAAATTATAGTTCCACTCTATAACTTAATTATATTGTAATATATTTAAACGTTTTACATACGTACACTGTAAAACGTTCACTGGAGAAATGACGGTCTAAGGTCGTCAATTTTTGCTGCCATCAAACTACCGTAAAAAAAAAGACCGTGGCCATTTTCGAAACATTAATATCCATTATATAATTAATCTAATTAATGCAATTTTCAAAATGTATTTATTGTGCACGCAACGATAATTTACAATCAATATCTATCTATATTCATGATAAAATATTAAAACTTACATAAAAAAAACGGTTACGTCCCTTTTTTGTAAATTGACAGTAGACTATTAAATTTTAACGGGAAAATATTGTAAAATTTACGTTAACTTCTAACGTACGTGTTGAATGTAATAGGCACAGATACTGTTAAAGAAAACGATCGACCAACAACAACACCCTCAATTGCGACTTTGGAATAAACTGAACTTAGATGTGACACTGCCCTGTCATGTTACACGGCGAGAAACAAGCTAAGGCTTAACATGCCATTCCAGCAATTCCTCAATCGAAGAGGAATTTCGACGCTATCATGTGAAAAGTTTTTAAATTATAAGAGACAAAATGGATTTTATATACGAGAGTTTTATTTGCAATAAAGTTTCCAACGTTAAAAGTATAACTACAATTAGCGCCATCTGCCATTAGACCAGGTTCTTCGTTCTTTCACTGAAAATCCAACTGTAAATGCGGCCACGAATCTGGATTCATTTCCTCAAGCAAGTGAATCGGCGAGTGTCTACGTCACTGTCAAGATAGCTTGTTTACGAGTATTTGTGGGGTATTTGAGAAGTTTGTCACAGTGCCCTTAGTGTTCATCATACAACTTGAAAAGGAAGAAAGACGAACCTCCCATTTACCCTAATAAGTATCATATAATCAAGGCTAAGGGCGATTCATACTTTTTATTCATATTAGAAAGCTAGAGACCGAGAGAAATTTTCGAATCGTGATTTGAATTTTTTGTTGCCTGGATATTCCTGCCCTCCTAAGGAATCTGCATGAGATATTTCAGGCTCGTTTATGGCGAAGCAAGAATCACACCCAAATTAATTGGGAAAGAGAGAGGGATTGAGAGAGAGAGAGAGAGAGAGAGAGAGAGAGAGAGAGAGAGAGAGAGAGAGAGAGAGAGACAGACAGACTGAAAGAAAAGAAGAAAAGAGATAAAAGGAAGATGGTAAAACCTCGGTTGAAAGAGGGAAAGAAAGAGATAAGTATATTGATAAACCTAAGAGAGAGAGAAAGAAAAACAAAGAAAAATATAAAACAGTCGAAGAAAGAGAGTGAGAAAGAACAGAGGAAAAAGAGAAAACAGAGTATGAAGGAAAGAGAGAACGAAAGAAAGGAAGAGAGAGAAAAATGGGTTAAGATAAAAGAAACTAAGAGAAACAGAAGAAGAAAGAATGATAAAAGAGAGGGAGAAGAACGAAAAAGAGAAAAAGGATGAAAGAGGAAGCAGATGAAAAAGGGAAAGACTAAAAGAAAGCTCGGTAGGAGAATAAAAAAGTTGAGCATAAAAAAATAAATCCAAGATTTTGACCAAAGAACAAAAACAGCCTGGTGTTCAAAACGCAAACACAATTTCTGAGAATAAAAACAAATGGGTTCTCTGGTAGGCAAACTACCGCACCTCAAGTTGGGCGTGTTTAAAATCTTGAACGAGAGAAAGAAAGGTGATTTTTATCCACAATTGTCCATCTCGTGCTGCAAAGATGACAGAAGAAAATCGACGCGTTTCAAGTGAAAAATTCTGCAGTTGGAATGTTGTCAATTGACAAAAAAAATCTTTTGACATTTATCTGTTTAGAAATGTAAAAGAACAAAAACTTTTAAAGACGTATTTTCGAAAAAAAATTAAATGTCAAAAAACCAAATGCGCATTTTGAGTTCAAAATCAAAACTGTACTCAAATAAAGGAGATATTTAATACAATATATTGCACAATAACTTTAAAATTTGTTTATTTTGTGTCCTAAACTTCTCAAATGCTCTGTAGATAGGTACTGCTATTTTTTATTAGACACAGAGAACCACTAGGTTAGTAATTATTTAGAAAAGAGGTTTGTCTAAGATGGTTCTCAGCGGCCTGGGTGGAATTTCAGGCAGGTCGTTTTTCCAAAACTTAAAGTATCAGTGTGGATATTCAATATAAGAAAAAATTTCGGAAAAGTTCTAAAACCTGATAAAGGTGCGACCGAGCTTTACCAAAATAATTCCAGAAACACGATAGAAACGCAGTCACCCAACTGGTAACAAGATACCTGCATGATTTGACCACGTAGAACTTCTATCCTCTATGTTACAGCTTCCTACTTTTACACCCTTCCAAATCACGGTTCCTCAATTCTTTTTCTTTCCGTCTTTTTTCGGATCTCCAAAGATTTACTTACTTTTCAGAATATCTTATCAGCAGAACCTTGGCACAATTTTCTTCAATTCTTCCTTTCGTCACGTTCTCCCCCTTTGAACCTCATTTCCTACCCCCAGTCCCCCCCCCCTTTTTACATCTCGGTCTACTTGAACAGGGCGCACCGTTCGCGTTAGTTAGGATGCGCGTCGCCAGATGTCGGGATTCACACCCTGGTGGCTGAGAGGAACGCCACCTGGCGACGCAGGGAACCTTCCAGGCGTGAATAACCGATCACGGCTCACCCTGCCAGCAGATTTTCTGAACTGTGGAACCGAAAGCGGAAATGGCAAGAGGAAGAGAGCTGAAGAATACGGGGATAGTTAGCTGTGATTTCCCTCTCCACGTCAGCTAATCTTCAGCTCCCGTCAAAAAGAGAAAGGGTGAGCTGACAGGCACAGTGGCGGACTTGCAAATGGCACACTGGGTGCGAGTCGACAAGCACAAGTGATCGCGTGTGTGTGTGTTCAATATCTCGTCGGTCACAGAACACAGTATTGGGATACGAAAGCACAGGGCGCTTGATAAGTCATTCTATTTCGAAATAGTTCTGACTCTTCTAAGCCGGTTTTTCTGAAACCACTTATACAACTAAGGCGCGGATTTTTTCTTACATAACCAAATCATCATTAAAATATTTGATATTATTTTTCATAGTCTTCGATCGCGTTCTTCGACCCTCGAATAGTTACTAAGAAAAGTTGTTGTTCGTCTTTTCCTCTACACGCTCTGGCGGTTTTATGCGGCGACACCCTGTAGACTATACTCTATTCAGGGAATCTATGGACCGAGGCCGCGCATAAAGGTAGAGAAAGGGAGAAAGCGAGTGGGAGGAGCGAAGCAGAACATGCTGCTGCAAGGGCTGGTAGCTGCAGTCTCTCTTCCCCCTCCACGCGATCCCACTCCCTCACAAGGGTTCATTGTCGAGCCTCTCGAGTCACTACCTGCGCAGAGACTTGCTTTCGCTCGCTCCCTCCAGAGTCCACATAACATAGAATCCATTTATGTCAACAAGAATATTAGCGTGAAATGTTAATCGGACATATCCCATTGGCTGCATATTTTTCGCGTTTGGCATGAGCACCACTTCTCTCGTCGTCGGTGAATTTTTTTTCTGCAGGTGGTGGGGATCGAACCTACGACGGGCCTCTGATTTACTAGAATCTAGTGCTAGAACGAACTATTCCATGCAATGATTCATTCCATGTATTCTCCACTGTCCAAGATAATACAATAAATACATAGGAGGATCTGGAAGTTCACCTGAAGGCGAGTGAAGACATGCTCTCTCTCGAAACGTACTGTTAGGATAAGTAAAACTAAAAAAGAAACTAGACGCCGGTGGTGGCGCGTTCACATCCCGGCCTAGGCATGGGCGGGCGTTCTTTGTGAGTCTCCCTTCATCAATTTCATATTATCCTCATCGTCGCCATTAGCCAAAGCCACGCTAAGTAACAAGAATCAAATCAAATCTTGCAAGTTCGAAACGTGCATACTTTAACTTCTCTTCAACAAATTAAAATACGATGAACTGATTTCAATGCCAAAACAAACGAACCATAAAAACGCATAAATTTAGTTTCGACGATTTCAATGCAATAGGAAAAAGCAGAGAGAAAAAAAATAGTGAAGGACGATGAGAACGACTTAAAAGAGAAAAAAACGGAGATGAAAGTAAGATTATGCTCGGACTTTAATCATTCATGATTTCTTTTTCCTCCGTCGTGAAAACGCAATCAGACTCCGTGCATGCTAGTTTTTCAGTCGGCTGTAAAGCACATTACTTGTCAGGGTAATATAATATACGAGCCGATTTTACAGAGTCGTGCTGGAGCGGGGAGGGGGCGGCGTGTCTGGAACGCCAAGTACCGGACGCCCTCATCCATTCTGATTTCAGACGGTTTTCATAACCTCACCTTCCAGCAACTCGACTGGAAATATTCTCCAGAGTTCGCCGTCCGTCTCCCAAGACTTTAACACAGTTTGCGAGCAGACGCAGAAAAAAATTCTTGGGGCGTAACACTGTTTTAAAGGAGGCCATTTTTTTTCTTGGAAATAACAGTACCGTGTCTCTGGCATAGCGAAACAGTCGAAAGTAGTACTGCAGCAAGGATGCTAAGATTAAACTTTGGGAGGTTGTTAAAAGAATGGTTTCACTTGCTGTGTGGTTTTTACGCACACAGTTGCAAAGGGGGAAATATGTATGTAAAAGTGTATTTCTTTGTACATGCTCTGGCCTAGGTTGCTTTTTACCCGGTAGTCGGGGAAGCCAACGGTTCGGTTCCCTCAACGGCTTCCCCGTTTGAAAGGTAACAATAGGACCGTGCCCCGCTGGTTGGGGGCGGGTCGTTTGTCGGAGATATAAATACCGGTTCCGACTTTGTTACGGTCTCTCTATACTAGACGCAGCCGAGGTTTTACAAGTTTACTTGGTTTTACCCTCGGGAGCTTCCCTTCTCTTTGTTCTCTTCCTAATTGTAGTTTTTTCACCATCTATTCTATTTTCGCCGCCTGGTAAAAATCTCTTTACAAGATTGAAACCAGGTTTAAACAAATCCCGATGTCATGTAGGTAGTTAGCATACTAGTGCATGCCAAGCATGAATGGAGGCTTTCCCAAGGGAGAAATCCGGCTTGACTGGATCTATTCCGAACGGAAGACGGCGCCTAGGTAAAAGACCGAACATGGGACTGTGATGTACTCAAGAGTGCATCAACGTCTCAAGCGAGGTCTGCGCCTTTTGGTGCAGTCGCAGTTGACTCAGGTCGGACGCCACTCACCCCCGCGAGCCCTTTGGGGGCGGGATTTTTCCTTCTTTTCTTTTATTTATTTATTTTTTATTATTATTATTTTTTTACGGTCTCTCTTATGCTCACAGATCGCAGAAAGTGACCGTCCCTCAATGGATTGACAGTTTTTTGGATGCAGCGATACACACAGAGCGTAAGCGCCGTAGCTATGCGTAGGGAATTCTGCGCGTGATAAACTGCGGGGCGAGTTAACGCTATGATTAATAGTGCGCTCGTAGAGTGAAGTCTTGGTAAGTGCAATTCTCTGCGTTTTGGAGCAAAAGGCAACCGGGAACAGTTGCTATTGGATTTGTTATGAAAAGATATATACAGGGTGACTGGTAATTAGATGTATTCCCTGAAAGGGGTTAAAGTAGAGACAATTTGAAATATATTTGACCATATGATACCCCGTCCGAAAATTAGTAGTTTTCGAGATAATCGAATTTCAATTGTTTTTTTCAAAAATGACAATTTTCCACATAAAAAGAAGAATTGAGGAAAAACTGCTCATTGTATGGAACTTATTTCAGCGTTTTCTGATAGCTAACAAATAAGTGGTTCGTTGAAAAAAAAGTTTTCCCAAATAACAATCACATGTAAGTAACGGGTGGGTCTAAACTTACAAGTGATGATAAAAAAATGCACTCTTAGTTTACTTGGCAACGTATTAATAACAAAAATGGCATGACACGAAGCGTACAAATTACTTAAATTATTTCCTTGTGACATCTGCTATCCAACAAGGTACAAATGTTGCTAACATTCACATTTGTGTACAAGAAATAATACTTCATTCATCTTCATGTGAATGGAATCAATGAACAATACAATTAAAGGACATTACACGTCTTGTTCAAAGTGGGCACCTCCATTACGAATGCAGGCACACAGGTTTTTACCGACATTTGGTCTCTTAACTCGTGATGTGATGGTGTCTTTGATGTGTTGACCAGCTGTTAAGATCCTCTCCCTGAGCTCTTCTTGCAAGTTTACCGGTGTCTTGTCATGTGGCTCCAAATGTAAAAGTCGCAAGGCGGCAAGTCGGGGGATCGAGCCGGCCAGGAAATCGGGCCGCCTCGACCAATCCATTTCTTTGGGTAATTTTCATCCAGCCACTGTCGCACGCCCAGGCAGAAGTATGGATGTGCGTAATAAACAATCATTTGATCGAGCCATTTTTTCTGCCCCAAATCTTAAATGGCATCACTTATGAACATTTTTTGAGGAACGGGATGGCAATGTTGTTGGAGGATGTGCCTCTAGCTACAAGACGTGACATGATTTATCAGCATGATGACTGCCCAGCTCGATCCCCCGATCGATTTGACGGCTTGCGACTTTTACATTTGGAGCCACATGACAAGACACCGGTAAACTCACAAGAAGAGCACAGGGAGAGGATCTTAACAGCTGGTCAACATATCAAGGACACCATCACATCACGAGTTAAGAAACCAAATGTCCGTAAAAACCTGTGTGCCTGCATTTGTAATGGAGGTGCCCACTTTGAACAAGACGTGTAATGTTCTTTAATTGTATTGTTCATTGATTCCATTCACATGAAGATGAATGAAGTATTATTTATTGTACACAAATGTGAATGTTAGCAACATTTGTACCTTGTTGGATAGCAGATGTCACAAGGAAGTAAGTTAAGTAATTTGTACGCTTCGTGTCATACCATTTTTGTTATTAATACGTTGCCAAGTAAACTAAGAGTGCATTTTTTTATCATCACTTGTAAGTTTAGACCCACCCGTTACTTACATGTGATTGTTATTTGGGAAAGACTTTTTTTTCCACGAACCACTTATTTGTTAGCTATCAGAAAACGCTGAAATAAGTTCCATACAATGAGCAGGTTTTCCTCAATTCTTCTTTTTATGTGGAAAATTGTCATTTTTTAAAAAAAACAATTGAAATTCGATTATCTCGAAAACTACTAATTTTCGGACGGGGTATCATATGGTCAAATTTATTGCAAATTGTCTGTACTTTAACCCCTTTCAGGGAATACATCTAATTACCAGTCACCCTGTATATACGGCGACGGGTAGAAGTGTAAATAAATGTTGTACATAAAGAGATAAATCCGTGAGACGTTATTCTTGCCAACACACTCAAGTTCATCCCTTTCAGATAGGAACTACAGCTCACGTTTCTTCCTTTCTGAAAGCAATTAGTATCATTTTCAAGTCCTCCCTTCCTATGAGGAACTTGTTCCAGTTCAAGGATATTCTTTCAAAAATCAACTGGTTCTAGTTCAAATTTTTCCCTTCTAAAAATAAATTGTTTCTATTTCAAGTTCCTCTTCATTTCGAAATGTTACTGAGTTCACTTCAAATTTCTTCATTCCTAATACTGCTTCTTGTCCAAAGTTCTTCATTGCTAAAAGTAAAAGTTTCTTCTCCAAAGTTCTTCATCCCAAAAGTAACTGCTTCTTGTCCAAAGTTCTTCCTTCCTAAAAGCAAATGTTTTATGTCCAAAATTCTTCCTTCCTTAAGATAACTGCTTCTTGTTCAAGGTTCTTCATTGCTAAAAGTAACTGCTTCTTCTACAAAGTTCTTCCTTCCTAAAAGAAACTGGTTTTTGTCCAAAGTTTTTCCTTCCTAAAAGTAACTGCTTCTTGTCCAAAGTTCTTCCTTCCTAAAGTAACTCCTTCTTTCCCAAAGTTCTTCCTTCCTAAAAGAAACTGCTTCTTGTCCAAGGTTCTTCCTTCCTAAAAGTAACTGCTTCTTGTTCAAAGTTACAAAGTTCTTCCTTCCTAAAAGAAACTGGCTTCTTAAAAGGAATTCGTGCAAGTTTAAGGGTATCTCTTCTCTAGAGCAACCAGTTCCAGTTCACAGTCCACTCTTCCTAACAACAACTAGTTCCAGTTTGAGAGTTTTCCTGCAATAAACTAGTATAACTTACCTTCTTTCCTAAGAGCAGCGGTGTAAGGGGTGGCTCTTTCTAAAGACATCCAAATGTCAATCTCTCTTCCACGTAATACACTCTGGACTGCATTTTGCAGACTAACGAGGCTCTTGTGTCTGTGCCCCACACAGTATAAACCTTCCTTCGTCCATTTCATCTTATCACCATTCACCTTCCTCTTCGTGATTAGCCAAAAGTGGCAAGAAAACGAAGTAAAATAAATGAATTCGACCAACTCAAAACTAAAAGCAAATACTTCTCTTTAAGTTCCTCTCTTGCTAAAAGGAACAAGTTTAAAATAAGATGACTGTAGCACACACGAAAAATATTACCGTTCTCTGCACACGCATGCGCAAAATACTTTTTTGGTTTCGTGAATTACGTCTTATATCTGTATCGTCCTAAACAGCAAACTTAAGTACTAGCTTGGGGCCTCTCCGACGGCGTAGTTGTAACGTGGTTGCCTTGTAATGAATGGGTCCTGGGTTCGATACCCAGTGGAGACACATTGCGCAGTGGTTCAGAGCTCACTTTAAACTGTAGGTTCAGTCCCGATCAGCCTATCTGTGCACAAAGTGGACTTAAACAACAATAATTCAAATTCTTTAAGTACTAGATTGAAGTTGAAAAACAGATAGAGTGCAAATTCGACATTTTCTCCATTGAGGGGACATATAAAGATAAGCCATTTTGTTTATGAACAAACTGCTTGTTTTATTAAAGAAAATTACAAGTGGACCGTACAGCACATCAGCACATATGGAACGGTAGCGTCTGGGAAAAAGAGAGGCTCTCAATTGATTACTCGAAGAACCTGCCATTTTATCTCGCTGCGAACACCTCTGGATACAGTTACCACCGTTATATATACCAGGCACGTTGTGTGGAGGTGGGAATTGACGAGGGAGCTGCGAGGTCCGCTTGAGACGTACGTGACAAGGGTTCGATTCCGGAGGAGGACTGGAGATAAGGAGACCAATCCAGTCACTATTTAACCCGAAGCTGCAGGGGCGGCGAGCATCGTGTATCTATTGAGGCGTGATTCGACTGCGATGATGTGAGAAATGGGTTTTGTGAAAGAAGAGGTCTTCTCACGCAGTTGTTGAATGAGTTGGACAGGAGGTGAAAAGCTATAAAACCTCTTTTAGAAAAGGTTTGAAAATTCTTGTTCTCTCTTTTAGATTGCAGATTAAAATGCCTTACTTAGATTAATCGCGACGACGAGCATGGAAAACGAATTGATGAAATATACTAGGGTGAGTTGAACGAAAACTTTAAATGTCCGACAACTATTATGGGACAGACTGTGTATGTAGCTCAAATTTACGTATCAGTTATTATTTACAAAACGTACTCAAGGCCTCAACAGTGATCAACTGTCGTTTTATAGATGGAGGGTCCACTGTACACTTGCACCAGTCCAAAGAAGTGATTTCTTGCCCTCTAGAAGACTAGAACAGAATGGAGGAAAGACTTTTCGCTGTGGCATATAAGTGATCAACAATTAGTCTATGAAGTTTGGCAAAATTTTGGAACCTTAGAACCAAAAAAATTCTACTAGATAAAAAACAAAAATAGATTTAGGTTCTTATAAAATTTACCTTCAAGGATCATATCAGTAATCAGAAGTGTTTTACTTCCAGATTGCCCATTTGCCGATTGGTAAACAAGGAAGGGCTGCGAGAGATATTTATTAATGTCTACTCATTGGGGATGAAATAGGAGGATGTTCATCCTTGGCAAAAGGAACGAACATACGGCTACGAATTTAAATAGTCGAATTATAAAATGCCCGTTTATTCCCACATATCTAATAACTTATACAATGACAGACAGATTCACATTTAGGTGCTAGGTTGATATAATTTATCTGGGATGATTGAAGTCCTTCTCCTGAATGGACGCTATTCCGTGGCCGACTTTAATTCAACTCCTCCCTCCTTTCTTCCTCCAAAAATCCCGATCATTTCCCTCTCTACGTCAACAACCTTATCACATCTTGCACTCACATTCTAGCTCGTGCTGACGCTTACACTTCCTCGTTCCTCATTCTTTCCAATCATGCCACATACGCCTTCTCCGGAAGAAAAAAAATCCGAATTGAAATTTGAAAAGTAAAAAAATGAAAATATACCAATATTAGCATGTACCAACCTAGACACCAAAAGAATAAAAGATAACAAGAAATATTCGCAATACACAACCAATAAATAAAATATTCATACATAAAATTCGTGTTTGAACGACTGAAAACTGAAAAATTCTCGATGATAGTTTCCAGTCACAGAATATAAAATACTTTATTAACACCCTGTAGTTCTGAGAACTTCCACTCGCTTGTTTAAACACAACTCGGCCACCAAGATGCACACAGCGGATGTAATACTACACCCGATCAAAGTTTCTGCGAGCGTAGCATTTAGCACCGTGGGACAGTAAAAAGTATCCGAGCTTTGCTGCACGAAAGTCTATCTCTGCGAAGTGAACCTTTCAACGCTGAACATACTGAAGTCAGTACTATATATA
Organism: Lepisma saccharinum; assembly: GCF_977018435.1. NCBI lineage: Eukaryota > Metazoa > Arthropoda > Insecta > Zygentoma > Lepismatidae > Lepisma > Lepisma saccharinum. The sequence continues at coordinate 89,408,183 of NC_139231.1, read as the reverse complement.
TTCAGTACTATCTTCTTCATTTGTTTAATCTAAAACTATCGGTCTTGTTCATTTTTCAACCATACAATTATATTTATGTCGTACTATTAAAATCTTGCAAATGCGCTTCGGTAGTGTTAATTAGCCTTGAAAATAACAATCCGCACCTTATTACTCAATACGACAACCTCATGGTCCTGTCAATAGACGAAATAATATTAATTTGTCACTTCACACTGGCATATAAACGGACCAATCGACATAATTAGAATTATTAGATGTTCAGACCAAATTATATGTTAATATTTTTCGCCCTCGTAGTTTCTGCATTATAAAGAGATGAAACGGACTAGTTGTACCGTTTTTCGGCAAGTTAACATCGCGTTTTATACGGCAATGGCAAACGCTAGGATCAAAGGAATATCCTGACAGGGTTTAGAACCTGCTGCTGCTTTTCTTCAACCTTACTGAAATAATCCCCTAACACGGTACGCTCCCATTAGGCTCGACAATGCGGGTGGAACCCTTTGCATGCTCCACGGGGGCGACGACAATGGTTGGAAATAGCGACGGAAATCTTCCGAAACGCACATTCGGTCGACGGCATCCCTTCCTCTCGCAATCACGCGTCCGGGCAGGGAATTGGCGAATCAGGGTCTATTTGAATATCATCGGAGGAAATTAAATGCAATCCGGGAAGCGGCGGTCGAGCGAGACAACCTCGCGGGGTTTCCTCGATCGTCGAATCATTACGCGTACGGTCTGCGGCCGCATTGTTCTCGACTTAAGGAAGGAGATCAGGAGACCGAGATGCTGGGGCGATGAGAATCTTGAGGACTCCTCGCCGAAGCGCACTCGTCGCTCGTAATGCAATTACCTTAATCTTGTTAGCGTCCCTGTTGTACAACCACTCGAAGAACGGCTTTAAACATTTCAGGGTTCAATTTTCTTCCCTTTCAAAAGGACTGATTTCCATGTGAGGACATGTTTAGAGGAAGATATTACTCATTTCTTCAATCTTCTTACGTTGGGTTTTTCTTTTGATGGTCATGAAGAAAGAGGGTTGAATCGAGAATGAAAGGAACTTTCTCGCACTCTTAAGGGTTCACAAATCCAATCAAGATTTCATTCTTTGTGACGTTTCGCTATTAGTACATCAGATCTCAGTGCACACAAAAAAGCAATTTGTGTTCCCCTATTCATCCCCATCTTTTGACAGAATTTTATAAGTATATCAAGACTTCTTTTGCTGATATAATCAAACCATTCCTTTCTATTTCCTGTCTTGTCGTTTAAAGTTAGTCTTGATACAAATGAAAATAGTCGAGCCAATTGAAATACAAGGGTATGCGTACCAAAACAGGGCCCCTCATTCATTCCCCCCCACATAACTTTCTTGTGGCAAAATTGTAATTGTTTGTTCAGTGTCAAAAGATTCTTTCATTGCATCAATTGTAAAGTCGTCGGCTTGTAATCAAGGGGTCCCGGGTTCCATACCTGGAGGAGGCACATAGTTTTGGTTTGGATACCACTTAAAACTGTAGTTCTAGTCCCGATTACCTTTATGTGCATGAATGGGCTTAATAAAACCCAACTCAAGAAACTCATTACGTTCCTAATAACTACCTGCGCCATTATAAATGATGTAAACAGTAAGGAATTTGTAATTCATCATCAATTACTACATATCAGAAACTAGAGTGCTGCATCGAGGGCTTTTTGCTTGAGAGTTCGCACAAATGACGCTAGATAGCGTACGGAATTGACAGCTTCATCGCTCGAGCGAATAACGCTCGAACAGGCGAAACGATCGGTATACGCTCGAAGCCCAGTAGTTCACGTATAACCGTAATTCGTCTATGATAGTTGGCCCTAAAATATGTATCGTGAAGTGAAAGACGCAGTGAAATTGAAACTTAAAGCTTAACGCCCACTGAGACGCGGGGAAACGCGGCAACAGATGCGGTTTCGGCATCTCAGTGGGAGATAACCTGCAGACTTGTGGCAGAGAAATTCTCGCTTCGGTTCCGTAATGAGAGTTACACCATTTGATTTCAATAGAAGCAGACAACAGAAGTTCTGTTGCTATCTGTTGCCGCGTTTCTCCGCGTCTCAGTGGGCGTTAAGTTTCAGTGAACATGATCATCATCTCCATGTTAAAATGTACTGTTTAATCTATCTTACCAATACATAGCGATATATGAAAATGAAATAGATGATTATGGGCTGAAACTACCAGGGCGGATCTTTACACATTAGGTATTTCTACGATTATTGTCACATTGAAATTATATTTGATTCTATACACTCGAGCGTAGGAGATTGGAACGAGTATGATCGAACGAGAGTGGTCTCATGCAGTACTCTATCAGAAGAAAATTAACGACTACATTTTATAGAGCGATCCATTCAAGTGTAGACCACCGCATCGGTGTTTGAGCTATCAGCAAGCGAAGCGCTCGCGGCCGCATGTCGGCACTATACTGATGTGAATCAAGTGCTCAAGTTCCCGTAACTAGTTGAAATAGTGATTTATTTACTTACCAATTTATGAAAGAAGGTACTGAATGTCCACTCATTTTTGACACCTCTTGATGAGGTTACCATAACTCGCTGCAGTTCCCGTTGATTAATGTTAGTAATTTATTTGCGGATATTACGTTTCAGTTCTTCCAGGGTGTGTGGATTTGACTTGTGTACAGCATTTTTTAATTTACGCCAGAGATAAAAATCGCATGGAACTGTTGTTATACCCGGGAATCGTGTTTCAAATCGCCTTTGAATTTCACGTGCCGATTGAGTTAACACACATGAATCATAAATAAATACACGCTGTGCAGAAGAAAACATTTGCTGAGCCATAACACACTTTGTGGTTGAATACACTAGAAAAAACACAATACGTAACAATCGCCCTATCACTTTACAGTCACCAGACTAATAAACAGGCCACACAATACAGAACAAGGAGCCTAATCACTTCACAGTCTCCTGTCTACTTTCAGGACCTCCGTAAAAACAGGTTTCTAGCCCCCTTCGCCAGCTTACTTTAGTGGATGTCTTAATAAAGATGTATAGAAAATGTGTGTGCAACAAAGGCGACTAGCTTCAACACTATCTTTTAGAAACCTGCTAAGTAAATCACTTTTTAAAATATTTACGGAAACTGTTGTGCGCTTGCTTAATCGATATTCTACGATGCCGACAAACGGCCGCAAGCCCCTCGATTGCTGATGGCTCAAACCCCGACGCGGCGGTCTACATTTCAATGGATCCTTCGGTACGTTACCCCTACCCCGATTCTACACAATACTGAAAAACTAAATGAAGCTATGGCGACAAGGATGAACGCTACAAGAATTTCACTAATCACAAAATTCAAAAGCAATGCACCGTTCACTACTGCCAAACCGAAACTGACTGATTCCAAAAGTTCTAGCTATCAGTCTATAATAGTCGAATCATTTAAAGGTATGCTGCAGCTGCAGTTTAATCTCGCCGAAATAAGAGCAAGGAGAGTATTGTCTCACTTTTGTACACTTTTCCCACAATTTGATTTTGATCACAAGCTCTCGCACAAGGACGAGGAACACTGTTTTCTTCAAGATATGCAAGGAGAAGGCTACGTCAGCTGCTGCAAGGAACATGAAAAATGATAACGCCACGCTGGACTTTTGCCCTATGCCAGCAAAGTTATTTTCCTAAATTCCATTCCTTTCTTATGGTATTCCAGATTCCGAAAAATTACATCTATTTGGAATTCCTTCAATAGAATTCAAGCGGATCTTCGTGTGGTGTGCTTTCACTGTTCTCTACATATTAGTATTTGACACCGTACGCCTATTTTCTGTTATAGGCATCTGGACAACAGCGAGAGTAAACGAATATTCACTTGAACACTCTAGAAGGATTCTGAACAGATTAAATACTTTGCTAGCACAAATACTTCAATATACAGCGCGGCCTTAACTATTAATAGTTTGACATCTATACATGCTATGAGGAAACTACTACATCATGAAACATAACACGCCTAATCAACGAAATGTACTAGCAGTGTCAAGTTCACAACCCTAACCTAACAAAGACGCATAATTATCAACAGCATCAAATCTAACACGCCAAACAGCTGATTCTTGAAATCATAAATGTCTACCAAAATTCGAGCCTCCGAACCAAGATTTTTGAAGCGGGGGAAATTACAACAATCACGGGAAACCTAAACCCACTACACTGCGAGCACTTTCTCTTCCAGCTCTCTAGCAAGTGACATGTATCAAGCAATCGGTTTCGTCATGTAAGAAACGTGCTACTATTTGTTGTTGTTCTTAGCCACGTTCGCAGTTGCGATTTCCATGTAGCTTTTTGTAAAACTGTGACACCCACGAGGCAAGGTTCGTTTGCAAGAGGCATACTCCTCGGATGCCAGACGACATGTCACGTGCCGTTTGTCACTTCGGTCTTCAATTTATCTTAAGCAACTTCGATTCCAAAAGTTTGAAAGTAAATTAGAATCACTCCCTTAAGAATTGCTTCAGAGTGTCCGATATGGTAGAGCGGATCCCACCGACAAGATGCGAATTCACGCGACTAGAAATTTGCAATCTAGCTGCTGCATCTGCTGGTGGCAAATGCCTTTGAGGACTTCTTCGCAGAACTTTATGAGCTAGGCGTTCTCCCCCTCCGGAGCAGCCTCTTGAGATCATCGGGGAGGAATCTGTCAAAAGATTGGAGCCGTAAGAGGGAGAGGGAAAAGACAAGCCGAAACTTCATTACGTAATATATTTTCTTTGAGGAAGGGATGGCTACTGAACCCCATCTCCGCTGTTTCTCTGTTTGTGATCTTCGGAGCGGTCAGAATCAAAGTCTGCAGTTTTTGCTTCCCTCCCTTCTCTTCCCCCCCTTGTGTTCTCTCACCCTCTGTTTGGAAATGAGGACCGAGTCTGTTGAGCCTGTATCATACCAGTGCGTTCGCCGAAAACCGCTTTGATGCTACGAAAATGTTATTTTTCCTGCCGGTTTGGAGGGAGGGGGGGGGGGGGGTTAGTTGTGGCGGACGTTTTTTTTTCTTTTCCTGCAGACGTCTAAATCCAATTTCCAAAGGCCGGCATGTCTTCTTTTTCCACACTGATGCGTCACCGATCTCAGCCCCTCCCTTTCCAAAATGTCATCGAAACGGCTTAGAATAAGAGAAATAAACAGAGGGAGGGAGAGAAAAAGGTATGTAGTGTTGTTTTGAGATTGAAAAGTAGCGGTAGAAGAGAGAGTAAGGGTGGTAAATCAAATATCTGAAGGGAGGGATGTTGTTTGTACCGTGTTTCCTACGCTCCGTTGCTCGCATAGAAAGCCATATAGACCCACGATGCGACTACGAAAATTGCCTTACAGCGTCGTAAGTTTCGGGTAGTGGGAAAAGAGAAATATTGCAACTCGGAGCAAGGATTCCTAACCTCCTGTATCACGTGTTATAAGAATATCAGCACCACTCAACCACAAGCACTGTTCGAAAGCGACAAACACATACACGTATCAGCTGACAATTTAACAGAAGAGATAGAGAATTTCTAAATGGTGAAAATTCAATATCGCACAAACGCAGAAATCGAGTACGTAAGGCAATACCTCCCACCTCTCCCATGGAGACCCCGTTCTGTTCTATATTCCTTTTCGAAGCACATCTCATTTTCTTTCATGTTCGTCGCCTAGTCTACAGTGTATTTTTTCCTCATGAGTAAATATTGCAAAAAGTAAAAGAAAATTATTTCGAAGAGCGTAACTCAAAAAAATATAAGAACACTCCGTAGCTCTGCGGTGGCAAGGAAAATATTCATTTTCACTCAATTCTGAGAGAGAGAGAGAGAGAGAGAGAGAGACAGAGAGAGAGACAGAGAGAGAGAGAGAGACAGAGAGAAAGAGAGAGAGAGAGAGACAGAGACAGAGAGAGAGAGAGTGCATAACACATATATTGTTCTCTGTTATGAAATGAAATGTGCAACACATATAAAAAAGCAATCATAAGCTGACACGACAGCATTCGATACTGCGGAAGAAACGCATTTGATTTTCTAAACACTGCAGATGGAATGAAATTGAATTATTATTCTCCATAAGAAACAAGTGGTATTTCCTTTTTCGTAGCAACTGACGTTTACAAAGGAAGTTAGATATAGATTTCGCAACCTTTTTTTTTACGCAGTATTATTAAGAAAATTCAATTTTCACTTGACTGATTGTATCTATGAAAGTTCTCTCTAACAAAAAGTGCATATATATATATATATATATATATATATATATATATATATATATATATATATATATATATATATATATATATACCTGCTCAAAACAATTAGGGAATCATGGCTGTTTCTCTTTGATCCCCTAATTTTATTGAGCAGTATATATAAACTTGTGTGTATGCGGTGGCAGAGAGAGAGAGAGAGAGAGAGAGAGAGAGAGTGTACAGTTCCTTAAGGCCTAATGTGCAATTTTTTAAATTTTATATAGAATTCTTTACTCTTATTGCTAGAAGAATGGAGAGAATGCGTGTAACAATGTAGGAATTAATGCTTGAAAACTTCGATTCACTTCGGGAACACAGATACTTTGATTCAAGTTAAAATTGGGTCATTCCATGTCAAATCATCCAGAATTTTGTGAAAATGTCACCCACCATCCCCGATTTTGATGAAATTCGGTATGCTTATAGAACTTTTGATGCTGATTACAAAAATGACAACTTTTTAAAAATTGGTCAAGGGGTTCAGAAGTTACGAGGTTTTTAAGAACTCCCTGTACGCCACATGCAGCTCCACTTTGAATGACACGCATTAGGTTATAATCGATCGTATCTTCCCTCGGGTTTGCCGTAGAAACTTCAAGTTTGTTTTCTCTTGTTCAGAATATTGTAAGCTTTCATTTAAATAATGTTTCAGATGAATGCATCAATAAACATGTATTTTTATATATATTTTTATGTATTTTTTTAGAAAAATAAATGACTAACTTTAAGACAGAATTTCATGCAATGCCCCCCTTCAATGTGAATGTAAGCATAGGCGTAACCTGGTGAGGGCAAAGGGAAGCACTTGCCCTATCCCAAATTTATATATTAATTAAAATTTACAAGTTAAATATTTTTTGTGATCCTCCTGGCACTTGAGGAACGAATAAAGAGTAATAATTGTGATTTTTCAAATGTATTTATCAAATAATCCTGGACACTATTTTTATGCGATGGAAAACTTAGTGATTATCCCAACCCGAAGATAGTTTCCAAGTGACACCCATTAAGATAGTAATTTTTTTGGTCTGACTGTTAAACAACTAGTGTTTCGAAGTAAATAGTTACAAAGTTACAAGTACAGTTACTTTTTATTTAGAAATTCTAACTGTAACTAGCTACTTTTAAAAGTAAGTACCTGTAACGTTAACGTTAACAATGGCAACAGAGTTACTTTTTGCAGTAGGGAAATAGCTAAATGGACAATTCTGTTCCAGACTATAAAAATAAAATATGTACCTTCTCCGGATGCTACGTGAAAGGATTTTCTTGGAATTGCTGGCAAGGAAGCTATGCTTTGTTGCATGCTAAATTTAGAACATCCACGTTTTACTGTAATTCATTTCTAATTGTATGTGAAAACTCCATTGTTTTTGGTAGACTGCTGCGTCCGTTTGGAATGTTGTTGTCCAGCTAGGAAAAAGTCATTGTCGAGGGAGTGGATCTTTGGATCTTGTTGAACTTGGAATGGAGGAGAAAGAAATAGGTGCAAGTGGAATCAATGACACCATATTCAAAATAACGTGGTCAGCATACAAATGTTTATTTTTTAAATTATAATCGTTCACGCAAAGCTGACTGTGTTTTCCATCATTTATTATAAGTAATAATGTAAATATATGAATGCATATTATGTACGAGAAACATAAGTAAAACACGGAAGTCTTCATGATCATTGATATTGTGTAACTTTTACACAAATCAATGATCATTAACAGTACGTTACTGTTACAGTAACTGTAAAAGAAACTCAGTTTCTTCCAAAGTACCAGTAACAATAACTGAGTAACTTTTTTAATGATTGACTGTATCTCAGTTACTTGTAAAAAGTAACTTACGGAACCTGTAAATTCAAATTAGTGCATACTTCCTGGTACTGCTGTAGTACTTTGCAATCACTGACACATTGTACTGTGGGTTGTTGTCATTTCACCCTAGATGATTACTAAGAAATTTATGCCTTGAATACTATTTCTACGGAATTGGTACATAATTGCCGTACTTGTTGCTTTATACTATAGAAGTCTATACAAGTATTTTTACTGTTCCAACCATCCCGTCACAAGGATATTTTCTGTGGTATGTGGCGAAAAAAATCCATTTCAAAAAACTTCAATCAGTTCAAATGTGTAGTATTAATTCTTACTTCATATTACGTATCCCCATGAAGAGTAGCCAAAAAAGAACTTCCATATTGAGATAAAATGCACAAAAAGAATGTTCTCGAAGATAAATTTGCTAAACTTGGGAATGTTAATAATGATGATTATATATATAATTATATATATATATATATATATTATTTTTTTTGTCCTCCTCCGTAGTCGAGCGGGTTAAGGCGTTCACTCGTCTTAAGATCGTTCGCTGCGGGACGGCGTAGGTTCGAATCCGGCTCTGGTCGGAATTTATTCGGCCTACGTATAGGGCCGGTGGCAACCCACCATCGTGAGGAAATTGGGAAGCTCCGAGTGAGTGAGCGTAATCCGGTCGAGACGACCTACTATAACGGCTGGGGATACGTCGGGCTGACCCCCCGACTATTCCAATACTGGTTGAAGATCTCCACGCTTAGAGGTGACAAGAGAAAGTGTGGGAGGGAGACCGGCAGTCGGTAGGTATGCCCAGGCCCTTCATGGGCTGTTGCGCAAAGGATTATTATTATTATTATATATTTTTTTAAAAAATGAAGACTGTTGAAACTAATTTACAGTGGAACGTCGATTTCAAGTTATCCAGGAGACCAAGCTGAACAAACTTAATACAAGGGAAAATGTAAAATCTTGGACAATTTCTTTTGCTATGTTGGGACCACCACGATTTAATGCAAAATGAAGGAAAATATAAAATTGAGGAACTTAAATCGGGGTTCCACTGTAATTATTACTTGCAAATTTTAAATTAATATATAAATTTGGGAGAGGGCAAGAGCTCCCCTTTGCCCCCACCAGGTTACGTCTATACTTACATTCACACATAGTGAACATAAATTTTGAATATTGTAGCTTGAAATATAATGTACTTCAGGCTTTGTGCTAAATACATAAGCATTTTTAATAAGATTTACTTTTAATGTCATTTTATGCAAATTATTTTTTTATCACCCTGTCTCTGAACCGCCCATCCCAATTTTTCCATCAGGCATTAGTACACACTCTGAGCTAGCTACATATAAAATTGGGGGGAAATTGAAGGGGGGGCATTGCATGAAATTCTGTCTTAAAGTTAGTCATTTATTTTTCTAAAAAAATACATAAAAATATATAAAAATACATGTTTATTGATGCATTCATCTGAAACATTATTTAAATGAAAGCTTACAATATTCTGAACAAGAGAAAACAAACTTGAAGTTTCTACGGCAAACCCGAGGGAAGATACGATCGTTTATAACCTAATGCGTGTCATTCAAAGTGGAGCTGCATGTGGCGTACAGGGAGTTCTTAAAAACCTCGTAACTTCTGAACCCCTTGACCATTTTTTTAAAAGTTGTCATTTTTGTAATCAGCATCAAAAGTTCTATAAGCATACCGAATTTCATCAAAATCGGGGATGGTGGGTGACATGGCCTGGATGAATTGACGTGGAATGACCCAATTGTATTGAAATATGGAACCCCCTTTTAAAGACATATATTTATACAAAATATTATATTTTCACATATTGAATGAAAGCCGAGATTTTTAAAAAAGAAATACAATTATTTCTTTTAAAGAACACACGTGGAGAAATAACGAGTTTTAAAAGACTTTAAAATGCAATGGTCACCACACGATAGGGATTGAAGAACGAAATAAATCGAAAGAAAAGTCGGGTAACGAATTTAACAAATCAGGGTTCTTATATTCATTCAGGTAACGAATTAAATGTTCGAGTAACAAAGATTGGATTCTAATCCCGCTGAATTTGGAATCTGTTAGTTAAGATTCGGATTCAACCACCCACCCAGTCTGGATTTAAAATGCCGCCCTGAGTTCGATTCTAATAATTTTGGCAACCACAGGAAAGATCCAGTGCTTGATCTTCATGCTAAACATATAATACATAGTGACACACACACAACACACGCACGCACACACACACACACACACACACACACCCACCCACACACACACCCACCCACCCACCCACCCACACACACACACACACACACACACACACATATATATATATATATATATATATATATATATATATATATATATATATATATATATTCGGTGCTGCCACTTGGCGTATCATGCTGGAACTATTGGTCTGCTGGCGGGAGCAGTGTTGTGTCTGACCTTATAGGTGCGTGAGTGTTGGTAGTGAATGTTACCAAATGGCGCCAAAAATCAACCGGTATTGGGAGGGTTACGTAACGGCCCTTTTCCATGCTAAGTTTTCATACGTACACACTGTGAAACACTCGGAGTGACTACTGCGAAAGCTCGAGGAGTGCAGACGTGTTTCACGCGTTCTCTGTGAGTGCGACGTTGCCGGTTGTGCGCGCTAACGATGGGGATCGAGCTGTGCGTCTGGAGAGCCCGTATAGGCTCTTGGAATAACCGTGGAGGGCGGAAGTTGTTGCAGTTCTGCAGCGAGTGTACTGTGAATATAAAAATGGAGTCTGTTGTGTGTGCAACGGTGTTGATGCCGCTGCTTTTGATAGGCGGCGTAGAATTGAACCCAGGACCCATAGACCGAGGGGATGATGTTAGCCGAATTCTGGAGAGGCTAAAGGCACTGGAGGGCATACCCGAAGCAATCCAGAACATCAACCACAAGCTTTCGACCCTGAAGCAGGTCCACGAAAAAACAACCAATATTGAGGCCGGGCTGGCTGCGATTGGGAGAAGAATGGACGACTTGGAGAGGGAGAACCGTGAACTGAAGGAGGAGAATAAGTGCCTGTGGAGACGAGTCTGGACAGCTGAAACCCAGATAGACAAGGTGGTTGGACACTCGAAAAGAAGTAACCTCATTTTCGATGGTGTCCGGGAGGACGGCCGCGAGACCTGGGAACAGAGCGAGGAGAAAATCCGGACACTGGTGAAGGAGAAGATGGGTGTGGAACTAAATGACATGGCGGTGGAGAGGGCCCACAGACTGAACTACCAACTAGCCGGATGCAGGCCCATCATAGTGAAATTTCACCATCACAAAAAGAAGGAGGAGATACTAGCCAACAGAGGAAAGCTCAAGGGAACGGAGATATACGTGAGGGAAGATTACTCTCCCTATATCGCGCGGCAGAGGCAGCTCCTGACCGACCACATGAGGGATGCCAGGAAGTAGGGGCATCGAGCTTTCCTGGCCTACAACAAGTTAATCGTAGACGGCAAAGTATATATGACTAACGACGAATGCTCGGACATCGTCTGCGTGGGACAACGTCGGGACGGATGCGAGACCCGCAGATCCGAGAAGGAAGATGGGAGATTTGGCAACATGGCAGCACATTCCACCACTGGACCAAGAAATAACAACGGAGATTTCACGTCTGGAAAGAAGACCATGGACGGCGCCATGCCGAAGGCGAGTGTAGCTAAGCTGGTGGACAATGTGTGTTTCGAACTTCCCCCCCCCCCCCCCCCCCGGGGCAGGAATCAGTCGACCACGGAAGAAGAGACCCGAGGCTGCGTTCCTGAAGGGACACCGATTGACGCGTGGAGCCACACGGAGACAAGAAGGGGGAGGCCCAGGGGACATCAGAGTTGCAGCTACGGAGATTTCGGCGCCCAGGGCGTGAATCGCACTTGGAGGCGGCAGGAGGGGGTGACCAGAGCGACAGAGAAGAGAGGCCTTCGGAGCTGCAGCCGAAATCAGTGCAACCGCCGGAGGGAGACAAGGATGATTCTGGACACTTCCAAGATGCAGGTGAGGGAACTTTCTCTTTTGTCCAAAATGTGGAACGCTCGCTCAACGACCCCAGATTGGGTATCCTAACCTGGAATATCGAGGGTCTGGAGAAGAGGGTGCGTGATGAGAGTTTTATGGAATTTGTTCAGCAATTTGACATTCAGTGTTATATTGAAACTTGGGGAAGGTCTAATAGTGTCCCAGAGTCACTGGGGGAGGGGTTCTCGAAAGTCACGTGTAGGAGGGCTAATAGGGGCAGGTATCCGGGTGGGATAGCAATCATATTTAAACAAAAATGGAAAAAGTTCATAAAACCACTAGATATTAATCATGAGGGGATGCTGGGGATTCAATTTTCGGGGGGGTCTCTGAACTTCATGCTAATAGCAGTATACAGGCAACCACCGGGATCAAAATTCTACTCAGAACAGTTTTTCGATAACTTTGGAACCTGTCTGTTGCGTTTGGGGGAGGATCATGGGAAACTTACCGAGAGATCGATGGGGACCAAATGACGGATGACAGAATGTATTTGGGACATAGGAGAGAAAGCAGGGACAAAACTTTAAACGCTGGGGGGAGGGCGCTGTTGGATCTCTGTGCGATACACAAGATGCAGATATTAAAAGGCAAATTTTTCGATGATCAACCAGGACACTTTACATACGTGGGGGAGGGGGGAAGCAGCACAATTGACTATACCATATGCTCACTCGATATGCTGAAAGAAATCAGGGATTTTCGTGTGCATGCCAAAACGCAATCCCATCATATGCCTCTCGAATTCTCCCTCCAGTACAAAATAAACGGGAAGGCAGTTTTCAATAACAGTAATACGAAACTCAAGACAGAGCCGGGAAAAAATATACGTAAATACATATGGACAAAGGAGGGGGAGGAACGATACGTGGGTTTTATGGGGGATGACATAACAAAAATGATGCGTGAACGCATGTGCGCAGCCTTAGACGAATCCAATATAGACGAAGCGGTCCAGCTGGGATATCATATCTTCGAACGTGCAGGAAGAAATATGGTAAAGGGAGGGGGGAAGGGGGACAGACCAGTAAAGACAGGGTGGTACAACGGGAAGTGTAAAGCGATGAAAAAGAAACTAGATCACGCGTTAAAAGGGTATAGATACTTAAATAGCATGGAAACCAGAAACAACTATATATCTAGTAGAAATGCTTATAATAACATTTTAACGGAAGAAAAGGAGAAATGGGAACAGGGAAATTTTGAAGATATAAAAAAGGCCGTAGCAGAAAAGAATAACACCGCTTTGTGGGGCATATTACGGAAATTACGGGGCCAAAAGAGCAACTGGGCACATATTGAACCTTACATCTGGGAAGCACACTGCCGTCGTGTCGTCGGGGGAGAAGGGGGGCCACCACGCCTAGAAGTTACGCGGGAAATATACTTTTTAGGGGATTTCGTTCCGATTCTCGACGAAGATATAGGGGTCGATGGGATAAAAATAGCGATAAGGAAACTGAAAAAGGGGAAAGCGGCAGGACTTGACTCCATTGGGGTGGAATTTTTCAAAGCCAACGAAACTGACATTCATATGGTGGAAGCACAAAGCAAACTAATGGACAAGATTTTTAAAGAGGGGTACTTTCCGAAGGACTGGGCAAGCTCCATAATCTGTCCTATTTATAAAGGGAAAGGGGACAGAAATGACGCAAATAATTTCAGGGGCATTTCTTTATTACCTATATGGAGTAAAATTTACACACACATCTTAAACCGTAGGATCCAGAAATGGACAGAAATATTCGACAAAATCTCACCACTACAAGCGGGCTTCAGGAAAGGGTACAGCACGGTAGACAACATATTCATATTACAAACACTAGTACAGAGGAAAATTAAACAGAAGCGGGGGAAATTATACGCATGTTTCATTGATTTTGAAAAAGCATTTGATAAAGTTCATAGGGAAATTTTGTGGGGAAAATTGTATGAGAAGGGAATGTCCGCGCGCATGATCAGAGCACTGCAAGCAATATATGCGAGGGTAGAATTCGGAGTAAGATGCGAAGGAAACCAAGTCTCGGCACTGCAGCCTTCGCTCAGGGGACTGAAACAAGGATGCATCCTATCACCAGTGCTATTTTCACTGTTCATAGATTGGGTAGCGCATGAAATTAAAATGGATCAGGATTCTATCCCATGTATAGGAGTGCAAAGTATACCAGTCCTTATGTATGCAGACGACATAGTCATCTTGTCCGAGACAATAGAGGGTCTTCAAAGGGGCATAGACAGCATATATGAGGGGTGCATCAAATATAAAATGAAGGTAAACATTAAAAAGACAAAAATCATTGCTTTCAAAAATGGCTACATATTTAGCAGACAGGAGACATGGACGTACGGGGGGGATTTAATCGAGCGGGTTAAAAACTTCACATACCTGGGGGCATCACTCTCCATGACAGGGAGTTGGACACACCACATAAGGGCAAGAAAAACTAAAACAAAATTTGCAATAGAACAAGTCATAAGGACAATAAACAAGGCACCTCAAATGCCTTTCCCGGTCATTCAAAACCTCTATTCATCAATAGTATTAGGTACATTAAACTATGGAATAGAACTGTGGGGGTTAAGGGGGGACAACACAATAATTGGCATACAAACAGAATTTTATAAGAGAGTAATGGGCGTAAGCAGAGGCACGGCCAACTGTGGGATTCTTAAGGAATCGGGACTGAACAGAGACACGGTACAAGCACGGATGAGGGTTGTTAAATATTGGATGCGATTATCACAAGAGGGCCAAACTACGCTGAGGGGACAATGTCTGGAAATACAGACAAGGGAGGAAAACGTTTCCAGCTGGGGTCTGGAAGTGAAAAATATCTTATATAATAGCGGAATGGGTTGGGTATGGGAAGAGGGAGGAAGGGGGGCATCTCATCAGAAAATCAAATCAGAAACAGGTTACTCGACATAGACAAACAAGAAATAATAGCAGACTGCCAAACAAAGACCTCAATCAGGGAACAGTTAAGAGTAAGAGAATGGGGGAAAGCGAAATATATCCAGGTTGTGGGAAAAAATGAAAGAAGCGCGCTGGCATGGTTCAGACTAGGGGGATGGAAACAACTAAGAAAGATAAACGAATCAGGGGAAACGATATGTCCTTTGTGCGAGGGGGAGGAGACGGACAAGCATATCCTACTGAACTGCCCTTCTACACGTGACCTAAGGGACAAATGGATGAAAAACTTAACAGGCAGGGAGGTGATAGAAGTGGTAGACGACAGAATAAAGATAAAGGAAGCGGGGCAGCAAGTGGGGAAATACCTGGGAGAAGTAAGAGAACGGCGGGGGAAAGCTATTAGAGAAGGCAGCGAAATGAGTGATCATGCTCCAGACGAGCCATCTTTATAGTGTAAGTGTGTGTAAAGCAAAATGTAGGCATGTTTTGGTGATAGTGCAGGAAAAGAGAAGTGAGGAGAAAGACTGGAAGAAGAACTGCCGAGGGAGGGGAAGAATGTGTATATAGGGGACAAAGTAAGAGACAGCTTAAACGAAAACTAAATGTAACAAAATAGTGTAGAAAAATCAAAAATATGTAGTGCGTACAGCCTATGGCTCGCACAAAAAGAAAATAAATCTATCTATCTATCTATTGTGGCCCGTTACATATAACATGCTCTCCTTGCGAAGCATTCACCCACGAAAACCACCAGGAGAGTGGCTGCAAGCAAAGTATCACATACCGTGACATTGACGGGAAGGGGCGCAGCAACTTTGTTCGTCAGTGCAGGGAACGTTTCCCTCCTGGCTTTATGGTTGTGACGGGATTCGGATATGAGGGCAAGTTGATGATACGCAAGGTGGACAAAAACGTAAAGGTGAATGCCAGATACTTCCAAGACTCCATCCTGACACCTATCTATCGGAGAGACATCCCACAATTGTATGTAATGGACGCGAACCAGGTGATGATCCATATGGACAAGGCTTCGAGTCACACCGCCAGAACATCACTATGTTTTTATCAGGAAATGGCAGAGGAATTAGGAATTCGTGTCATTCCGTTTGAAGACATTCCTGTGAAAAGCCCAGATGCCAGTCCAATGGATTTTTGCGCATTTGGACTGTTGAAACGATGTATTCAACATCGCCGCCCGCGCACCCTGGATGGTCTATGTAAAACTTGCAGGTAGGAGTGGGACATAATTTCCATGCCTGTCTTGCGCCGGATCTTGCTTCAATGGAAACTGCGATGCCGGGCGATAGTCCACAATGCTGGGGGTCCAATAGAACATGATCAGTGGTGGCGGCGCGGTATCTCTTAAGGTGAGTACCCGTCAAACATGGTCGGATATAAAGCGAACAACTTTCTGTATATACACACACACACACATTCATAATATTATCAGATTTATAAATATTCCCAGGTTTTGAAGTTGAAGTCAAGACAAATATTCTGTATCATCTAGATCTGTGAAGAAGAAGGTAACACAAACATTCCTTACAGTGTTCTCACCAGCACTTTCAATCACCCTTTCGTAACACAGTGTAAGAACAATAAGTGATTAATGACCTAATCCAAGCATTAGGCTAGGTTTAACCGAAAAAGATTTCTATTTTGAAACTCTGTCTCTAAATTGCAATACCATGTTACCGTCAAACCGCGGGTGGAATCGATCTTTCATTCCATTTTTAAGGTCTTCGTTAGCTGATTTAAAAATAATTTAGGTGACAAGTCAGCCGCTTTTGGTATCCAGTGTTCAATTATCGTGCATTTTATCTTGCAATCACCGTTTCTCGTTACCTACTCACCGCTAAATCAATTATTAATGTATTGGAATTTTGGATGCAAAGTGAAATATTTAGTCCAAACTGAATTACTACAGCTATGCTGCGGAACACCAAAGGTATTTACTTTCTCCTTTTTCCCAACTCAGTCACATATTGGAAATTATGTTCCCCCCCCCCCCATCATTTCTGAGATTAAGTTGTTAATTTCACTGGCAACACAATTGGGTATGTACAATAATTATGGAGATTTATTGAATCATTCAAAGATATTTCTTCAAAGAAATTACTGCTGCCACATGTGTTGAGACGTGAAAGTGTCTCGAAGTAGACAGCTTTTTCTGATTGGCTACTATTTATTCCCATTCCACAACGGCCAGAGTAATTGGTCATTGTCCTCCTATATTTCATGTATGCTGCAGTTTGGCTCTCAAGCAAAATATTTTCATCTGCTTTCATCAAATTTAAACAAGTTTGCTCTGTGCCGGCTTATACCTATTTCATTTGTTTCGATCTCAGCGGTGTTGAGGGCTACATGCTCAGGTGTTCCAGAAATGCTTTTCTCGGTTCTAACTTACTTTTCCGCCTTTTAACTTTGTGGAATGTTGCTTTGCGTGAAAAGTTCAATTTGTCCGCCATTTTTTGTTATGGCGAACTTAGCGGCAGGGTGATCGCCGGGACTTCTGACATGTTTTATTAATGCTATAAAGAAGTTATGTACCAAATTTCAGCTTGTTATGAATTAGTCCCTTCATTTTCGCTATTTTGACTGCACTATTAAACCGTTCTGGACCTTTGCCTTCCTCCGTAGCCGAGCGGGTTAAGGCGTTCACTCGTCTTGAGATCGTTCGCTGCGGGACGGCGTAGGTTCGACTCCGGCTCTGGTCGGAATTTATTCGGCCTACGTATAGGGCCGGTGGCAACCCACCATCGTGAGGAAATTGGGAGCTCCGAATGAGTGAGCGGTAACCCGGTCGAGAAGACCTACAACGGCTGGGGGTTCGTCGGGCTGACCACCCGTCACCCCAATACTAGTCTAAGATCTCCACGCTATAACAGGTGACGGAGGAACAGTGTGGGAGGGAGACCAGCAGTAGGTAGGTAAGCCAAGGCTCTCAAGGGCTGTCGCGCTGTGGGTTAAGGTTTGTTAAGGTTTGGACCTTTGCCTGCGTTTCCATAAATCCCTCTCCTTTCGAATAAGAACTACGATATTCCAAATTCTGAAAAATTGCATGTGTTTAGAATTCCTTACAGAGCTCTCGCTATTGTCTAGATACGTATTTGTGGTAGAAAATAGCCTTACGATGCCACAAACTATTACAGATATCTAGACAACAGCAAACCACATGAAAATTCATTCGAATGTTCTATAACGAATTCCAACACGCGTAATTTTTCACAATTTGGAATACCTATATTTCTATTAGTATTTTTGTTATTTTAGTTGTAACGATCCGCCCTGGATCGTACTTGGTTCGATGGGTCTATAGAGCCTCGGCTTCACACTCAGTATCGCTTCGGGGCTTGAGTCTCCTCGGCTCAAGGTTCGGGTTATTCCGGCTTCTTCAATCCTCGATGTAAAGTCCCTCGTAATTCAAAGGTTCTCAATGTACTTATAGATCTTGACCAAGATTCTATAAGCAATCGACAATCCTTTTTCCCACTAGGTTCTGTCGATATTCAGTTAAGTACCCAACTTCCTTTTCTCTTTTCAGCCTGTGACCAGAGAACTGAAAATTAATCCGTGACCACAGATTAAGAAAAGGTGATCCCTGACCAGGGACACAAACGTTGACTACTAACAGTCTATCGACCGATCCCGAATTCTGGTGTATCCTACGACAATCACAATCCTCTCAATTATATCTCCTGACCAGGAGCATAGAACCGAGAGAACATAAGCCTTCTGACCAGAAGAGCTAAGTAATTGTCCTAACGATAATCCAGAATAAACTAATTCCTAGTAGCGACGTGGAAATAAACGCAGAAATACGGGTGTGAAAAGAAAAGACGGTAATACGAGTTCCGTATTTATCTGGAGTTCGAATACAAAAGGCCACGGGCCACCGAGCTTCGCTGCTTATATAGGATTTCTCGGTGCCGTGAAGGATTTACAAACTTTTATCTTAACATCAATTTTACATTACAATAAAATACATATTAATAAAATATCAATGAGGAACATAATTATCTACATGCAGAAATTACTATTTTTAACCTTCTGTGAATATTAAATATGCAATATAATTTTCATTGTTACACTCAGCATTTAATTTGACTAGGGAGTAGGGCTTCTTCCAACTCCCCTCTCTCCCTGCAACGGCCAAGCGAAAAGACAACAAAGAAAAGAAAGAAAGTTTACAACGTTAAAATGTTAAGCAAAATTTTTTTTAAATACAGGTTTTGTCTTGCGCGGGCATAACTTTCGTTTACCTTAACGTAACTAAATTCTGATTACACCGTCTTGCAGTAAAAGAATCAGGGATTAATATGATATTAGTTAAATTATTGTCCGCCAAGGGACACGACAGATACAGCATGGGGAAGACAGCCTAATCTTTCGTCTTTTCCCCGGTTTCAACGTTTACATAAAGTTGAGTCTGCCGGGCTTCTACACAATAGCGATTGCTTTCTCGCATTGTTGTCCCCGATAACGAAATTCCAGCTCAGCTTGCTGGCAGAAAGAAACAAACTCCTTGAACTTATATTTAACATCTGGATGTATACTCTATATACGAGGTGGGTTCCACTTTTCTTGGTAATTAGCCATTAACACCCAAAAATTATAAATACCAAACAAAGGAAAATATTAAGTTTATATACATCCTTGTAACGTGAACACTGCTACACGTTACAATTGCCCCGCTTCCTACGAGAAAATTTGAACAATTTTCTCTTTCACAGAAAAATTGTGAAAATTTTCAAAACTTCACTTAATGTTCATAAACAATTCACTGACAACTCTTGACGTTCCACACTAGTCACAAGAAATCTGGCTTTCTCCGAGGATTTCTCTCCGTCGTTCCTGGGAGCAGGTGAACTTCTTTAGGTTCTGGTAGTTAACCCGATCTACAGGCTCCTTTGTAGACGGCTGCAGGAGAAGTGCGGAGTTGTCCCTCATCTGGGTAGCGATGTATGGACCGACGTACACCTCGAAGAGTTTGGAGATGGTTTGGCGACGACTGGAGCTCAGCTTACGGTTCTTTACTAGAACCAGATCTCCTTCCTTCAAGATCAATGCTTGTCCTTGATTCTTCACTCTTCTCTTCTTCTGTTGGGCTTTTTCTCTCCCTTGAGCTTGATATAATTTAAAGGCCCAAGTCGTCTTCTCATCCTGTGGTACAGGCCAATAAAACCTTTCATGAGGTTCCTCCGGGATGACTCTATTGAAGAAAAGTTCAGAAGGAGCATATCCCGTAACAGAGGAGACGGAATTGTTCAATAACCAAACCACATCATTGATGAAGGTGGCCCAACGAGTATGCTCTCTGTAGCAAAACAGCCGCAAAAGACGGACGACTTCTTGGTTAATTCTCTCTACCACATTACTGCTGGGATGATAGGCTGTAGTGCAGACATGAGTAATGCCCTTCCTTCTCATATACTCGCTCCAGGTTGTCGAAGTGAACTGGGTACCTCGGTCTGAGAGGATGACTTTTACTCGAGGATAGTGAGCAAAATACGTCTTCTCCAATAAGTTCACGATCTCCTGAGATGTAGCTCTCCTCAGAGGATAGGCCGAAACAAATTTCGTGCCAATGTCAACGGCGGTAAAAATGTAGGAGAACCCATGGGAAGTTGGTAGCTGGCCTATAATATCAATAGACAGCATCTCATGAGGATCCTTGGGTGAAATGTGAAGCTTCTCTCTCAGGATTCCTATCTTATCCATTTTTGTCTTGGCACACATCTCACAGTCCTTAACATACCGAATAACATCTCCGGATAGTTTGGGCCAAAAATATCTATATTTTATTTTAGCTTTGGTTTTTGTAATGCCAAAGTGTCCTAGGTTATCGTGATTTTCTCTAAGTATCTGGGAAACAAATATTGCCGGCACACAAAGCTTCCAAATAATGGATTCACCCTGAACTCTTCTGAACAATAAACCTCCATGTAGACAATAATTCTTCCTAGTTCTACCTTGAGTAATGGTATCAGTCTCTTCTGGAGCTTCCAAGATGCTCAAGATGCTTTGACAAAACAAGTCCTCCCTCTGAGAATCAATCCACTTCTCCAGTTCCTCAGTTTCTTCCCGTTCTTGCCAAATATAGTTCACCTTAAAAAGTGTCTTCGGAATATCTCCTTCTGGTGAATCGGACACAGGATACCGGGAAAGAGTGTCAGCTATCTCATTATCCTTTCCTCTGACGTAAATAATCTGGAATTGGTAAGCCTGTAGTTTCAAAGCCCATCTAGTTAACCTGCTATTAAGATCCTGAGAGTTTTTTAACCAGACGAGTCCCTTGTGGTCCGAGTATATTTTAAATGATTGGCCTTTTAGATAAACAGAAAATTTCTCCACACCAAAAATGATACTCAGACACTCCAGTTCATGGATGGAATAATGTCTCTCATTGTTCCTCAGTTTTCGACTTGCATATTGGATAACATTTACAATTTTCTCGCCACCCTCTGGTTCTTGGAACAATATGCAGCCTAGCCCTTTAGCAGAGGCGTCGCACTGTAGACAAAAGCTTAAATTAAAGTCTGGCTGAGACAATGCACCAGTAGTAACTAACGTAATCTTAATTTTCTGGAACGCCTGTTCTTCCTCTTCACCCCAGCTCCACTTAACATCCTTCCTTAGGAGGTGACTTAAGGGTTCTACATCCTGTGCTAATCCAGGATAAAATTTTCTTCTCCAATTAGCAAGACCTAAGAACTTCCGGACGTCCTTCCTACAGGCTGGCCGAGGAAATCTCAAAATGGCTTCATTACCAGCAGGATCAGGTTTTACTTCTTCTCCTGATACTATATGCCCTAAAAAGCGAATCTCCTTTTTGACAAATTCACATTTCCTTAATTTAATGGTCATTCCACATTCTCTCAATCGTTCTATGACCAATTGTAAATGCTGTAAATGCTCTAGAAGCGTCTTGGAGTGAACAAGTAAATCATCCAGATACACGGTAAGATACTCCTCACTCTCTGGACCAAAATATTTGTGCATGACTGAGACAAAAGTGCTGACCGCATTCGAAAGTCCAAAAGGCATCCGAGTAAATTCATATAAGCGACCTCGATAAGAAAAAGCGGTGTATTTTCTGTGGCCAGGGTGTATTTTTACTTGAAGGTAGCCAGACGCGAGATCCAAGCTGGAAAAGTACCTGGATCCTCGGAAACGTTGCAAAGACTCATGGATGGGTTCGACGGAACTTCTTGGAACTATCATTTTGTTGTTGAGCTGGCGAAAATCAATGCACGGGCGTATTTGTCCTTGAGGTTTATCCACTACAATTAAAGGATTCAAATAGGCAGAATTTGAAGGTTGAATGACTCCCCATTCCTTCCATACATCTAGTTCCTTTTCTAAAGCTTCACGCTTGGCAACAGGGATCGGATAAGGCTTCCTAAACACTGGCTCTAAATCCTTCAACCTAATCTCACACTGAACGTCTCTAGCACAGCCAGGTCTTTCTGAAAATACATGGTGATATTTCATAAGCAAATGGAACAAACTATCCTGTTCACTCTTGGACAAGAATTGACTTTCTTCAACCTTTTCCCTAATTTTATCTTCACTGGCACTCCACTTATCCAACACAGCGACGTTTACTCTGGCTTCCTTGCCTCCGTCGTAATCTATATTAACAGTGAGCGGGGTGCAGCTACTTTGCAATGTCAACTCGTTCTCCAACAAACAGATATTGGCTCCATAGGGCTTAAGAAACGGCATGCCCAGTAAAACATCAACACCTAACTTCTTTATCACAAATACTTCAGTGTTCAATTCTTGGTCTTTAAATTTAATGCTAATATTCCTTCTCCCACAAATCCTTATCCGATTCGAACCGGTTACTCCAACTATTCGAATTTCTGGATCCTTATGTAGTTTCATTCCCCTGTACTTCTCAAGTAGTTCCATCCAAATGTCGAAATTTAACAACGAAGCCTCGCTCCCAGTGTCGAGTAAGCAAACGACAGAAATGTCTGCAACTTTAGCTTTAACTTTGGGCGTACTATGGAAAGTAGTTAATTCAACAGACCTCTTAATCCCTTCTTCTACAGCTTTCTCTTCTACTTTGGTTAAGGAGTAGCTGTAATGGATTTCGTAAGCCCTGTTAAAAGTTTCGCTATTGGATACTAATCGTTCCTTACTACTTCCTTGCCCAAGCGGAACGGAACTTAAGCAAGATTCCCATTTAAACCTTGGTTAGTGGGAACCACTGGAGCGCTCCAATAGAACTGACGAGTCTGATCAACAGCTTGTTGTTGCTCAAAGGTCCTCGGTAACTCGGATTCATATGTCTGAGATCATGAAGTCACGAATTTCCGGTTAGGAGAATTGTAGACTCTTCTTCGAGGAGGAGATGCAGAGTTTCTTCTTCTCTCCACGTAACCTCCTTCTGGTGCTCTCGTCTCGGGATCAGATCTTGGTTCTTGTCTATTAGGACGACTTCTATACCACGTCCTTCCTCTAAACTCCCTATTTTGACGGTAACCATTATTACCTGTCCTTGGTTCCTCATGGTTACGGACGTTGTTGTTAATATTTCTTCCCGCAGGTCCGTGGTTTTCTCGGATGACTTGTCTCACTGCTGTATTTCTCTGTATTGGTTGCTGATTTCTAAACCTTCCATTATTACTGTCCCCAGCTTCATTTCTCTTGAACCAATCTGCTCTCCAGCTTTCGGCCTCCTCATTCACTTCATATCTCTTCAGGAATGCCGCTAACTCTTCCATTGTCTTTGGTGGGTTAACGAGGCAAAGTTGTCTGACTTTATAAGACATCTGTTTAATTATCAAATTCAAGACCTCACTTTCTATGAGTACTGGCGAAAGATTCTTAAACCCAGCATAAATTCCCCACGCATACTCTTCCATGGTTTGATTGGAGCCTTTAGTGTACTTTCTATTTCTCAAGACGTCCAATTGTCTTTGTTTTGCTTCCTCTGAAGCAAATGTAGCTGTAAACTTTTTACAAAATCCATTGTAGTCCCTAAACTCTTCGTAATGGGCCTGGAACCAATGCTCGGCTTGTCCGGTAAACAATCTGGATAGTAACTGGAGACGATATTTCTCTGGAACTTGCATAAGCTCAAAGTTAACATTTAGTTCCTTCAAGTACTTCTGTGCACTTTGAGCTTCAATGTTACCACTGAACTTAGGGAGTTGATTTAAGTCAGATATTCGAGGTAATTTGACATATCGTCCTCCGATTTTTTTATCTAATTCCGAATCTGAAGATGGAGTTGAGTTCCTTCCAGGTTTCCGCCTCTTCCGACGAATCCTTCCCGGTGGTTTTTCGTCCTCCGAAGATGAATCACAAGAAGGTCTCTTCCGATTTATTTCCGTCTTCGAAGTTTTTCCAAACCTTCCGGCATCAGAGTTTCCAATGGAGGTCACAACTTTACTGTGTTTAATTCTTTCTTCCATACCTCGAACAATTTGATCTTCCACTGTAGGCCTATCATTATTCTTCCTTGAGATCTTTCTCTTTCTCAGAGGTCCACGTGCACCCTCACTCGCAACGAAATCTGACGTCTCTCCAGCTGACTGATGGTTATCAAAGCCATAAGGTGACTTAACAGCGGTTTCCTGTTGAGTTGAATCTACGCGAAGTCCTTGAAGTCTGTCTTTCAAGGAGCTTATGTTTTGTTGCATGTTTAATTTCAGCTGACGTAACTCGGTGGCCGCACAAGTGTTATTCTTTGTAATGTTATCCAGTTTTTCACGAACGCTGGTTATATTGTGGGTTACTTCTTCACGGAAGCTGGAAATACTAGTATTTATCTCTTCACAGAAAGAGGAAACCTTACTCTCTCCTTGACGTAGTTCTTCACCAAAATTCTCTAACCTCTCAAAGCCCTCAGCAACCTTAGAACTTACTTCCTCATTTTTCCCTAGATAAGCAGTAATCTGTTCCATAATCTCGGTTACACTCACTCCCAGAGTGTCCATGGAACGAGTAATTCCTTCTATTTCACGCTCTCGCTCAACTGTAAGCGTTGTGTGGAGTACCTCCCACTTCTCATTATTTTGGGACTGTTCCTTGCTTAGAGTTTCATGCAGCTGTTTCCACCGTTCTTCATTTTCAGATCTATCAGCTTGTCGTTTTCTTTCTTCTTCTGCTTTCTCTTCTTGTCGCTTTCTTTCTTCTTCTGCTTTCTCTTCTTGTCGCTTTCTTTCTTCTTCGGCTTTCTCCTCTTATCGCTTTCTTTCTTCTTCGGCTTTCTCTTCTTGTCGCTTTCTTTCTTCTTCGACTTTCTCTTCTTGTCGCTTTCTTTCTTCTTCTGCTTTCTCTTCTTGTCGCTTCCTTTCTTCTTCGGCTTTCTCCTCTTGTCGCTTTCTTTCTTCTTCGGCTTTCTCCTCTTGTCGCTTTCTTTCTTCTTCTGCTTTCTCTTCTTGTCGCTTTCTTTCTTCTTCTGCTTTCTCTTCTTGTCGCTTTCTCTTCTTGTCGCTTTCTTTCTTCTTCGGCTTTCTCTTCTTGTCGCTTTCTTTCTTCTTCGACTTTCTCTTCTTGTCGTTTTCTTTCTTCTTCGGCTTTCTCCTCTTGTCGCTTTCTTTCTTCTTCTGCTTTCTCTTCTTGTCGCTTTCTTTCTTCTTCTGCTTTTCTCTTCTTGCCGCTTTCTTTCTTCTTCGACTTTCTCTTCTTGTCGCTTTCTTTCTTCTTCTGCTTTCTCTTCTCTTAATATACTCCAGAACTGTTGCCACCTGTTCTCTTCAGCGATTTTTTTAGCTTTCTCTTCCGCCTTCCGGGCTTTCACCTCTGCAGCCTTTTCTATTTGACGTTTCCTTTCTTCTTCTACTTTCTCTTCTGCTTTCTCTTCACGTCGCTTTCATTCTTCTGCGGCTTTTTCTTTCTTTCTTTTCTTTTCTTCCATTTCGGACCAAACTGTCAACCACGGAGGAAGTTCAATAGCAGGTTCCTTATTCTCATCGTCATCGCCCTGGCAACCTTTACACCGGACGGCATCTAAATTTTGCCCTTCCACGGATTCAGCCTCGAATTCACAAACGAAATGCTTCCACTGGCTGCAGGAAATGCACCGAAATGCCCCCTTATCTTCATCTTGATCGGAGCAACAATCAAAGTGCAAATTTCCGTCTTCCTCTACAATCGTCGGCAATGAATTGCGTTTAGACTTTCTTGTTGCCATCTCGATGTTTCGTAATTTCAGAAGAACCACCGGATATATACTTCGAGCCCCAAACGTTGCAGCGCCACTTGTAACGATCCGCCCTGGATCGTACTTGGTTCGATGGGTCTATAGAGCCTCGGCTTCACACTCAGTATCGCTTCGGGGCTTGAGTCTCCTCGGCTCAAGGTTCGGGTTATTCCGGCTTCTTCAATCCTCGATGTAAAGTCCCTCGTAATTCAAAGGTTCTCAATGTACTTATAGATCTTGACCAAGATTCTATAAGCAATCGACAATCCTTTTTCCCACTAGGTTCTGTCGATATTCAGTTAAGTACCCAACTTCCTTTTCTCTTTTCAGCCTGTGACCAGAGAACTGAAAATTAATCCGTGACCACAGATTAAGAAAAGGTGATCCCTGACCAGGGACACAAACGTTGACTACTAACAGTCTATCGACCGATCCCGAATTCTGGTGTATCCTACGACAATCACAATCCTCTCAATTATATCTCCTGACCAGGAGCATAGAACCGAGAGAACATAAGCCTTCTGACCAGAAGAGCTAAGTAATTGTCCTAACGATAATCCAGAATAAACTAATTCCTAGTAGCGACGTGGAAATAAACGCAGAAATACGGGTGTGAAAAGAAAAGACGGTAATACGAGTTCCGTATTTATCTGGAGTTCGAATACAAAAGGCCACGGGCCACCGAGCTTCGCTGCTTATATAGGATTTCTCGGTGCCGTGAAGGATTTACAAACTTTTATCTTAACATCAATTTTACATTACAATAAAATACATATTAATAAAATATCAATGAGGAACATAATTATCTACATGCAGAAATTACTATTTTTAACCTTCTGTGAATATTAAATATGCAATATAATTTTCATTGTTACACTCAGCATTTAATTTGACTAGGGAGTAGGGCTTCTTCCAACTCCCCTCTCTCCCTGCAACGGCCAAGCGAAAAGACAACAAAGAAAAGAAAGAAAGTTTACAACGTTAAAATGTTAAGCAAAATTTTTTTTAAATACAGGTTTTGTCTTGCGCGGGCATAACTTTCGTTTACCTTAACGTAACTAAATTCTGATTACACCGTCTTGCAGTAAAAGAATCAGGGATTAATATGATATTAGTTAAATTATTGTCCGCCAAGGGACACGACAGATACAGCATGGGGAAGACAGCCTAATCTTTCGTCTTTTCCCCGGTTTCAACGTTTACATAAAGTTGAGTCTGCCGGGCTTCTACACAATAGCGATTGCTTTCTCGCATTGTTGTCCCCGATAACGAAATTCCAGCTCAGCTTGCTGGCAGAAAGAAACAAACTCCTTGAACTTATATTTAACATCTGGATGTATACTCTATATACGAGGTGGGTTCCACTTTTCTTGGTAATTAGCCATTAACACCCAAAAATTATAAATACCAAACAAAGGAAAATATTAAGTTTATATATACATCCTTGTAACGTGAACACTGCTACACGTTACATACTTCACTTTTCTGGTACTTGTTTACTAACTACTGGGTGATGGTTAGATAAAATTGATGAAGAGACACCCACACAAAAAAAGAACACTCATGCCCAAGTCGGGACTCAAACTCTGGAATTTCGATGGTGAGATCGAAAGTAGACTATCGAGGGGGCTGGAATTTGGAATATAGTAATTTTTTTCCGAAAAGAAAGGAATTCGCGAAAACCACTTTGATGGCACAGGTCAAAGGCCCATGGAACCAAAACAACCACAGGAACTGAATGACATGAACGGCAGGTGAGGAGTCGACAGCGAGAGCAAGAACCTCCCAGTCGACGAACATTAACGAGCGACCTTTAAGATTCGCAGAAACCATCAATTGGGTTTTCTCTTCCTTCGACCTCGACTCGCTTTCGGATCCGTGTCTCGGGGGCGTCGACGCCCGTGAACGGAATTCTGACGGGGGAGAAAGGAGCCTATTAATTCCCGTCAGCCATTATGGATTTCAATCAATTCACAGACGGAATAAAGGAGGATGGGTAAAGGAGGAAGAGGGGAAGGTTTGTGGCCTTTCGGAGAATCGTCACGTAATAGCCTGACATTACGACCCTGAGGAGCGAGACCTAATAGTCGACGCGTCGAAAGTGAATCTGGAAGACACTCTTCACCCCGCGCCGGCTTCTGGAGCAATGTCATCCGAACCGTGCACTTTCACCACGCGGAATAATCGTCCTTTGCTTCAGATTAAACCAATAGAACACAGAGAAACTTTAAACCTCCCCGCTGCGCCATCTTGCATTTTCCAATCGTAATAATCTCCCTTGATTAAAGAAAGATAGTCCTATAAAGAAGATTTGAAGGAACTCCGAAATCGAAAGAAAAAAATTGAAAATTCCTTTTCAATTTCCTCCGTGACATAGAATCAGCAATATATAAGCATTGTTATGAGTTTTACTGTGTCAAATTTTCAGGGCGTTAAAACGAGGAATCAAAATACGTCATAAAAATTTACGAAATGCTTCGGATTAAATTCACTTCTAGAAGATAGAGCGAATTCTCATTTATTTTAAATGCTTCTTTAAGTTCCAAATCCAAATGAAGAAAGTATAAACTTTGCGATGAGATTTATAATGTGAATGTATCATGGGATCGTTAAATTAATATATTTCCAAGATTTCCAAGTTACTGCGAAGGACTTAAAACACTCCAGAGGCAAATAATAATCACAACCTATTAATGTTTTGTGTGTTTATGAACAGTTAATCAGACTAAAACCATAAACGTATTAGTTTCCAAGTTTAATCCTTGCAACATATTGACATTTTAATAGATTATAAATTTATGTAGGCTAATATTTAGTGAAGCAACGAAAACAAACCGTTTGTTTTGATTCTGTAATTTCAAAACTTTTAGGTTTGAAAATTTCAAACATTAACAATAATTTTATTCTGGTGTTTACTGTGGCACAATCAAATTTGTCTCCAAAATTGAGAATTTAGTCTATTGGTAACAAATAGCTCTTGTGTTTTCCACACGTTAGTGCTAGAAATTATTCATATTTTGTTGTTTTTCTTTTCATTATATATTATCTTATCTATTTCTCTCGTCTAATATTAAAAAAAATATCGAATGGTTAAAGTATACAAAATAGTAGTTTCGCCTGTAGTTTTTACATGTATGTAAACGTGGTCCTTTACACAGAGAGGAAATAAAGAGTTTTGAAAATATAATCTTAAGGAAGATATTTTAACCTAAAAGTGAGGAAACAACAGGCGAGTGGAAAAGATTACATAAGAAGGCTTCGGTGGAGAGGTCATGTAGCACACATGGGAGAGAAGGGAAATGTTTAAAGAAAATCTGATTGAAATAGGCCTCTAGGAAAGAGAAGACGACAAAGGAATGACGATACTAAGATGGACCTGAAGGAAAATGTGGAAAGGATGGCCAAGAGTGGATTGATCTTGCCCAATATAGAGACAGATGGAAGGCCTATGTTGCTGCTGCAATAAGCCTTCGAGTTTAGAAATGTCAGAGAGTTAGTTGCTGTTTTTTATTTTCTTCTCTTATTTATCTTTTAATCTTGTTTATTCACTTTTCCATAAACGTTCTTTCGTTTTCAATTTCCATTTATTTTATTCTATTATCTTGTCGAGTTTATTGTATATTGTTGCCTTATTTATTTTACTCTGCTTTTTGTGCCAATTTTGACTAATTTGCGAAGATGACGATGATTGATGATATGATGAAATTGATGAATGGACACTCATAAACATCCATTCCCAGGCCGGGATTCGAACCCGGGACCCCTGGCGTCGCAGCGCGATGTGCTGACCACTCTTACCGAGTTGTCTCTTCTGCTATCTTCTCGTTGTTTTCTCTAAATTTCCTTCCTGATCTGTAAATTTCTCCTTTATTTTCCTTTTACACCCTTCCTTCCTCTTTTTCTTGTCTACTTTTTTGTTCTGTTTCCATCCTCAACTTTCCATATTCTCTAATATTATCTTCAATATTACTTTCTCCAGTTCTTCTGTCCTCTCCATGAAATTGAGATGAAGGATTGCCATTATTTTATATTGTGATAAATTAATTGCTAAATTTAGAGCATAAAGTTATGAGAAGTAGGTCACACGAAGAAGAAGGTTATACAGTGCAACACATGGACCAATACTATGTCAGGGAAGTGTAGGACTGCAGCAAGAGATCACTCGATATCACAAAATTATCAGATTGGATAGAAGAGAAAATGGATTGAATGAAAGGGAAAGAAGAGAAGAGTGGAATGAAAAGAAAGGAGAGGACATAATGGACTGAAGAGGGAAAAGTAGAATGAAGGGTAAATAAATGGAAAGGAGATGAAGTGAGAGGAAAGAAGAGTGGAATGAAGCACAATAGAGAAAAAAGGAGTGGAGAGAAATAGGAAATAGAAGAATGGAGTTGAAACAAGAACATAAGAGTGGAAACAGAAAAAAAAGGATAAAAAGAGGAATGGGTTAGGCAGAAGTGAAGAATAGAACATTCTGAAGGACATCCAAACGACAATAATGATGTAAACACACAGTAATCGGCAATCAAGGCAACCGAACTAAAAATGAATAATATCCATTCCATCAAATAAAAAGTAAAAAAGACAATTGAAAAATGGTAATTTTTGTGGTTTATTACAAGCATAAATAAATATGATAATGGTAATGATGATGATCATTGGAATGACCTGCATTCAAAACTCCCCCATCCCCCCCCTCTCTCTCTCTCTCTCTCTCTCTCTCTCTGAAATGGCTTTCCAGTACCGAACTGTAGCGACTGCAATTTCGAGATTAGAAACGTAAAAAAAAAGAAAGAAACACCAGTCATGAATCGTAATCCTTTTATTGCATTTGACCCCCGTTCACATCATGTATTCAGGTGCTGAACGCTGTTTCGGAAATCACTTTAATTCCTCTAAAATCCCGCCCGTTCGACAAACGGCGCTGTTGCATTCGGTTCACGTAACAGAGGATGTAATTCATCTCGGAATTGCTAAGAGTTAAGAATCCTTGTTAAGGATTTAATGCATTAGTTACCCACAAAGCCTTGCGTCAGCACAAAGATTTTGCAAGCTCCGCGAATGGCAAATGACCGAATCATGCCGTTAATATCGTAACTTTCATTAGAATATTCGGGCTGTTAATATTAGTATATGCCTCGTATGGAACACAGCGCGAGGACGACTTATTCGTGTAATTTTTCTTTGTCTTATGTTCTAGCACAATTAGCTTCGTAGTTTCTGGAAAAATACACTGAATATCATGGGCAGTAACAAGGTATGCAAGTCTCCCATCTACATTTTATTTGCCCTACTATTTGCCCAGAACAAAAATTAGATAATTTAACATTAATGAATGGGAAAGGGATGGAAACAAGAGTATGAGAGTAGACACAAGAAGCCGTGGAAGCAATAGATAAAAAGCGGACTGAAGAGGCAAGAAGTGGAAGAGTTAGGGAGTAGAAACAAGAAAGGCGCAGAAAGAAAACGAAATTTGATTGATTTGCTTTATTTTACTTTGCTTCTTGTGCCACTTTTGCCTAATTTGCGAAGATGGGATGGAGTGATGATATGACGAAATTGATGAATGGACACTCGCAAACATCCATGCCCAGGCCAGGATTCGAACCCGGTATCCCTGGCGTCGTAGCGCGATATGCTAACCATTCCGCCACGGTGGCCGGCAGTAAACGAAATGAATGGAAAGAAGAGGGAGTGTAAACAAGAGGATAGTTGTTGTTCTTGTTGAGTGTTGTTTTCAAGACCGCTTTATGCACCAAAAGGCTCATCGGGATTGGACCTACAGTTAATAGTGGATTTCGAACCACTGTGCACCCAAACTTCACAGGGAATCGAACCAGGAAACGAAATCTCAGGTAAACACAATATCCGACCCTGACGATAAACGAATGCTTGCAACGAAGCTTCTCCAACAGTTGAACGTAGTTCATTCGTTAACCGCGAGAAAAGAGCACTAATAAAGCGTGCCCGACCTCCCGGTTCTGCCCCACTCTTCCTCTAATACCACATTTTATATTGCTGTATTCTTTATAAAGTGCAGTACTGCACTTCTTGCCCTTTAATTTTCATGGTTCATAATAAGAACCCGTTAATAAAAGCTTCTAGTGATCTGTCTCCTAGGAAAAGAACGCCTCACTTCATCAAATACTTACAAATGTAATAAAGCCTGCTCCCTTTGATGTTGAAATTCATTTCTCAGAATTCATTTTCCATTCTTTCCGTTATTAATTCATTGCATAAACTTCCTTTGTTTTCTTCCAGTTTTTCATTACAATCTACGCCCACCGATAAAGAAATCGAATAATATTTAAAGTTAAACATATAGTGACAATGCATCTACATTTCTTATTTCGTTGAAGTCGATAGAAGTAATTTACTTTAACAATGTGTATACATGTTGCAGAAACGCAATCCAAAATGAACAAAATCAACAAAGAAGTTAAAAAAGAAACGGTTGTATTAGAGCATGTAATCAAAAATATGTTGTAGAGTATTTGCTTTAACGTAGTTAGTTCACACTCACTAGAATTAAATGAATGAAATAAATGTTTTAATTTTCAGAAAATCAATTATCCTAATGAAATGAGTGGAGATAATTTATTCTCCTAATTATCTGATATCAATTTGACATATTCTTTACTTTTGTCCAATGTATTCCTCTTCCGTCCACTTCTTTCCTCTCCTTTCATTTGCATTTGTCTCCCGTTTCTTTCAACCTGTTTCTCCATTTCACTTCCTTTCTGTTTTCCCTTAGGTTTCTCTTATTTCAAAACGTATTTTTCCCATCTTCTCAGCGAATTTTCTCTACACATTTTCCCTTTCGTCTTCGAGTCGTATGGTTTTCTTATCTTCCCTACTACAACCTCTATATATGTCCACCTTATCCATGCTTTCTCCATACTGTGTTGTAAGTTTCTCTTCAAACATTCTCCTGATATTCTCATTGCTATTGTATTTGCTAAAACTTAGAATTAAATTAAGTTTAATGTAAAGGAGCCAGATGTACGTACAGTCATGGACACTTCTGGGTTGTAACAATCCCATTGAAAGTTAATAGAATTATTACAACGCAGATGTGTCAATGACTGTACAAGAAAACTGGGTATACAAAATTCTGTTTTCTAAGCAAAGAACAAGTAACGACTCCCTCTTGTTAGATGAACATATTAAGGAATTTGCCCGTTGGATCGTAAGTCCGCTTTATGTTTAGATAGTCTTATCGAGACTGGATTAAAATAGGATCCGAACTTCTGTATCTGCACAGGAATCAAATCCGGAACCCATTAATTACAAAGCAAGGGATACAGGAATAATCAAGTATGGAAATAAACACGAGATCATTTCTCAACACGGGAATAAGAGAGAAAGGCTTAAGTAGGAAAAGTAATATGGGTGGAATCCTCACTTGGAAGCATTTGCCACTTCTATTTTAAATGGGACATTTGATTCCACAGCTAGTCTGTAAACCTTTTAGCGCTTAACAGTAAAACAGGATCTGTCCTTTGTGAAACATAGAGGTTCAATTTCCCTCTGTCTAAGCCGTCGACTGTAAATCCACCCCTTGTCACCATTATCCCTAGCGACGGATACAAACAAACACCCCCCCTCCCTTCAAAGTTTCCTCCGATATCACAGCCAATCTTTTCACCTGATGTTACGCTTTGCTGCGTTCCCCCTTGCATGTACGGAACCCGCATCTCGCGGCTTGCGACCTGGTTGCCTACGTCAGCAGGATAGGGACGGTAGCAGAGCCGGAATGGATCCCGACAGCTGTGAAATTGAAGATGAAGTAACAGCCGCAGATAATCCGTGGCGGGAGGAGGCGCAGGGGATTGTGGGAAGGCCCTGACGGTCGGTTCGTCAGGAAGGAGCGGGCAGTGGATAAGATTGCCGCAACCGAGCGATCTGTTTCGACTGAATCAGTGATTACGCAACCGCAGATCAGATTAAGAGGATTTCCCCGAGCATCT
Source organism: Lepisma saccharinum (assembly GCF_977018435.1). Lineage (NCBI taxonomy): Eukaryota > Metazoa > Arthropoda > Insecta > Zygentoma > Lepismatidae > Lepisma > Lepisma saccharinum. The sequence goes on along the minus strand of NC_139231.1, from coordinate 89,373,990 downwards.
CAAGTGGATACTGGGGGATGCAGAACGTCCAGAGATGGCCTTTCGACTTTTATCATTGCGAACCTCGAGTAAGGTATAAATCCTCAGGGTAAAGGATCAAACAGTGAATGGTCGTCAGCATTTTGACCCGATCAGTAAGGAGCAAAAGTGGGATCTCATTTTCCCTCCATTTCTATGAGTTACACATAAAATCTTGTGGCGAAATGATCCTCCCCCTGCCCCATCCCCACTCGACAACTTTCTAAATATGAAGTGTTGCAAACTAGGAAGTAAGTTATGCTGAAGTGAAAAAATGAAAGGAATACATGGGCAGTATTAATAAGATTATATGTGCCCCATTCCCATATGAATAATTTCCTCCCTCGCATACTTTACAGCCGAGAGATTTCTCATAAATATATCAACTTCTTAATGACCTGGTGACGTATATTTATTGGCGTGAACTAGCACACTTTCTCAATTTCGGAGAACATGTTCTTTTTCATTCACGTAAAAATGTGAGCACATCCTCGTCACTGAAGGAGCACGCCCTTCTTGTGTGAGCACGTTCTCAGCTTTTAATTGATACGCAATGGAGTTTCTGCTGCATGAAGTTGAGAAATGGGTAGGTGCTTAGTTTCATGATACGACCCACTCTCTCTCCCTTCACCATTTCTTGATCATCTCTTCACACCTTAGAAAACAGTTTAACAATATCCAAGATCGTCCCATCTCAATTGCTAGGTTCAAATCCAGAGGGAGGCATTGATATGTATGTCCTGTGATCTTGTGATATATCTCATCAATAATGCCTGGAAGTTGACTTAGCCAATATATGTTAAATATGCAGAAAAAGAATGAAATATGTAAAAAAATACATGAAAATAGACAATATATTAGAAAAGGAAGATATTGTGAGATTTGTAAAATCAAATAGAGTAAGATGGATTGGACATGTTGAGAGAATGCAGGAAGGAAGAATACCAAGAGCTATACACCGTGCCAAGATGGAAGGCGAAGAAAAAGAGGAAGACCACGAAACCGCTGGCTAGATGAAGTGGAGAGTGATCAGAAAACCCTAGGAGTTAGAAATTGGAGAAATTCTGCAAAGGATGGAGAAGAATGGAGGGCTGTAATTGGGTAGGACAAGATTCATCCAGAACTGTAGTGACGGATAAGTAAGTAAGTAGTATATAAAAAAAATATGTAAATACATTAAAATATCTAATATAGCCTATGTTTATAGTCTTTATTCCTGTGCTACTTTTTAGAGCCTCGGCAGTAAAAAAGTCATGCTACTAAATTAATTCCTTGATATTTATTTTATGAAGTTGTTTTGAAAATTTCATGATCACGAGACTGATAACATCTATGACAACAATTTTGGACACAGTTAAATAGCCTGGTGTGGTCAGATAGTTTTCACCAACTAGACAGGCTTGGCCCCTCCTTTCCACTTTAGTAAATTTCTTCAAAATGGCTTAAGACCACAACCTTAACTGCTGACTGACAATCACTTGCAGTAGTAAAAAACGTACTTCAAATGCAATGTGAAGAGCCTGTGACCAGGTAAAATTTATGAAAGTTTTAGAGAAATCATATTATGAATATTTCCACAGAACTATGTGTGCATTACTGCATTTACGTAAAAAACATGTACGATAAGCAGGACATAAACATTTAAAAAAATGTGTAAAAATATGTGACATTAAATTCAATTACTTGCAAAGAAAAATATGTAGTTATATAAAAGTCCGAGCCTTACTCATTGGTTTAATATTCATCGTCGTTAGGATAAGCCCAAGATGAAAAACGAAGTAAAATAACGATACTAGAAAAAATAAGCATATCTAAAATTAATGTTAAATTCTCAGTCAGTATCTTTTAAGTAGAGATTGGGATTGAGAGTTGGTACTCGCGCAACTGTAAAACTAGAAAGGTAAAATGCCAAGAGTGTTTCTTCCAAGAATAGAGTTCCCTTGAAAATTCCCCATTTCTCAATGTCACAATCTGAGACATTAAATTTCAAAAAAGAACGGAATGATACGTTTCAATTAGCAGGTCGTGGGAAAAAAAAGTCAAGGATTATGGAATTAACTTCCAGCCCAATAGGTGGACCTTCCTCAAAAGAAAGAGCGAAAAGAGCATTCTTCCCTTTTATTTTAACAAGGCTGAGAAGGGAACAAAAGGAAGAGGTAGGGAGGGGAAAAGAAGCGTAGAAGAACATCTCGGAGAGAAAACGAAGAAAGCCAAAGGCAGAAAAAAAGGGGGGGGGCGAGATAAAGTTTCATTAAGGAAGAAACTTTGGCTCCGGCAATTAGACTCCCGGAGAAATCGATAAATTTTGCTCAGGCCGGAAGATTCCGGCCCAGAGATGGAACTCAGACCAATTAGAAGGGCACATTTACAAACACTGAAAAAAAAGATAGGAAGAAACAAAACAAATGCGTGAATTCTATTGAACAGTGTCGGATTAATAGCATGGGACAGGATAACACCTTTCCTACAGTTTTCTTCCTCCTCTTCCAAGCAGGCTTTTGCTCCGGTACTTTATAATCTGGGCGCAGAATCTGATGGAAAGTCATCTTTTATTAGCGACCTTGAATGCAATAATTAACGTAATACGTAGCAGTCAGTTCCACTTCAGTTAGGACCAGAAGATAACACTGCTTGCATTTTACATTTTCCTCCACTTTTTTAAACTTTTTTTTTTGCTTATTCTTCATTATTTTTCTTTGCATTCTAATAAATTTGTGAGGTTTCGTAACTGCATCTTGCTCCTTCACGGCAGTGACGGCCCCATTGGTAGGCATGTCCGCCCGTACTGCCCCCCAGCAAACGACAGAAATTATATAAATATTCAATTTTTGTATGTATACTAAACATGGTTGGTTGGTTGATTTGGTCACATTGACTGCCACCATGTAACTGAAAATGTATCTCTTCTGGGCCAATCCGATTTTCTTGTTACTGACCGACTGTGAATAAAATGTGTATGCATAATATCTCAATACAATTGAAATTAAGCCCATTGTTGAGGTTTTTGTGGTGTGTATGCATTTCTATACACGCGGCGTAGGTTTTCAATTTGAGGTTGTATGCCACGTGTATATGATTTCATACACGTAATTATTCGCTTTGTGTTACCACATTTTGTCTTGTTCTTTTTGAATATCACGCTGTTTTAAAATTTTGTGGTGATCAAAGTACCAAAATTATCAGACTACTGGAGCACTCACTAGTGCTTTGTTTGATTTTCCTCTTCCCCGAAGTATGATGAGTAGAAACAGATTTGAACTGCTTCTACGAATGTGGCATTTTGCAGACAATTCACGTGCTGTCCCTAATGATAGATTACAAAAAATTACGAACATCACCAAAAAACTCATTTCACAAGTCCAAGAAATATACACACCAGGGGGAAAAAAATTGTGTTGACGAAAGTATGATACCATGGCGGGGAAGACTTTCATTTCGGCAATACATCCCTTCCAAAAAGAATAAATACGGAGTGAAAGTTTTCAAGTTGTGTGCCAGCAGGGGCTATACATGGAACATTATTCTTTATGTTGGAAATATAAACGGCCGGTAACATGTCAGTTCCTGAAACTGTTGTGTTACAGCTTGTAAGAGATCTTCTCGGTGAAGGCCGGCGTCTTTACGCAGATATAATTATCACACCAGCGTTCCTCTTGCTTACCTTGCCATTGACAATAATACCCATCTGATTGGTACAATTAGGTCTAACTAACCGTAAATATTTGCCAGCAAATGTTGTTCAAGATAAATTGAGGAAAGGTGATATTGTAGGAATGGAAACTCAGGAAGGTGTAACTATTCTGAAGTGGAAAGATAAGAGAGATGTGTTAGTCCTATCTACAGCTCACTCTGCTGAAGAGGTAACTGTAACAGAAAGACTTGGTTCAGAAATTAGAAAGCCTACCGCAATTATTGATTACACTACTAGCAAGTCCGTCATTGACGTAAGTGATCAATTCGCTTCATATGGGAATGCTCTGCGAAAGACTACAAAATGGTACAAGAAAGTAATTATTGAATTTATATGGAGAACGGCTCTCGTGAATGCCTACATTCTCTACAGTGACTGCATCCAGTCCAGTAACATACACATAAATGAATTCAGGAAACTTGTAATCCTAAATATTATTTCTGAACAATTAACTCCTGGACAGCAAACTCACTTTACCTGGGCAACAAGGCAGAAAAACTCCAACTCATCACTTGATAAACAAAGTAGGGGATAATGGAAGAAAGATGCAAGGACGCTGTGAACATTGCTACAAAATCTATGGCAGAAGTGGAAATTCTGACTCGACAGGGAGGAAGTTTGCCAGGTGGGTGAAGACAGTATGTGACAAATGTCCCAAAAATCCTTTTATGTGCCGGGAGTGTTTCAACAAAAATCATTGAACTTCCAAAGTGTTCGGTACAAAATATGTCATTCTTATATCTATATATATCTACAAGGAACATAAGTTTACAAAAAAATATTATATAACGAATCGTTTTGTAAGAATTATGATGTACTAGCAATGTATTCCATAATGTATAATCGTTTGCTGTGAATTCAAACCAGAAAAAAATGTATTTACACATTTACCCTTCTTCTTTAGTTGTCAATACATTTGTACTAGTGAAAATAATACGTAAGCGTAAATAAAGATTTGAAGATTTTATTACTCTTGTAAGACATTACAGAACGAAAAATTATTACTGCCCCATCTTAGCTGTACGCCACGGCTATTTAACAGTCATATAGTTTTGCTTGAACTGTGTACGCATTTCCATACACGCGGCCAAGAATCAGGTTCTTGTTTGTGTATGGAGTAGCATACACGTGGCCCAGAAGCAAGAAGCCATGTGTATGATATATCATACACACGGCAGTCAATGTGTTAAGTCCACTTTATGCACAGTAAGGCTAATCGGGCTTGACCTACAGTTTAAAGTGGGATCCAAACCACTATGAGCCTCTACCGGGTATCGAATCTGGGACCCCTTGATTACAAGGCAACGACGCTAGCACTGCGCCATAGGGCAGGTCCTATATACTAAATATGACTGCTACCTTAAGGAAATACTCCCTTACCACTCAACTCCAAGCACTCTTTTCTGACACTCACTACTTCACGGTCATCTCGTACATTTTAGTTGTATTTCGTCTCCCAAAATTGTACAACCAATAATTCAAGTTTCACTTTGGTTGAAGTGAAAGAAAACGATAGATAGGAAGGTATCGAACACATAACGTTGCAGGCTGCTGTAAACAACAAGCACAATATGACCTAATTGTTTTTCTCCTTAGGCAAAGTAGTTTGGACTACCAAGCACCGGGCTGTGTTGAGTTATTCAATAACTTTCACAAATGTCTTTCATAATTTATGAGAAATTCAATATTATATTTTAATACCAAAAGTGTCTTTATAGGAAACTTTTTTGAAAAAAATAGGTAGTTTACAAGTGATGATCTTTTATGCCACCAATTTCCTATTTCTTATTTCCTTTTTGTTAATTGCAAGTATGTTAAATACATGTCATAATGTCACAAGTGTCACACTGGAACAATAACTAGCACGGAGCATCATCATATTAATTTATTGCTATGAGAGCTTTGCAATTGACTCCTTTTGTCCAGAATGTACCAGTGGGAAAATATTCCTGCAATGCATACGGAAACTTGACTAAAAGTAGCGGACAATCACGGGTCGACAAAATGACCTAGCTTAAATACAACAAACCAAAACATAATTAATTCTTCACTGAACTGGCCTTATGGCATTTTGCTTGATGGCTTATTTTCAAAATAGTTCTGGAGTGCAAGCAGATAAACCAGTCTGATTCCTGTTTCAGCTCAGGAAGCACTTCATACACAAAATCTTACTATCGATAATTAGTGTTGGAATATTACAAAATTCTCAGTAAATTGTTCGTGAAATTACATATTTGTATTTTTAAAACACTTTTGCACGGTCCATGAATCTACATCATAAGCATAAGTGAGAAAAATTAATAAAATTTGGGTAATGAAAGATGATTCTTTTATGTCAGAATTTTGATTTTGTTTTTATAATAATTTATGTAAAATAAACATACTTCTCAAGTAAAATGCACATTTCCGTGCCCCAGAAACTTACCTTATCTAAAGCAAATAGTGGAAGACTACACCATGATGGAGAAATTTCCATTTAAATTGTAAATAGGTTCACAAAGCAAGAGAAGGGAGGAGCTGAAAGGACGTACCATTTCTTAGAGCAACCTTAACCATCAATGAGAAATCCTTCGTTGTCACTCCCCTTCGTTTTACCCCCGCTCTCCCACCCAAGCCATTTTCCCTTTTTTTTATATGAACACACGACGTTTTCGCATTCGTTCCAAAAATCCACAGGGAGGGTTCCTGATATCATTTCCCCCGAGGTAAGGGAGGGAAGAAAGAAAAAAAAAGAACCTTTTTTCAGTAATTGAGTTTTTTGGGGGAGGAGTGTTGTTCCTTTTTCAAGCCACTGTCCCCAAAAATCTAGCTTTCGTAAAAGCTTTGCGCATATCCCGTTTCTTATTACTGTCAGCGCGGGGAAAATGAACAAACTATTCAAGGATTTCTTACACTCACCCCCTCCTTCCAAATGGCACGCGAGGATGGGTCTCTTTTGCAGCAACTGGAGGAGGGAGGGGGTGGGAGAACCAAACAAAATACAATTTTCCAAGAAAAGATTAAATTTACCCTTGCTAAGGGGACTAATTTTAATCTCTTTCTAATTTCGTTATACGAGGTATTTGCTAATGAGTTAAAATGCCATCGAGCATGGGAAAATTTGCAATTTATCTCATCGACGAAGTTCTTTTGTACCGAACCGTATAGTTCGGGTGCTTGGACTTTTAATCCACTTCGTCGGTTCAAGCCGAGATATTCAAAGTTGAATCTCTATGAATATTCTATTTAGTATATCGTGCAAAGAAATGGAAATTTGTCACTCAATTTCCTCAAGTTCATCTTTCACGGCAAGTGTTTCCTTAACAGATGGCCGTGGATAGTTAAGAAATAATGATTTCTTATATGACACTTGCCTAAATGTTGACCTGCAAGCAAACCTGATCATCATCATCGTTATAGCGTGGTTTGAGGTAGTCCCAACATTTGGGAATTTTCGACATTTCTAAGCTTCCAACGCTGCAACTCACGTGAGAAACACAAACAAAGCACAATATCAGTTGGAGTTGAAAGATTGAAGTTTGAGGAATGTCCACACAGCAGAACTTTTATAAATTTGTCTTATAACATGATCATAAAAGAAAAACTTCGAAATGAATTTGGCTGTCGAAAAAATATGAAGCCTGCGGTTGAAGTTGTAAGAAACAGAATTTATCTTGCAACTGCAGCTCGAACGTTTGGTGTGACCAGGAACATTGAGGTTGTCCTACGTTCTCCAATGAAAAAGAAAACCAACTGGAGGTGTTGGATTTGGTCTTACCTTAACCGATTTTGACTAGCTTTTTTCTTCGCACAAGATGCAACCACTGAGTATTTAATTTTTTAAACCAGCCAACCAATTTTACAATGTTCAATTTACAATGTACAACACACAATATTGCTCATAAAATCGAACAGATACGATTCAAAGAAGTCATATTTACATTTATGCTCCTGTACCATCTACATTTATTTTAATCTTCATTTCTGTATCTCAGTGATGTGAATATCTCGTGCATCCAGTAACGAGACAAAACTTATTGAAAAAATTGCATTAATTCTAAAGGCCTACCCGAATAAACAATCATTATATTTTGGTTATTATATACAGATGGGTCGCTATATGTCAAAGTCGCATAGCAAAATTGGACGCCTTTCTACAAAATGTAGATTAATATATCTTAGTGTCTTGTTTGAAAGTGTGTCGAGCGTTTATTACCGTTGTAGAAACATGCCACATTGCACCACGTTTGAACGATACTTCGCACGTTATATTAAAAAAGACATTTCACGGCTTGAAGAGAGAAGAAATATGACTGAAAACAAGCGTGTACTGTATTTCAACATGATACATAAACTGGAACGCAGATGCATTGAACATTTTAAGGCATTTACTTACAAAAAAGGAGCAAACGAGAGGGAGATGGGGAAGGCAAATGTTGTGCAAAAGCTTAAGCGACATTGCAAGCGAAGAAGAAAAAAGAAAAACTTCCATATTTCAGCGAGAAAGCCTTGCTAAGGGAGGAGGTGGTGGGAGAGGAATATAAATCAATTTGCTGGGTTGTGAGTCCGCTGCCTTTGAACTCCATTGCAAAATAACACCAGCACATTTCTTGAAGCAAATTTTCTTGCATGTTGGCAAATATTTCATCCTCCGGGTCTGTGTTTCTCCTTCCTTATAGCCTTGCGTAAGTTATATGAAGTTAACCAGCATCAAGCCGTACCATAAAATGTTTTAGGAAGAGCGGAATACATGAATAACTTAATTCTTGTTATTAGTCACTACCAAATATTAAACAATTCTTTATTTATATTATCATTACAGAACTGAATATCCAAGTTTAAATAAATGTCCATAATATACGTTCAATAGGAGTTTAAAATCAAACAATGATAAGAAGTGAATCAAAGAAAATAAAGGAAGCATATTCAATTCCACGAATTAAGTAATAATAAATACTAATTATAAAAAATATAGTAGGCTGTTAAATTTTAACGGTAGAATATTGCGAACTTTACGGTCATTTGTAACATTTGTATTAGCTCCATCCGTTTGGTTTAGTTTGGACTGTCATTAAGAGTCGCATTTCTCTTCAGACACTATTGTTGCAAGAGTCGTCTTGGCATTATTGCTGGATGCTGCTACCAGTATAGCCTCAACCGCCAGATATCTAGACGAGACTATTTTTAAACATTCCACGTGACAAACTGAAACGCTACGAGCGGCGTGATTGAGAGCAATTTGGCATCAATTTAACGGGAAATTTACTTGACAAAGATGCGCATCTCACAGCAGGCAGCGGGTCTGTCTTTCTAGTCTTACGGAGGCAATCTTTCTCTGCCAGAGAATTTATGTTGCCAATCTAGTCATTTTACGCTTTTCCTGCGGTGAGTTATGAAAGCGAAACGCGACGTGTGTCAGCCGGGCTTCCTTCGCTCCCCGCACATACCTCCCCTTCCCTTTAGTTTATGTGGTACTATTTTCAGGTAACACCTAACGAAATTGCTTTTGCAGTTACTCTTCTGTGCGTTTCAGCAGTAATTAATAGAATTGTGGTTTGCTTGAAGAAAAAATACAAACAAAATTTTAATATTCATGCAGGGTGGTGCACCAGTGTCGTGCTTTGTGTTTTCGCATCGTAAACCTGGAGTCTTGATGCGTCTCCTCCCACCTGGAAACTTCTGTTTCTGCACACTGGCGTTGTCTGACCCATCTCATCACGCCGTGCCACGGGTTGATGTCGATCCACATCGGACCAGCGCAGTGCTAGCCGAGGTGTTCACTTTCGCTCAACCTTCCTCACCCTCACGCTTCTTCACCTTTCACCCCAACCATCGCACACCCTCACCCTCATGACTCGTCTTTCACCCTGACCCTAGCACTCCCCTCACCTTCGCCTTGGGCCTCGTCCTCACCCTCACAAGTCTACGTAAGGTGAGGGTGAGGTATGTATGTCCTCGTGAAGGCCTTCCGGAGAGTGACCACTGCTGCGGTTTGTGTCTGAACAGGACATTCCACGACAGACTGATTTGAGCCTTCCAGCTGCCTCAGCATGGAAGATTCCTGCGCTTTCACAACGTTAACATAGGGTTACAAACTGCTATTGATGGATTGATTGATTGATTTGGTGTTTTTAAGTCCACTTTATGCACAGCAAAGCTAACCGGGTCTGGACCTACAGTTTTTTAAGTATAAGGTTTAAACATTTAAACATATGAGTTTTTTTATAATTTAATGGACATTAGAGTCTATTTTAGATGGTCATTAGTAGAAAAGATCAACCCTTTTGTATTTCAAACATGCAAAATTTTCAACTAGCTATATTTATCTAGAATAAAGTAATATGTGTAAATACTAGATATAGGGTAAAAATTACTGACTTAACTGACTAAAATACAAAAATTACCAAATATTGACTAATTATAGTCCAACCTAATTACAGACTATCAATAAGTAGCACTTAAAAGCGCAACAGTGATTCTATTTTTAAGAAAATGTATATTATCTAGCATCCAACTTCACCATAGATTACAGGAGCTAGATGTAACATGATACATCTTTTAATTGAACACAAACTAATATTTCTATGAAGTTAGAATACCTTAATTATTATACCTTATGTCTTAATTTTGTTCTAAAAAGAGTGAAGATTAATTCACTGTAAACAAACCATAATATTTAGGTTTTTCGGTATTTGTGAAAGCCAAAACTCAAGAAACACTTCCATAACATGGCTAGTTAATTAATTTGTTACTAGGTTAGGGAAAAATTATTTTTAAAAAGTCATATCTTTAACTGAACTGAGAAGAACTGGCATGTCACTGGTAATTCCCCAAAATGCAATAACTTAAAACAAAGCAATTTTATTCACGACCACAAAAATTATTGTCTATGGTGACCAATTTTTAAAAAACTGACAAATAACAGACCAAGACAATAAAAAGTAACTTTTACTGAAATTATTGAAAATTTTTCACCCCTGAATGCATGTAAAAATAACTAATCCGGACTCATAGCCATTGCAATCCTCTTTGTGACTTATGACGTGTGCTGTTCATGTGTGTTGTGATTCATTTCGTCAATTTTATCTTATCATTCATCTTCATCTTTGCAATTAGCTAAAAGTGGCAGAATCGGTAAGTAAAATAAACCAAATCAATCAATATTATTTGATGTTAGTTACTTATCCTGAAACTTGAAGATGTGTTACACCTTTGATAGCGTAATAAATAAGATCCAAGAAGCAATTTAAGTTTTTCTCTTGTTTTGAAAAGTTGAAAACATTCAGGAAGTTGCTGTCGGCGTGGGGAGTGAGTCGCTGAAATGGAAATCATGCGTCCTTGCATGCTGTGGTCACATTGGCTGGGAGATGCTCCCTGCCGCTGGCCTTTAATCCCTCAATCTCCATCCGCGCATCAAAGCCACCCGATAACTAATCTCCCAGTTAACAACTCTGCCGAGAAGTCCAGGGCCAGCCCCTCCCTTCTCAGAAATGAGCTGTGAATGACCATGTAATCCCAGAATTCCACTGTTCTACCTCCCTCGGAGTCCCAACCCTTTCAACCATTTCCTAGCCCGCATACATAATGAAGACAAAGTAAACAGGCGATGCCCGGCCGTCAACCAAGATCCCCCTTCTCCCCTCACCGAAATTTCCCATTTTTTCAAGTCCGCGGACACATCACAATGCTTTGTGTGTCCGTCCGAAAGTACCATCCCCTTTCCTTTACTCTTCGTTTATCTTAATCACGTCTGCCCAGTGTTTTCGGCCCCTCTCTTCGCGGATTGATTAAAATCTGCAGGCTTCCTTTAGAACCGAGTACACGCCGGCCGGGGTGGAAGCGATGCGAGGTTCACGCGAGGTAGTCACCAAGCGACTCCCTTTCCTCTTTTATATCAAGTTCTGCAATTAGGCGACTTGACGAACGTAATCAGCGTCCGTTCCTTATCAACCCTGCTGAAGGGAGCTTTGCAGAAGGGGCGAGGAAGGATCTCGAGATAACTGCGTGAGATATGACCCGGCCCCTAGGCTTTGGCTGTGGACAAGTTTTTTGTAGTCAAAGTTTTAATCGTGAGATGCAGATTCGCATTATCAAGCTTAAAAAGTGGTGCAGCGTTGGGAATTATCTCCAGCGAGAGAAGAAAGCTTGTTTTTTTTACGTTGCTTTTAGAGCGAATGGACCAGTGGCAAGCTGTAAATTGAGTTCTTAATCTTTAGGCTATTTCTCTTTGAGTTATTTTACGTCGCTTCTCTGCCTCCTGGGTTACTCGCGACGATGAGGATGAATGATAAACCAATGTAACGATGGGGCAACACACATGCATTACCCAGGGTTCGAAACTGGGACTCTGGCTTTGTAGTGCATTATACCGACCACTCCAGCCTTTAGTTTAGAGTCATTCGTCTGAAATCAAAGGAAAGAAACTTATTTCTTGAATATGCCTCAAACGACAGAGGAATATTTGTATGCTTTTCCAATGCTCATCTCTAATAGAATGACTTCAATTTTTGGCTTGGCATTATATAAAACAATGCAGGAAAGGCCTCTTTTCTTAAAAATATTTTGTCCAATTTTAGATGCTTTGAATGTAAATGTAGATAAAAACTTAAACTAATTCCTCCTCAACTTTTGCTTCTTGTTTTATAATGATCCGAAACACTCCTGTAAGTGGGAATCTTTAAATGAGTGATGTTTGCTTGAGCCTTAAGGATATCTGGAAGGATGCTTCTATATTTTAACATGTGATCAATGGGATAGGGGTGGGGATGATTTGCGAACATCTTCCTTACTAGAGACAGCATTCCCCACAGAACAGAAAATAATAAGAAAAAAACATTCATTTCCATTTACTTACTTTACGAAGTCTAACATGGAAGAATACAGTATACTGAGTAGTGCATTTGGAAAGAACAGGGAAGGCGATAAACATACACAATAAAAAAGAATCGTTATTTATGCATTCTAATAAATACCAACACTGAGCTATTCGAAAACAGATTCAATATTCACGAGAGCCTATCCCAACAGGGAGTTTAAGAAAAAGATCTTACGTTCGTTCCCGGCGTAGCACTTCCCTCTCGATCCAAGACTACCCCCGCTGCGTTATTTATCATTAGATCACATTGTTCCCCTAAGAACTTGCCAATTCTAGCTCTTCTCTCCCCTAAGCGAAAAGATACCATCCATGGTCTCGTCTTACAGGGGAACACCTCACGAAATTATTCTCCCCTTTGAGCAAGAATTAAGATTACTCATAATCTCCCCCACCCTTTCTTTCATTTGTGGTCTGAAATCAATACTTCTCCCCCCATCCACTGATCTCCTTTGTAGATTTTCCACTGCACGTGTAATTTAATCGGTCTCCCCTTTTTGGTTTCATATTTATGTAGGGAGATACGAAGAAAAAGGAGAAGATGGTTCCATTCTTGAAGTATCGTGAAAAGTTGCTTTGGGTAATTTTCTTTTCGCATGGCTGTCTCCAGGCAGTGTGCGAGTAAAACTTTTGCTATGTGCGGGGGGGCGGGGGGAGCAGTGGCGTATCCTGGTTTTAACTAGTGGGTAATCTCCGACACTTGATTCATCCACCCACTCCTGAAGTCTCCCTGCAAATTTACCTCAATATCTATACAGGATTTATGAATATATGTGATAAAAATGTTACCTTATTGTTGCGACCACTGTCGAATAATTGTTGTGATTGCACTTGCAGTTAATCTACGTTTAGAATTTCAAATAATAAAACAAGAAAATATAATAAATCTATAAGAAAAAAACCTGTAACAAAGAATATGAAAGGAATGCGGTAGTGAAATAAAAACCCTCAATATTAATTGAAGTCTAAAATTCAAGTTACCCCAGTGTCCAGTTACTCGTGCATTCCCGATTTTTGTTTGTATACATGGAAGTTTAAGTTCAAGACCTGTGTACAAGAGATGTTACTGGCCTACCTACATTAACTATTTCCAATTTCTCCGGAAAAGATCCCGTTCCAAATATTTTCACACGCAAATATTGTATTATATCCATTGCCTTTAACTTCAGTAAACACAGCACTAGCACGAATACTAAACCACTAACAGCTAAACAAATATTACATTTTCGAATCGCTAATAGGAAGAACAGCACAAAGCCACCTACAACACGCATTCAATTCCCTGCGCCAATCTTCTATTGTGGTTCCTTACTCCTTGACTCAGAATTAAATTCCCTATGGATGCTGAAAAATTCCCTTTCCCAGCTTTAAATTCCCTGCGATGCGCAAGGTTTTATAAGTTGGAATCATTGCTTTTTTTGTTTATATATTTTATTCATACATCTTTTATCTTTATGATCATTATTAATCTAAAGCGTGGGAAAAACAACTTAAATTAACTAATTTATGTGTACGTATATATATATAATTTATTTCTGATAGCTTTCTCTTTTAAAAATTATTCATTTCTGTGAAAGAAGTACTGGTTTTGAAGGCTACAAAGAAAGTAATCACGCATTTTAAAATACAAAAATGAAAAAAAGTAAGCATATAGTTTAATTACTTCATTAATCGATTGATTAAATTGTTATTTGACGTCGCTTTTCTGCCACTTTTGGTTAATCACTACGAGTGATGATATGACATTGATGAAAGGACATTTACCAAGAACACCCAGGCCGGTATTCGAACCCTGTAGCTCTGGCGTCGTAGGGAGCTGTGCTAACACTCCGCAACGGAGGTCGGTGTAATTTCTTGAATTTCTAGTTCAAATTTTAATTTATTTAATTACCTTCATTTTCAATATTAAAGTTTTTTTTTCCTTTTACAATATCTGTTGAAATAGCAGAGATCAGTAAGACAGAAGCAAATGTAAAATGAGAATTAACATAGAATTGGTTCGCAAATGTTGTTCAGCTTTCCCTGTTTCTGGCGCATTTCCAGATGTATTTTCTCTACTTTCTTTTTCAGTACGCAATTTGTGAACCCAGAATTCTGTTTTTTTCCCGAGAAATTTCCCTGTCGTAAACAACACAGCTCCTACGATACAAAGGCCATCGGGGAAGAATGGCAGAAGAGGGCGCCACTGCCAGCCGAGGGAACGGCAAAGGCTCTGGGGTGGAGAGTGCGACCGATGGACTCTCTCCAGAAGGAGCTTACCCTTGCCACAGAATAACCGCGCCTGAGAAGCAGTGTTTCCTTCCCCTCCCGTCAAGGGATTTAAAGGGAGCCGGTGGAATCTCACCCTGACGTCACCAGATTCCACCAGCTGGAGAAAAAGTCTCACGGACATTCCGCATCAAACGGTTGAAAACATTTGCGCGCTGGAAGCAAAGAAATATGTGACAAAGATTGGTTCGGAAGAATGTTGTGAAGAAATAAAAAAACAACTTTTTAAAAAATTATAGCCGGGTCATCTCCGATTACCTAGGTGACCCAGAGTATACGCCGCTGGGGGGGAGTTTACTTTGAACAAAGATAGATTCACGTGGAAACAAGAGACAGTAGCTATAATCCTTCCCCTGCACATTGCAACATTCCATGAAGATACATAGGCGGATGTGGAGGTTAGAGTTCCTCACTGTGCAGGTAGTGTGATCATCACCAAGTTCCGGCCGCCTCTTTTCCTCAGGGTTGCCCCCCAGGTATCCATTTTTATTAGAGGTTGGGTGAACCTTAGGCAGGAACATGTTCTGAAAAATTCCCACCTGAGATCACCTACTCGTGGAGGCAGGGTTGTGTCCTTATTGCGAACACATAAAAAGTGAGAAATAATTCCATATCCTCATTGCGAACACATGGAACTGAAAAACCTGTTTTCCAAAACAATGACTCAGAGAGAGCTGGTTTGACTAGCAACAATAGCATTGCACTCTTTCAGTTTGTTAAGGTAATCTGACTTTCATTCGTATCGTATGTTAATGTCTCGAAAATCCCTTCGTGCGAAAAGAGATGTAGAACTGCTTCAACAGGAGGCACTGTACAAATAATGCAATGGAAGGATAACCACACAAAAAAATCAACGCTGATATTGTAGGTGGGCTGCATCCAACAGTGAAGACGAAGACTTCATAAAAAGTTTAAAGCCTGAGACAGAAAAGTATGCTGACATGTATGGATATAAATCTGGAAGGTGTAAAACGGAAGGAAATAAATGTGTTTTTGTTTTTTTGGACGAAAGGATGGCGAGGAGCACTATCAAGTACAAGGAGATTGGTGATATTCCTAAATTTTTAAGAACAATGTCATATGTTTTGAAATTTGAATTTGAAATTTAGGTAAAGTTAGAAATTGTATTATTAATTGGCAATGCTTTTTTCGGTAAATAATTGTGCAGTATGTAGTCGTATAAAAATTGGGCCACATTTTTATTTTTAAATTATACAGGGTAATTCAAAATGAATGGTGGGACTTTACACAGTTATTATGACGTTACTATTTATGATAGAAAATCAGACAAGCCATCAATATAAAGAAAAACTCTGGATATTTTATTCCAACTTAGCAGGCTTATTCTGCTTAGCCGATGTTCCACCAGGACAGCCAGTGTCGCAAAATGGCTAATGACCAGTAGAAGGCATATTGTGTGTTGGAGCTATTGAGAAATGATTCAATCACAATGGTGCAAAGACATTTCCTCATGCTTTTCGGTGGTAATGCATATGTTTCACCCTTCCGAAAGATTTGCCAGAGTTACAACTGCGAATTGTTAGTGTCTTCGACAACGTTGACAACAACTCGCTGGCTGTTTCTTGCATAGCAAGTACTTGATTATCATTTGGACATTTCCCGCGTTACAAGTAGTTCCCATGTTGATTCTCTGAGTCATGCGAGTAAAATTTCCAGTTCTTCTTTATATTGAGGCCTTGTCTGATTTTCTATCAGAAATAGTAACGTCACAATAACTGTGTAAAGTTGCACTATTCATTTTGAATTACCCTGTATATACTTCAGCGACGATTTAATCATGTAGAATTTTCTATCTTCCAACTGATTGATTTGCTTTATTTTACTTCGCTTTTTGTGTCACTTTTGGCTAATTTGCGAAAACGGGGATGAATGGTGATATGATGAAATTGATGAATGGACACTCACAAACACCCATGCCTAGGCCGGGATTCGAACCCGGGACCCCTGGGTCGTAGCGCGATGTGCTAACCACTCCGCCACGGGGTCGGCTATCTTCCAACCGTGATCCACAGGGCACTGACCAGTGTGGAACTGAGTCCCTTTCAAAAATTCGTTAGAAAGCCTCAGGAGGCATGAGAGGAAGTTTTAGCTCCAAAGTCAGAAAAAGGTGTTTACAGTTAGGACGACACCGGAGGCAGTGTCCGATGCTCTACCAAAGAGACCACCGAGGCTACAAAAATAATTAAATTTAAAATACATTATAATTGGTTTTATTAGTTTCCGTACCAAAATATTATTCCACAACTTCCTCGCCTTTGCTATTGACTAAAAACTGTTTCCTGTGAATTATTGAAAAAAAACTGGACCGAAACTAAGTAATAATACATGTATATTATTATCTTTTCATTTATTAGCACACACGCACTGTATATATTTTGTCATCTGTTTTCTTTTGTGATTTTCTTTGTGTAGGAGTAGTTTTTTTATAGTTTCTTTTATGTTATTTTACTTATGTAGTGTCTTATAATCTTCATGTATAATAATTGTACCTAGATACTCTGTTACATCTTTCTTTGTCGGGTTAGGTGGTAGAACAGAATTTGCTGAACCTCGCCCAAGAATAAAGACCATTGAATTGAATTGAATCTATACTGATTTCTTCCATTTTTTCCACATTTATTCCATTCTGTAGCACGTGTATTAGTCGCTTTCCTCTTCTAGATTAAATATTCTTGCAGAACTAATCAAATTAACATTTATTTGATTTGTATAAATGCATTACCAAACACAGTTCATCAACTGAGTCATTTCGTGGAATGATTTAACGCAGTAATGACGGAACGCGAAAATTTGCAATGGTATAGATTTTCAAATCTTACTTATTGCATTAAATTGATTGATTGATTTAGTTTATTTTACTTCGCGTTTTGTACCTCTTGGCTAATTTGCGAAGATGGGGATGAGTGATGAAATTGATGAATGGACATTCACTAACAACCAAGCCCGAGCGCGAATCGAACCCGGGACCCTTGGCGTCGCAGCGCGATGTGCTAACCACTCGGCCAAACGGTCCGACTTATTGCATTAAATGTATTAGTACATTACTCTTTTGTAACCAGCAACAACAATTACGTAAAATGTTTGAAATAATGTCTTTCAATATTGTTATTGACATGATAATGATTATGACTCATCATGCTCCTCACTCTTTTCTAAATCCAGTCCTTTGTCGGCCTCAATTTTAGAGATACTCATCTGAAATCACGGAGAAGAAACTTGTCTTGAATGTCAACAGTCAACCTGCCGTATTTGTGGAAGAGATCTCTTGTATGCACGTGTGGACACGTGTGGACACGTGACCTCCACAAGTTTAAGCGAGATGCTGAAGCCTTAGTCCCACCCTTCCAACTTTGTAAGCTGATCTAACCAGAATCTTTGGAAAAGATACGCGACGTGATTGGTCACTATGTAATTCTGTTTCATACACGTGACAGCACCCACTTCAAGCAGACGATCAGAGAAGGTTAAATTCCTCACTCTTTAACATGAGTGGAAGCAGTAATAAAAGCTACTCAGTAACTATCAGCCTTAGTAGTGTGTGTGTTTTTAGTACTGAATTGTAGTTATCTCTTGTTGATTTTTGTACTTCTTTTGGGCTATTCATGGCAAATAGAATGAGTGGCGAATTGTTGAAGCATATGCCCACAAAATACGATCTATGCTTCCCCTCTATAGTGCCATGGGACTCTGTTTTCAAAATTAATTAATTCATGAAACAAACTCCGTTCATTCAGGGTTTTCCATCGCAGAAGGAGATAAGAACGCCTTTGGGGAGGCGAGTAATGCTACATTTCGAAGTTCTTGAGAAGTTTATATAAATTTTATTCTGGATTGGACTTGCAGTTTAAAGTGAAATCCGAACCTCGAATCCAAGATCCCTTCGTACAAGGCGACTATCGTGGAAGCCTGGGATGCGAAATGGTTTACCACAAAGAAGGTTGCATAAACTGTTATTGCCTCGGTCCCAGTTTCAAAGAATTTCATTTTACCCCCAACCAGCCCTTCCGTTTCCAAAAAGCTGTTTCCGAGACACCCTAAGGACGTATTGCGGGTATGGAAGTTTAGTTCCGTGCAACGCCAGTGTGCAGCAACAGAGAGTTGATCAAGCGTAACCCTCCCCTCAGTCAACCGACAAATAACCCAGAGGCTTTTGCTGCATACAGGCTCCAATTAACCACTGATGGTTCTGGAACCGGAGGTCTTCGGTCGTGGATCTCCACCACAGGCAGACTTGATGAAAACCTTAGCTCGATGTTTGTACTAGCCAGAGGGGGAAGCAGGGAGGGTGGATGGTAAGTCGTTCCGAAGACCTGAAACTTTCCACAGAAGTTGAGGAAACTGGCTATCCAGCGTTTGTTTTGCGAAGCTGGGGATTTTCTTCTTAGAAAGCGAGGACAGGGGTATAAAAATACCCCCTTTTTCTCAAGCAAGCATAATCCTTTGTTTGCTCATGCACATGCAAATCAGCATTGTTTTCAGGGAGTATGATGCTTTTGGATTCTTCGCAGTGCGGAAGCTCTAGTGGTATGATGATAAGCGAAAAAAGATCCTGTTGCACACGATCAAACATCTGAGTTCTTGCATAAATGCATCTTATTTCCACCTTCGTGAATTTTTATTTTAATAAATCTGGAACACTTTGACCAAGTTTCATAGCTTATGAAAATGCATTTTGTGTGTGCTTGGTAACTGATATCGTTTTACCCACGAAACACTTCCATCCATTTAATTTTTTTCTTACCTCACATCCCTTTTTAAGTCTATTTAACGGCCGTTCTCGATGGCAGTGGCAAAGATGTTGCCTTGTAACCCAGGATCGTGGGGTTTTTCTCCTCTAAGTGGAGGCGCATTACACTCTGGTTCACATCCCATTTTAAACTGTAGCTCAAGTCCCGATTGGAGTAAATTGGACTTTCAAGCTACTAGATATTTTGCCGAATGGATGGTGCCAGTCAGTCGCATAGGACTTCAAATCGAAGACAACAGGTCAGTCCAGCGCGAGAGCGAGGACGAGGAAGAAGTCATTCGCCATACGTAGTTCCTCGAAGATATTTTATCTGAGCAGTTAATTAGCATCTTATCCTGGTAAGTTTAAGACTGAAAAGCAGAGTTTACGCACGCAGTGGAGGAAGGCTAGATGCAGTTGGATTGTTTTCTTCCATACTATTCAAAGGATCGAATGTTGTGTTTTGACAGTTTCATTATACAGAGTGTCTACAAATGATTGAAGCAGTTTCATGATGTTATTGTACAGTGTCTTTCAAAAGTCTTAGGACAAGGAAATTTTAAACTAGGCAACCCAATTTATGAAATATGTTGGTGGGTTGCGTATAGAGTTAGGCTCAATTTCAGGGTTGCCACATGCACAATAGATATTTATTCAATACGCGAAAGAAATAAAAACAAGTATTATTGTATAAAATTATAAAAATATCACTACTATATCGCAAATGCCAATATTGTTTCTGAAAGAAAAAAAAGTTTTCTAGTAATTCATTGCTGATGAGTCTACAGAAAATATCACTATTATATCGCAAATGACAAAATTCTTTCTGAAAAAAAATGTTTTCTAGTAATTCATTGCTGATGAGTCTACAGAAAGGAAAACAGGTGAGAGGAAACGAAAGGTGACAAAGGAGAGGAGAAAGAGAAAGCGAAAGGAGAAGAGGAAAAGTAGAGGTGAGAAGAAAGAGAGGATAGACGAGGAGATGAGAAGTAGTGAGAAGAAAGGAAAACATTGGAGTAGAGATGAGGAAAATGGAGCAAAGAAGAGAACAGAGTAGGAAAACGAGAGGAGAAGAGAGGAGGAGGAGGAGACGAGAAGAGGGAATTGGAGTGTAGAGTAAAAGAGAAAATGAGAAGAACGAAAAGAAGAGGAGAAGAGTGTAGTGGAGTCGCAAATCTAAGACAGGAGAGGAGACAATTGGAGTGGGATGGAGACAATATGAGAGAAAAATAGGGAAGGCGATATGAGATAAAAGCAGAGGAGAAGGAGGGGAAAGAAGAAGGAGAAGAGAAGAACAGAAGAGACCGGAGACGAGAGTAGGGAAGAGGTAGTTGCAGAAAATATCGTCTCGGCGTCAAGAATTAATGCATTGATCATATTATCGACATGAAACATTCAATAACATTTTGAAAGGTATTAGAGAATGTATTTGATCGGTGCGAAATGCCTTTTGGCTGAGTACAGATCTAGATAAAATCTTCCACGTAAGAACTTTGATTTTACCTGCGATTATATCACTAAAAACATGTATGTAATTTTAATATTTTTAAGAATTATCCAACTTTTCTCCACTTCTCGGTTCGTTGAAATGGAGATTTTGTAATCTATTATTTCCCTTCCCCGCATCGTTAATTCGAAACTGAATCATTCCCTTTCACACGGCGTGGACAATGAACACAATGGGATATGTCCAAAGCTTACGAAAATATTCTGTCATTGGAGGGGTTTGAATCTACGACCATCAGGTTGAAAATCCTTCATGGTAACCACTACCCTACGAGCTCTCGCTCCTGAAAGCAGGTAGAAGAAGCTGACCAATGTGAAATGTAGATGCAACTCTCCTCCTACATGTAATGTACAAAGAATACTTGTTTGTAACAAAGAAAACGAAGGTACGCGTGGTACGAATTGGCGAAAACATTTAATGGAGAATTGCACATGGTGAAAACATTTCAGTCGATATTTGTGGAGGTATCCTTCTATTGAACTCGAGTGGGAAAATGGGTAAAATTAGTATGTCCTGAATTGTCACATATAAATAAATAGTTATTTCATGTCTTTGAAGCAGTACACAGTTATCGTTAGAGTATCATAATTTACGATCTTATACATGAAAAACGTGTGTCAATTCATTTATATATATATATATATATATTGTAACGAACCTGAGAGTTTAAGATTTTATATTTATAAGAAGTTAAGATTTTTAAAATGTTTGTTATTTCAAATAATGTGCAAGTTGTCACAGATAATAATACTTAGACTGATACAGTTGTAGTTGCAACTTTTATACATGTTTATAAATACGTCAAAATCTGTTCGTGTTGACGTCACTTTCTAATCTCAGCCGAGGAAGTGAACTAACCTGAATGTTTCTCACCTGACGACAGACTGAGTTTGAAAAACAATTGAAGGTGAAAAATAATAAGAACTTGGAAACGGAGAGAATTGAAGTATAGATTTTGGTTTTTCGAGTTTTCTTCTTGCCGATAAGTTGAAAGTAAACAATTAATTATGTTCTTTGACTTTCGCTTTATGTGAGGGAATATACCAACGTTAGTAGTGAATGTTCTAGTGTTGTACTGGTAAGTGATTATGAAATATACGCGTTTATAAAACTGCGTTTTAACTTTGAAAACAGTGTTGTGTTTCTTTTCTACCCAGCAAGCCCTGTTGATTTGCAGATTCTCATGTTCCCGACTAAAGGAGTAGCGGACTAACTTTGTGATGACTGGTGTCCAACCGGGGAACGTTGCATAGTTATTTTGGCACACCAACGCGGGGCTCGAGTGCATAGTTATTTTGGTACAATCGTGGGGCTTGAGTGCAAAGTTATTTTAGCAATTAAAACGTAATACCCGATTTAGTGAATACTGAAAGTGCTCGTGCATAGAATTCACGAAGGTGATAGTGAAAGTCCTTGGAATTCACGAAGGTAAAAGTGTGATAGTGAAGTGAAGGTATTAACTGGTAAGAGCCATAGACGGTGTAGTAGAATGGAGAAAGACGCGACAGGAATGAATCTGCGAAGCAGAGGAAGAACGACAATGGATGCAGAAACCAAGTTTGGATGCTGTGATGATCTTACCAATGACAGGGAATTCTTCCAGTGTTGCCAATGTTTGCAGAGGTTTCATAGTAGTTGTGATGGGCAGGAAGTAACGTTGGCATCAAATAAAGAGATGCGATGCACATCATGCTTGTCAGCACCAGAACCAGAACTGAGCGTTCCTACCAAACCCTCATCAGATCACTGGCTACTTGATTGGTTGATGAAAGATAAGGCAGAGCGAAAACAGAAAGAAAAGGAGGATGAAGAGCGTAGACAGAAGGATGAGGAGCGTAGACAGAAGGATGAGGAGCGGAGACAGAAGGAAAGAATAGAGGAGGAGAAACAGCGTAAGAAAGAGATGGCTCAGATAGAGAAAGTTCGAAAGAAGGAGATGATGGATTTTAAACTCATGGTTGAGTCTATAGAAGAAAAGAGAAGGAAAGAGAAAGAAGAGGAAGAGGAAAGGAGAAAGAAGGAAAAAGAAGAGGAAGAAGAAAAGAGAAGGAAAGAGAAAGAGGAGGAAGAGGAAAGGAGAAAAAAGGAAAAAGAAGAGGAAGAAGAAAAGAAAAGGAAAGAGAAAGAGGAGGAAGAGAGAAAGAGAAAAGAAGACTTAGATATTTTCCGTGCATTGATTGAAAACCAGGAAGAAAGGAGGATACAGGAAGATATAAAACTAAGGTCAGAGCTACAGGCTCTATTCTCTCAACATAAACTTGAACAGGTACAGAGCATCAGAGGAGAGATAGAAAAGCTTAGTAGTAAAGTCACTGAAAAGGTGGACGAAAGGGTAAAGGAAATTGTGGAAGAGCAGCTAGAGTTCTTAACAGTTCGGCAAGGACGGATAGAGAAGGAACAGGATCAATTGAAGAAGAATATGGAAACCTGCCTTGAAATTGTCCAGTCTGGAAGAGAATCTGAATGTGACCCTCCAGAGAGAGTTCAAGAATTAAAGAGTTCTGTAGAGTCTATTAATGTAGCACTAAAAACCTTTGGTGAACGAACAGAACTCATAGAAAATATAGTGCAAGAACAGAAAGTTGAAATAAAAGAAGCTGGAGAAAAGGTTAATTTTCTCCATGAGAAGGCTAAAAAGATGGAAGTATCTCTTCGCCAAGAAATTCAGGAACAGACAGTTACAATTATAAGTAGGGTCAGTGAACTGCAGGAAAAGATCCATAATTTACAGATTCGACCAGTAACCTCTTCCGATATACTGCCTGATCCAATCCGAGGACTGAACCCAGAAGCTACTTCCTATGAACCTCCAGTTGTACTTCCAAACCCATTCTTCCCCGGTAATACCACAACTTCTGATAGATGCAAGAGGCCTAGAGAAAAGGATAGTAATGACAGTTTTTCTCCTCGACGAAGAACAGAGTTTAAGATGCCCAGAATGGCTGATATCGCGAACATTCCTAAGTTTAAAGGCGATATCGAAGCTCAATCTGCCGAAAGATATCTGCGTGAATTAAATGTCAGTTTCGACTTAATGCAAGTGCCAGAGCACTATAGATTGGAATTATTACCTCGGGTTTTCACCGGCAAGGCTGAGCATTGGTTAGCTGGTAATATGCACAACTTTGTGAATTATGCTGATTTCTGCGCACGCTTTAAGGATGAATTTGCATCAGAAAAGGCAAAACAAAGACAACTAGCGGCTGTGAGGAACCGAAGGTATTCTCGCCTGGTCCACGACAACTTAGAGAGTTTTGCCTGGAGTGTCTACGCAGCGTACAGAAACCTAGCTGACAATTTTAATGAGAGCGAAGTTCTTAATTTGATCATTGGACAGTTGCCGTATCGCATTCGGAATCTTTGTCTGGCGCACGCTCCACGAAGTGTGGATGAATTGACACATTTCTTGAAGGACTTCGATATTTATGATGACCCTGATGCCTGGAAGAATAAAGAAGACTCTAAGAATAAAGATGCTGCAGGGAATAAAAGTTTTAAGATCCGGAATATCCAGATGGATTCAGAGAGTCGAGGAGGAAATTTCTCACGACCTCGAAGATTCAACAGAGGATTAGGCAGGAGAGGTTTCAACCGAGATCAAAACCAAAGACAGAGAAATTTCTACAGACCTCGTCCAGAACAAGAGCTTAATTCTCCAGACGGATGGCGTTAATAAGAACAACGTAGTCCTACTTCGCCCAGACGGTACTCTCCACCACGTAGAGGTGACAATTGTAGTTCCTTCTCACCAAGACATGACGTTGCCTCAGAGCAGGAAGAAGCAGTGGAGACTACTAGAGAGTTTCTGCAAAACCAGCGATCCCAATCATGTCAAACAAACTAGGACCTTGTCTAGGTGTTTCGCTTCCGTTTAGGCAAGGAGCCTCTGAGGAGCGTCCCATACAAGAATTACATGTAAATTTTCAGTTAACAGAAATGGAAGAAATTAATTTGCAAAGCCAATTAAAATCAGCTCGAACATCAAAAACTAAGTACAAATCTCCTGCAGTTCCTGCAAAATTAATGGACATCCCGGTGACTTGCATTATTGATACTGGAAGTGAATGTTCAATATTAAGTTACGAGATCTGGACCCAGTTAATTAATCTGATACCAGGCATTCAAATGCAAAAAGTTTCTGACATAAGACTGGTAGATTTTTCCGGAAGTCATAAGAAGAGAGTGTTCGGAAGTAGACGGGTAGAACTGGAAATTGGTGGCATGAATTTTAGCACAGAAGTATTCATCTTAAAAGGTTTTCGTACGGATCTTCTTCTAGGTATGCCTTTTCTAAGACAGCACGAAGCAGAAATAAGTTTCAGGAAGAATTCAGTTACTTTGTTGTTCGGTAGAACTCCTGATCAAGAAGAAGGGAATCCTGTAGATATAGAAATAGTGCGGTACATCCAAAAGGTCCAGGATGAGGATGAGAAGTGGATGTATAAAACCGCGGACCTCAGAGAGAAGGTTGAAACTATTAATATTTTAAATGATTCCCAGAAGCAGGAGCTAATAAACGTGCTGACTCGTTATTTGAAGGTATTCTCTGAGAAGCCCGGAACAATGGAGAGCGCTGAGTGTGAAATACTCTTAACAAGCACCGAACCAGTCCATCGCCCACCATACCCCGTGCCACTTTCAAAAAGGGCTGCTCTGGAAAAGGAATTAGACTTATGGAAGGCCTGGAATATCATTCAACCGTCAGTATCTCCTTACTTAAATCCTCTATTGGTTGTAGACAAGCCAGATGGGAGTGTCAGACCATGCATAGATTTCAGACTGCTAAACTCCATCATGTTAATACCTAAAAGTTCGGTTCCGCCAATTGACGAGTCTCTTCAGAAGTTTAAAGGATCGCGGTACTTTACAAGTCTGGATCTTGCCTCTGGTTATTTACAGATTCCTTTAAAACCAGACTGCCGCAAATACACAGCGTTCTCATATAAAGGCAGACAGTACGAATTTTTGAAAATGCCTTTTGGTTTGTCAAATGCTGTGTCCACTTTTGTATACGTAATGCATCGAGTGTTTGGGCCAGAAACAGAGCATTTCTTAACAGTTTATTTCGACGACCTGTTGATTTTCGATGCGGATTTTAACACTCACATTCAGCACATACAAGAAGTACTTCAAAGACTGAAAGACGTAGGTCTTAAAGTGAAACTTAGGAAGTGTAATTTTGTTAAGGGAGAACTAGTGTATCTAGGACACTTGATTTCTGGAGACCATGTTAGAGTTGATCCAAAAAAGAATGAAGCAATTTTAAAATTCCCACAACCTAAGTGTAAGAAGGATGTTCGAAAATTTTTAGGTTTAGCAAATTGGAGGCGGAAGTTTATAAAAGACTTTTCCATCAAAACGGAGCCTTTATTAAGATTGCTCTCAAAATCTGCTAAATGGAACTGGGGCCAGGATCAAGAAACTGTTTTTGACCAGCTGAAAATTGAGTTAACTAATACTCCAGCCCTAGCTCAGCCTGATCTAAACAGAGAATTTTGTATTCAATGTGACGCCTCTACCAAAGGTCTAGGTTGTATCTTATTTCAAGAACAAGGCGATGAGAAAACTGTCGTGCAGTACGCTAGCAGAAAATTAAAAGAAAATGAGAGACACTATTCGATTCACGAATTGGAATGTTTGGCTATTCTTTTTGGTATCAACAAATTTGAAATATATTTGAGAGGAAGGCATTTTAAAATATACACAGATCATCGTGGATTAATGTGGCTTCAAAATTCTAAAAATTGGAATTGCAGGCTTACAAGATGGTCTCTAAAATTGCAGTCTTACTCTTTTGAAATTAAATACATCCAAGGAAAGGATAACGTGGTACCAGATATTCTCAGTCGCTATCCCATCGATGAAAGCAAAGGGAATGAAGAAGCTAACTATTTTCATGTAAATTATATATGGCAAGAAAGAGGAGAAATGGAGGACATAACAAATTGGGCTGAAGCACAAGAAGATGATGTTTTTTGCCAGAGCATAATAAAGCTTTTGAATCAGCCAGAAACTGAAGACTCTCCGACTGAAACTAAGGTGAAAAACGTGTATCAGGTTTATGGAAGTCTCTTATTCCGAAAAACCTCCGGTGAAGAATTTACTTGGAAATTGTGTGTCCCTATAAAGTTCAAAGAAAAAGTGCTTCGGGAAAATCACGACGAACTAGGACATTTCGGGGTAGCAAAAACCCTAAAGAGAATAAAAAGTAGATACTTTTGGCCAAAGATGAAACAGGATGTTGTTAAGCACACTAGGGATTGCCTCGTATGTGCCAAGACTAAAATGGACAAGTTAGGAATCATCAAAGATAAGTTACATATTAATCAAAAGAGTCCTCACGAACTACTATCAATAGACCTGATCGGTAAATTGCCCATGTCCCAAGGATTCCAATACATTCTATCCTTGGTAGATTTAGGAACAAAGTTCGTCTCCGTTTACCCACTGAGGCGTGGCACCGCCAGAGAAATAATCAATGTGATGGAGAAAGGGTACTTCACCCATTTTCCTAAAGTCAAGGCAATCTTATCGGATCGAGGTACACAATTCACTTCTGCGCTGTGGAAAGAATATTTGGACAAAAAGGGTGTTAAGTATTTATTCACTACGGCCTATCACCCTAGTAGTAATACTATAGAACGTATGAATCAGGAGATTGTTCGACTGCTCAGGTTATTTTGTCATCACGAACATCAAAGTTGGTCGAAATATTTATCAGAAATTGCCTGGTTACTGAACAATTCTGTTTCGGACACTACTGGGTATGCTCCTTCAGAACTATTTTTCAATCGCCCTGTGCCCAATGAAATATTGGACCACTTTTATTGGCCTGATAACGACGATGATCCTCATTTAACTAACTGGGATAGAAAGATGTTTATGGCAAGGAAAAGGGAACGCTCGAAAAGTGATACGAGAAAATTCAAAGTCAAGTGCAATGCTCTTCAGCTAAAAGAAGGAGATTTGGTGCTCGTAAGAAATCACAAACTAAGTTCTAGGAAAAATAAAACCATCGCTAAGTTGTTTGAGGTATATATTGGTCCCTACATTGCAACAGATATTCGAAGCAATACTACCCTACTGTTACATCCCAAGTCCAAGAACCCGATCGATCGAGTAAATTTTGACAATCTTAGGATCTTTAATTGTTCTCAAGAACACAGACAAGCATTGTTTGGTGAAGTTGACTTAGTGTCAAGATAATTTCTATATTTAAAGTTTCATGGTATACTCAAAATTTTTTCAGAACTTGTAAATTACAATTTCTTCAAAAATTTTCCCCAGACGAGGGGCAATTGTAACGAACCTGAGAGTTTAAGATTTTATATTTATAAGAAGTTAAGATTTTTAAAATGTTTGTTATTTCAAATAATGTGCAAGTTGTCACAGATAATAATACTTAGACTGATACAGTTGTAGTTGCAACTTTTATACATGTTTATAAATACGTCAAAATCTGTTCGTGTTGACGTCACTTTCTAATCTCAGCCGAGGAAGTGAACTAACC
The DNA here is from genome assembly GCF_977018435.1 of Lepisma saccharinum. Classification (NCBI taxonomy): domain Eukaryota; kingdom Metazoa; phylum Arthropoda; class Insecta; order Zygentoma; family Lepismatidae; genus Lepisma; species Lepisma saccharinum. The sequence continues at coordinate 89,345,398 of NC_139231.1, read as the reverse complement.
TGAATGTTTCTCACCTGACGACAGACTGAGTTTGAAAAACAATTGAAGGTGAAAAATAATAAGAACTTGGAAACGGAGAGAATTGAAGTATAGATTTTGGTTTTTCGAGTTTTCTTCTTGCCGATAAGTTGAAAGTAAACAATTAATTATGTTCTTTGACTTTCGCTTTATGTGAGGGAATATACCAACGTTAGTAGTGAATGTTCTAGTGTTGTACTGGTAAGTGATTATGAAATATACGCGTTTATAAAACTGCGTTTTAACTTTGAAAACAGTGTTGTGTTTCTTTTCTACCCAGCAAGCCCTGTTGATTTGCAGATTCTCATGTTCCCGACTAAAGGAGTAGCGGACTAACTTTGTGATGACTGGTGTCCAACCGGGGAACGTTGCAATATATATATATATATATATATATATATATATATATATATATATATCTGTGTGTGTGTGTGTGTGTGTGTGTGTGCGTGTGTGTGTGTGTGTGTATAAGTTCCAGATTCAGAACAATGGAACCACTTTACTCTGCTATTACAAATAATGTCAACATGCTCTTCATTAATAAGAAGAGAATTAAAAAAGTGAACACCTAGTAAGGAGAATCCAACCTGGGATCACTAGCAGCCCAATCGAGAATACTAACCACTACACCACGCCCTTTCCTTCCGTTGTAACAACAATTTTTAAGTATCCTGTCCCTCCAATATTGTAACTATCGTTTGGAATACATGTAGTTGAACTGTTACTTTAGTTTTGAACTGCTTTCTTGTAGTATAGCAGCTATCTTCGAGAAATAATTTTCGAAGTGTTTAAGAAAATCGAGGATATTGGTGGTTGTGAAAATGCGAGCTATTTCTTCTAACTTATTATTGTGATTAGACATTATTAATGGAAAATATCTAGAGCAGTGGCGTATACTGGGTTAAAAACCTGGACTATCGCACCATATCATAGTGTTCGAATGGACAAAAATTTGCAGGTGGGGGTGTTTTTGTATTATTTAACTCATTTGGGGTGGCGTGTTGAAGTGATGTAACTCCGTGATTAAAAATATATACCTCATAAATAAAACATGGAAATGTACACTGTCAGTAAGGAAAGGATTTCGAGAATTTCATTCTTATTTGCATAAATAAGAGACCCATATTGTGAAATATTATCTAGGCCTATATACGAGAATAAATATAAAATTTCAACCTACCTATTTTCACGATTTTGCGTTCGAGTACTCCTTGTTGGCGCAGTGGTAACGTCGTTGCCTTGAAACTAGGGGGTTCCGGTTTCGATACCACTTTAACTGTAGGTCCGATCCCCATTAGCTCATCTATTCATAAAGTAGACATACAAAAAAAAATCCACAACGATTTGGAGCTTATCGTCATTCGTAAGCCGAATAGACAGCTTGTTAATTATGTCACTGATTTCAGTTCACTACACAACACAGCACATATCATTCACAAAAATACATTCCACTCACTACTGTATTCACACGCTGCCTCTAAATAAATTCCACGCACCCAGACCACTCGACGCGATCTAGACTAGAACTGATCCTTGTCATTTCGGTAATTTTTAGAAGCACTCATAAACCATTCCCGGTCAGCCAACAATTTCCTACTCCCCTCTGTATCTCTAGTTGTTTGAAGGTCAACGACCTCTTTTTCAACTTCTCTGCAAGCGTTCAATGATGTTCTTGTCCCTGCCATATACTACACTTTCCCCTTGCCTGCGATAATTTGGCTTCAAAATTCCCCGTTAGTGGGAAAATTACATGCTGGGAAAAATTGGTTTGCAACATTGACCCAGACTGTTGAGGAAGTTCAGAGGATTTTTTTTCCGTCATATGCAACCCTGTTCCCTCTCCTGTATCAGTTCGTCTCCACAATTTCCCGATCCTTGGAAAATTACATGCTGGGAAAAGTTGGTTTGAAACATTGATCGGGTGATCTTTGTGGTAACCTTGTCACGCTTGCACGTCACCCCCGTGGAGTTACCCGCTGGCGCTGGCCCAGCTGCCTTGCGAATTCAAAGAAAGCGGGCAATGTTTCCAACTCCTAAGAAATCAGGTTCATCTTCTTATTGAAATGAACAATTTTATGCACATTTTCTGATAGATATTTTTTCTGTATTTTGATCACTGAGTCTGGGCTTCGCAGATAGCCTAGATAGCCTCGAATATACGCCTCTGATCTAGAGGCTTGAATATTGCAGGACATGTTCTCTTCCTGTGATACTGCAAGAGACGAAATGGTTGTTTACTGACGCAGTCTCGTGTCCAGAACAGTCTTATGAAATGTATTTTCTGTTGCGTAAGGTAACACGAAATAATTACACCGCTTGCGAACTGCCAAATGTGCGAAACGTTATACGTAAACAGGCGAAAAATTGTATTCATAAAATCACATCACATTTGACAGTGTTAGTCAAGAAGTAGAAGAAGCTGACCAATGTGAAATGTAGATGCAGATTGTTCTGGACACGAGACTGTGTCAGTAAACAAGCATTTCGTCTGTTGCAGTATCACAGGAAAAGACATCGTCCTGCAATATTCAAGCCTCTAGACATTTTCCATTAATAATGTATAATCACAATAATAAGTTAGAAGAAATAACTCGCATTTTCATAACCACCAATATTCTCGATTTTCTTCATCACTTCGAAAATTATTTCTGGAAGATAGCTGCTATACTACAAGAAAGCATTCGAAACTAAAGTAACAGTTCAACTACATGTATACCAAACGACAGTTACAATATTGGAGGGACAGGATACTTAAAAATTGTTATTACAACGGAAGGAAAGGGCGTGGTGTAGTGGTTAGTATTCTCGATTGGGCTGCTAGTGGTCCCAGGTTGGATTCTCCTTACTAGGTGTTCACTTTTTTAATTCTCTTTTTATTAATGAAGAGCATGTTGACATTATTTGTAATAGCAGAGTAAAGTGGTTCCATTGTTCTGAATCTGAAATATATATATATATATATACATACACACACACACACATATATATATATAAATGAATTGACACACGTTTTTCATGTATAAGATCGTAAATTATGATACTCTAACGATAACTGTGTACTGCTTCAAAGACATTGACAAATATTAATGAAATAACTATTTATATTTGTCCTTGTGGCTGTTCACAACATATTAATTTTACTCATTTCCTCACTCGAGTTCAATGCAAGGATACCTCCGCAAATATCGACTGAAACGATTTCATCATGTTCAATTCTCCATTAAATGTTTTCGCCGATTCGTAACTTCGTTTTCTTTGTTACAAACAAGTATTCTTTGCACATTACATATGGAAGAAGAGTTGCATCTACATTTCACATTGGTCAGCTACTTCTACCTGCTTTCAGGAGCGAGAGCTTGTAGGGTAGTGTTTACCGTTAAAGATTGTCAACCTGATGGTGGTGGGTTCAAACCCCTCCGGTGGCAGAACATTTTCGTAAGTTTTAGACATGTCCCATTGTGTTCATTACCCACGCCGTGTGAAACGGAATGATTCAGTTTGGAATTAACGATGGAGGAAGGGAAATATTAAATTACAAAATCTCCATTTCAACGAACCGAGAAGTGGAACAAAATTGGATAATTCTTATAAATATTAAAATTACATTCATGTTTTTAGTGATATAATCGCAGGTAAAATCAAAGATCTTACGTGGAAGATTTTATCTTGCTCTGTACTCAGCCAAAAGGCATTTTTCAAAATGTTATTGAATGTTTCATGTCGATAATTTGATCTATGCATCAATTATTGACGCCGAGACGATATTTTCTGCAACCAGGTCTTCTCCCCTCTCGTCTCCAGTCTCTTCTGTTCTTCTCGTCTCCTTCTTCTCATCCCTCCTTCTCCTCTGCTTTTATCTCATATCTCCTTCCCTACTTTTCTCGCATCTTGTTTCCATACACTTTTCTCTACTCCTATTATCTCCTCTCCTGGCTTCGATTTCCGACTCACCTGCACTCCTCTCCTCTTCTTTTCGTTCTTCTCTTTTTCTCTCTCTTACTCTACTCTCCACTCCCCTCTTCTCGTCTCCTCCTCTCCTCTCCTCTCCTGGCTTCGATTTCCGACTCACCTGCACTCCTCTCCTCTTCTTTTCGTTCTTCTCTTTTTCTCTCTCTTACTCTACTCTCCACTCCCCTCTTCTCGTCTCCTCCTCGCCTCTCCTCTCCTCTCCAAACTCCTCTTCTCTCATCTCATTTTTATCCTCGTATCTCCTCTTGCCCCATTTTCCTCATCTCTCCTCGAATCTTTTTCCTTTCCACTTCTGTCCCCTATTTTCTTCCCTCCTTTACTTTTCCTCTCCCGCTTTTCCTCTTCTCCTCTCATTTGTCCCATTTCGTTTCCTCTCTCCTCTTTTCTTTGTGTAGACTCATCAGCAATGAAGTCCTAGAAAATCGATTTTCTTTCCTTCAGAAAGTATTTCTCATTTGCAACAAATGTAATACTGATATTTTTCCTAGTTTTATAAAATAATACTTAGATTCATTTCTTTCGCGTATTTCATAAATATATATTGTGCATGTGACAACCCTGAAATTTAGCCTAACTCTACACGCAACCCACCAACGTCTTGTGTAAATTAGGTTGCCTAGTTTCAAATGTCGTTGGCCCAAAACGTTTGTATTATTGAACGTATCACGAAGTAACTTTAGTTTTGTAGAGAAACTCAACAAGTTTTGTGACACCTTACAAGTTATGGGGGTTTTCTGTTCCCCGTGGCACCGTTGAGCACATTCGTGACTTTCCGAAACTCAATGATTTCTGTGCAATCTCAAAATTTAGAGTTTACGGCCCCTTTTTCTTCAGCCAACAACCATTACAGAATACGGGAATCTTGACATGTTAGAAAATTGGCTCATCCCACAGTTGGAGACAGACGTGAGAACTTGATCCACCAGTTGGATGCTTCGGCTCAGTTCCATCACGATGTACACGAATTCTTAACCACCAGAGTGTCGTTGTGGAAATGATGATCAACAACTGCTGTCATTACCTCACGCTGCCCTGACTTAACTCCGTGTGACTTTTTTTGTGTGAGGGTTTATGTGAAGGATTTAGTGTTTGTGCCTCCATTACCGAGTGATCTAGCAGAACTGCGGGCTCGTATCATCAGTGCTTTTGATCAAATTCATAGAGACATGCTGCATGGCGTTTGGGAAGAACTTGATTGCAAAGTTTATGTTTGCAGAATCACGAAGAGGGGGCATTACGAACACTTGTAATGTGTCAAAAAACTTTTGAATTTCTTTACAAAACTTTAAAGTTACTTCACGATATGTTCAATCATACACGTACAGTAACATCGTGAAACCGCTTTAATCATTTGTAGACACCCTGTAGTTTGACAAGTAGAGCGTCGGGAGTGAACAGTATAGCCATCATCGTACTACGTTCTTTTACGCTGAAATCAATAAATTCCAGGAGTTGTGTGTGAAACATTATTGCTTGAAGGAAAAGGAGTTGGTGATCTGAACTTGAGTGAACAAGTTGACGACACTTCAGATAACTTAAGAAAACTAAACGATGATAGTAAACAAAAGTATACAGGAAGATTACTGTGAGTTGTTTATGTAAGTTTTTAAGTATTTCCTATGTATCTTATCTCAATAATAGCCAAGGTTATTTTTTCAATTCAAGAATAAAGCTTTCATTGGTGAGTGTTGCAATCTCTTCTGTGTGTGTCACGTAAAATAATAAATAACCCAAAGAACCCTTTTCAAGATACAACCTTTTGCTTAATTACGCCAACCCCGACGGTGAGGATGAATTATAATGATCAATTGATGAACGGGCACTCACAAAGGAACATCCACTTCCTGTTCAGGACTCAAATCTGGAATCTTCGAATGAGTCGATCATCTACGCACCCGACCATCATTCCGAAACCGAATATATTTGGAAACACTGTCAGTGTCTCCAATGCGAGGAACCTTTCTTCGACCAATAAGCAACGGGAAAAAAATACAAATAGGTTTCTAAGTGCGTTATTTGGCACACTCATGATATTCTTGGTTCGAATCACGGTAAGGGTTGGGTATGTCAGTATATGTATTGCTTCTTCATTTATTCCACGAAATCATCTCGTCGTCGCTATTGCCCGAAAGAGAAATAGCATGGTTTTGTAATCAACAGTAACAGTACAAATCGTACGAAAGAAGAAAATCCTTTTGTTATATGCTTCTGATCGGATGCAACAAGTAATTTGAAGATTTCAACGATTTCTAATCGAGGCAGAGATTGGAAAAAGAAAAATAGAATAGCTTCTAAAGAGGCCTAAAACACCACCTTCAGATGTTCATTTTCCTCGGTAGTTGGAAAAGGGTCTGGACAGAGTTAAAAAAAAAAGGACTATGCGACGTCTAGTAACTTTAGAAATAAGGTGAACATTATGCACGCGTTTTGTTTGTTTAGCTTCTTTTCCTCTGTTTAAAAGTAACCTGCCTTGACTCTACCTGTTACTTGTTCCGTTACTGCCACAGGTGAATAAGATGCAAAAACATAATAAACTAACAATACGGTTCATTCGAAATAACACATATTAGAATAACTAACATAAAACGGTATACAAAACTTTAGTTGGGGCACCGTAACGAAAAATGGGAGCTTTCCATACTTTCACGGATATCTGAGAAACCTAGGCAGGAGGTAACATTTGAAGATTTGTATGATTTCTTATTTCTAATCGAGTCAAAGGATGGAAAAAATAATTTGTTTCAAAAGAAGGTACCGTCTCCAGCGAAAACAACACCTTCAGATATTCATTATCCTCCACGTTGAGAACGTCCGATGATCGGGAAAAGGGAATCGATTCACGCTACTTTACATCCCCCGTGCACATCCTTTGCCCTTACGTAAAGAGGAGGACACGTCGTGGAATGAATACACACATAATCTCCTTTCCCGATCAAATTCAGGAAAAGAACACCGAGAGAACGGTTCGCTTTTCAAAGAGATCAGTTGCTCAAAACATCACAGGGAAACATCTCCATAAACATCCCATGCGTGAAGCCTTCTCTTACTCGCATTAGGCTCAGAGCCCTATCAGGGTGTTTGTTTTCGGCCGACGCCGCGTTCTCCTTGCGCGAGAGGGTCTGGCAAAGTGATGGGATTTCACTTTTCAAAAACTGTAGAAGAGAAGGAGAGCGAGAGAAACCTCATTTGCGCCGCCGTTGTTTCTCGGGCGCAACGAACGATAACGAGGTTTTCTGGTTGCCTGTGCTCTCGATCCCTCTCCCCCTTCCCCCTCCTCTCCTGCTAAGGGATTTGCGAGATGCTGGCTCCGGGAAAGGAAAAAATAAAAATGACAGGTTTTTGTCCCTCCCCCTCCTTCCCTCTCAGTCTCCAGGAATAAGATGATAACTCTTTTCCGTTACTTCACAAGAGGATGTCCACTCTTCTTCGCAACAAATTCCTCATATTTTTCTCAAGCTGTATATTATGCCCTACTATTTCCATACAGATGCCCTAAAGCATAAAAAATATGACCCGGCAAACCATTTAATTACTGATTAATAATTTATTTTTATTTATGCAAGGATACAAGAGATTTGATTTGCTTTATTTTACTTCGCTTTTTGTGCCACTTTTGGCTAATTTGCGAAGATCGGGATGAGTGATGACATGATGAAATTGATGAATGGACACTCACAAACATCCATGCCCAGGCCGGGATTCGATCCCGGAACCCCTGCCGTGGTAGCACGATGTACTAACCACTCCACCACGGGGACCGGCAAGGGTACAAAAGAAGAGAAACGTACAACAAATATCAAATATCAATACCAAACTTCGGGATATTTTCACATACTTCTTGCCAGTGTTTCGAAATAACTAGCTACTTGTGACTGCCTTACAAGTAACAGTTACTTTTGTGAGTAATTAAAATGTAACTAGTTACCTTTAAAAGTAAGTAGCTGTAACAGAGTTACTATTTTGTAATAGAAGTAACATTATCAATAGTTACTTTACGACACCCTTAAGATGTTTCCTTGAGAATTAGTAACGTGAAGAAAGCTAAATTTGCCAAACTCTGTTTCCAACAATGTGCCTTCTCTGAATGCTAAAGTGAAAAATATTTTTTTTAATTGCGTGACAAAGAAACTAAGCTTCGTTTTGTGTTAAATTTTGAATATCCACAAGTTATTCCAATTCATAGTTTCAAATTGCGCACGAAGACGGGTTTTTTATGGATTGGTAAAATTTTGGAACGTGGTAGTAGAATTAGAAAAAAGTCATGGACGAGGAAGTTAATCTTGTTAAGCTTGGAATTGTTAATTTATAAGCGAATATACTTTTCTTCTTTAATAAGAGAAAGTTTTTAAAGTATGTGCATATATAAAGGAAGTAAAATAAAATGATCATTCAAGCAAAGATGGCTCCATCTTTCATGATTATTTGTTTTGTAATAAATATATGAAGGCATTATGAACCGGAAACATAAATAAAATGCATGTAATTCTTCATACATTTATTTCATTACAGTAAATGGCCATTGATTGTGGCACTGTTTCGTTTCTTCTTCCCCTGCTTCTGGCACGAGGGCACGTCGAAGTACTTTGGAGTAATAGGAAGGGCGACACAGCGATATCGTAGAAGTTGTAATTTGTTTGCAAGAAACTTTCTAGCAGAAAGCAGTTACTTTTGAAGTACCAGTAATTGTAACTGAGTTACTTTTTAAAATGAAAAACTGTTACTATAACTCAGTTACGTTTTGAACCAATTGACTGTAAATCAGTTACTTTAAAAAAACAACTTTCCGAACAGTGCCTGTTGTTAGTTCACACTACATGGTCTGAATTAGAGTGTACAGTGAGCACCTTGTGAAATTTTCAAATGTAAATGAGAGCCTATTGTCGGTCAACAAAGTCTTGTAACTTTGTACCTCGACTAATACAAGATAAGAAAATTTATTCCACTTCTGAAAGCGTAACAAAAGCATCAACAAGCGTAACAAAGCATCTTAACTAATTACTTTATTTTACAGCTAACATTAATGTCTATTCATGGAAATATTACACTTTTCTACACTTATTTATATTAGTCCCAGAGTAGGTATGGTAGATATCAAAATAGTTTTTCCAAATATTTCGAAGCAGGAGTATTCGAGCCCCTTGGTGAGAACATACTTTGAAGCGAGGATGACGTAACTACGTGTTCTCGCTCTTTGCATTTCCATGCACACCCGGATCCTACAGAGCTCAAGTAGGGAAGAAAAGCGAGTGAAAAAAATCAACCCTGCATCTCATTATGCGCGGCTTAAGGCATCTGAAGGCTTTTGTCAGGAATCCCTTCCATTTGCTGGCACGAGGGCACGTGGAAGTCCTTTGGAGTAATAGGAAGGGCGACACAGCGATGTCGTAGAAGTTGTTCCGGGGAATCGCGAGGACAATATGTCTTCAGTCGCGCGCCAACACGGCACACGGAGGAGAAGAATGGCAGTGTACGATGGAGAGGACTGTCTCCTAGACGAGAAAAGTGAAAAAGGGCGAGAGAAAAAAATCATTGTCTCATTTCTTTTGTGCATTTTTCACTGGCTTTTGTGAAAGAGGTTACAGGCACTTTTTCGTCTCTTCTTCCCTCCTTCTGGTCGTTCTTTCTTCCAGTCTTATTTTTCTTTCTTGTCCTGGAAGACAGGAGGCTCCACTTTGGAACGGAATATCTGAGGAGCTTCGCGAACCAGTCTGTTCCATTCCGGGCAGAAGGGAGGAAATGTATTTTGGTGACGTATCGCAAGAAAAGGAAAGGTGCGAGACAGGGGTGCAATCGGAATTGTAATTCTGGAATTTATTTGGAGAGACTGGAAATTGGGTGTTATCATCATCAACATCATCACTCCGGCTCGGTAGATGAGCGCCTTAAGTGGTCGACCTTCCAACTCAACACTGAAATCTCCGCCTGGAGAATGGGTGTTCGTCTATTTCATCCAATCACTACTCATTCTCAACTTCGCAATTAATCAAAAGTGGAACAAAAGCAACCAAAATAAAAAATACAAATACACAACAACACTGCTAATTGTCTTTTTTAGATTGATTGATTGATTGAATTTGTGTTTTAAGTCCACTTTCTTTTGCACAGTAACACTAATCGGGACTCGACCTACAGTTTAAAGTGGGATCCAAACCATTATGTGCCTCCAACGTCTATCGAACCCGGGACCCATTGATTACAAGGCGACGGCGTTACCACTGCGCCATCGGGAAGGACCGTCTGAAATGAAATCGTCAATACACCACTAGAAATGAGAAAATAGTTATTTAACTGTAATTGCATTGTTTTCCTGAACTTCATTGATGATATGATGATTTCATGATCAAACTTGGTGCCAAAGGGAGCGCTGAGTGCTGGACTCACGATCTTGCTACCAACTACCAAAGTCCTGGCGTGGGTGAGTGTCCTTTCAACTTCATTTCATCACCTTTCATCCTCATGGTCGCTATTACCAAACAGTCACAGAAAAATGAAAATCAGTGAGAACATTAAAAAAATATAGACTTCATAAATCTCAGAATCAATGGCAATATTGTAGGGAGTTCAAAGAGGAGGAGGTCATTTATCGGGATTCTAATCCCCCCCCCCCTTGGCATTGATTTCTTAAAAAAATAAAAAGTCAGCTATGTAAAAATATAGTAGCATATAGCACCAGCTACGAAAAAAAATGAAGTTGTACCACTCCTTAGATTCATATCCCGACTTAAGGAAGTCTGTGGCTCCTGAAGCAAACACAATGAAACATTTTCGATCCATTTCTTAATGCTCATAAACAAAATATACAGCAAATTGAACTCTTTATATCATATCGTTAGTATCGCCTCGCTTGTTCTCGCACTCTACCACCTACGAAGACAAGGCAGCTGCAGCGACTGGAACCCTCCCCCGCCCCAAAGATTAACGAACGGGTAAAGCGCCGTTTAAAACAAACATTTACCACCCCCTATTAATTGTTTGACAGTTACGCTTTGCTCCATAATCATTAGTTAAAGAATCGAGGTAGAAGCGCAAAATGGTATCGCTCTCCCTCAGCCCTCCGCGGTCTACGTTCTGAATTAAACATCAAAGGTGTAGGCAAAGACCGGATCTCGCACAAAGCAAGGGAATCTGATGTAGCATTATTCAGTACGGAATGCATTTAACGGTAATTAGTAAGTGTTCCTTTTAATGAGTGGAATCTGAACCGCTGTTCAGATGAGTGGGGGAGGGGGCTCCCTCTGTTATCCCCTTTAAGAAAAGAGAGATAATTTGCAGACTTAACTCCTAGCCTAACGTCAACAGCTTTCGCCCAGTTTAGTGAGTTCTAGTTATCATTGCATGCTTTGGGTTCGCCTTTCTAGATATTGGATCTCCTACACGGCGTAGTAGTAACACTGTCGCATCTCAATCAAGGGTTGCCTGGTTCGATTCCTGGTGGATGTACTGTGCACGGTGCTTCGGATCCCATTTTAAAATGCATAGATCCTTTCCCGATAAGCCTATCTGTTCATAAGTGGACTTATACTTTGACATTCGAGATGTTCTCCTAGGTATTTCCCCCTATTGTCAGGGCTCCACGCAAGAAACAATTACAACGTATGACAATTGAAGACAAATTCATTGAACCTAATTACCACATTGGGCTAAAAACTAGTTCTTTATCTGATTTTTCTTGTTTTCTGGGAACGACAGGGAGCGGACAGAAAAGGGAAGCGTTTACCCTCCTGCCCGCTCTCTGGCACAATCACTGATTCATTGCATACACAGGGTGGCCAAAAAAGGTAACCGAAATACCACCTAAAACTTTCGGTTACCACCCTATATTATACAGTCTTGGCCCTAGGGCTCCCATTTCCTTTTTTTAAAAAAATAAAATCATATGTTCTCCTTCCTTCAACACACATCGCAGGGTGTGATACTCGTGTACCGTGTTTTTAAAAATCAAACGGTCCGCTCACTAATTCCGCAGTCCGACGAGAACTGTACTTTCATTCCGCGCTGCATTGTTGTCGCAACAAACAATAATAAGTAGAATATATACGTGGTGTATAAATATGCTACTTACCATGTTGCAGATGACGGTCACGACTTCGAACTAATTGCTCCAAACGAAATGCATTGTATCAGGGCAGACCTATGGAAGAAATATAATATTTGATTAAATTTCATAAATCGAACTATTCACACACCGAAAACGTATAGAAATTTAGAATTTATTCTACCTAATAATGCGTTGCATAAGTTAACAATATATTCAATAAATATATAAATTACAATTATTGTTAAAGTCAAATAAAAATAATATTAACACCATATGAACAAACACGAATAATATTTTCAGTGAACACATACCACATGAAATTTATTACGTTCTATTGCGTCATTGGAACATGTGAGACACCTTCATAGTCATAAATATGACTGTATTCTTTATTAGTTCCAAAAATAACATAAGAGGGTGGTTTGGGAGGTTTCAGGTCAGGCAATACTTAACCTACTATTCCTTGAAAGAAAATATTTTGGAATGTGACACAAGCAATATGGTTTCTGGTATTAGATATTGAAAACTGTTATTGAGTTGAGAAGCTCAAAATGACTGATTTTTGGGGTGTTTATGGTAGCTTATGTGGAGTGTGAGGGTGTCAGATAAAATCCATACATAAATACTGGATCACATCAATATATCTCATGTACCGATTGCATTATATGGAATTCGGTTATTCTAAGTCACATAGAAACCCGTTTATTTTACTCAAATGTAGTCTGAATCAGGGCATCAAGGTATCAGCTCGATATCTCTACAATTGTGACACACGAAGAGTCCGTTAACATGGAAAATATATTTTCTTGCCCGCCATATTGAAACGCATTGACAGATTACGTTGAGTTACAGTATCTCAGTCCTCTCACATATCTAGTTACTATTAAAAATTCAGCAGAAAATCTCTAAAATGACGGTAGTTAATGCTGTTGCAAAATTGGCAACTTTGGCTCCCTTCCCTACTAAACTACGCACGATGCTTTAGGTTTTCTTTTGCCAAATAGTGACCAAAAGTTGTTCTGATATTACTATTCAGTTCTCAGCTTCCAGTTGTGCTTTTATAGGATTTGGGATCGTGAGAAAGCAGATTCTTGGGTGAGACCTCGTGTTTACTAACTTTCAGAAGCAGATTGTAACAAAGTGGTACAAGCGTTGCAAATTTTGTAGTATCACATCTTGAGACTTCGAAGTGTAGCAAAATTATGACGCTTGAAGAAAAAAATAATAATGACATTTATGATCTTAAAGCTTTGCAATAAATTACCAGGACGGAAATATATGAAAGGATTTACGCACGGAAACCGTAAAGTTTCAAGGTGCCTCGAATAAAAACTGATGCTCATGGGCTTCAGTGAAAACCTTATTACTGATCTCGTAAGTGATGAGCTTGAACCAAGTGCAGTATACGAGATAATTACTGACGCATTTGGTAGCCATTATGGATTTAATTGCAAAATTCCGGTTTGTAAATGAAGGTAGTAATTTTCCAAGATTAATTTCGGAACCGACGTGCAAAGCTATCAAACAAACAATTTGATGTGAAGCGCAAGTCATTCGGCACAGAAACCCTTCCGAGGTTATGTTTAAATCCATCTCCCCTCTCTAGGAAAGAAATGTTAATATCAATTAGAGGCACAGTTGCAATAATGAAACCCAGATGTCGGTTGTGAAACATAAAGACCAATAAACGTTATATGAATTCTTGCAAAGCTGTTATAACCATTAGTTAACTTTCTTCTACAACAATTCAATAGAATACTAATTCTCTTGCTTTTCCTGGTAGCTTGTAACAAAATATCCAAGAAATACACAAAATATATTTTCAACAACTATTGCAAAATTAGTGTTGCCCACGAGACGAGACTTTGGCATGTCTCGTCTCGTGGAGCCTCGTGGAAATGCTGTCTCGTCTCGAAAATATTCGTTTGTCTTATGACACATGGTCAATCTCATCTCGTCTCGAATTTTGAAAAGCCTGTCCCGTCTCGTCCCGTGGGCAACACTATGCAAAATATTAGCCGACTAAATATTACAAGTGGGTACAAGAGCGACATTACAGATATGATGATCTTATGGGTTATCTGTGTTATTTTGATATACAAACTTCAGTATTCGAGGAGTCTTGGTTTCGGTTCTCGCCAGTAACGACACTAGAAAAAATGACTGGGGATGCAGAGTGAGGCGGGAATATTTTCTGGGGGCAGTCAAGCCATAAATATCATGAAAAAATGCGTAGTTGGCCTAAAAGAGCATTTATTTATATAATTTTGTTGTTTGCTGCGGGGCTGCTCCCCACTGGCGTCGTCACTGATTTTCAGTAGGCACACAGTATAATGGCGTGGAGCGTGGAACCCACTTTAAACTGCCCAGTCCAGATTAGCCTGTCTGAGAAATAAGTGATCTTAAACTACATAACACATGTGAGTTCCACAGCAGCATTCACTATTGCAACATTTGTTGCCTAGTGCAGCAGAGATAGGAGAAGAAGTTGGGGAAAGCTATGCTAAATAATGCACGCTTCAGCGTACAGGGAACAGATGTGAATCAATTTATTTCCCAAGTGGTGCTCCTGGATCTTAGTACAGATTGCACTCTGGGCCTTCATGCACCGATGCATTCCGTATGCAAAATGCACCGCGGAGCCTCGACATCCATCACCCACAACGGGAGATTCATCTTCGAAGTTTCTTCGTCTCTTGTATCTGTTTTTATGGAGCTCGCATGCTGCTCCAACATGCTACGTCTTGCGAAGAAATTATGCATTGAGGGAAGCGTGAAATTTGCTTGAGAAGTGTACGGAAATTAATGTGAAAACAACGAACTTGAACGTTTGGAAGGAAAATGGTTTATTTTTAATGTTGATTCAAACGGCAGCAGAAAAGATACAGGATAAAGAGGTAGTAAAAGGAAACGAAGTATGTCACGCTTTTAGTGCTCACTGCAGAAAATGTTCACTCTTCAGCCTAAATGGATCTTGAATTCAAATATAGGAAATAATGTGAACAGCAAAGCTACCACTCAGTGGAGACATCGCCCTATGGGCTAGGTGGGTAGGTCGATAAAAGGGCGTGAAAGATCTTTGGCTTACGAAACGATGTCAGTTTGGATATAAGTGGGGAAGTATTGAAAACAGAAACTTAGTTATTTACTAAAGTAAGAACTCACACCGTATTTAACGAAATAGCATTAAAAGTAATGAAAATGACGCACTTATTTTCAAAGTTGTTGTGCATCGTTTGCCCACGACTTCACCACTGATGCGTAAAAACCGGAGGCCTGACATTGCAGATGTAGATGAGGTATCCTATTATAGAATATAGTGCAGGCACATGAATTGTTCAACAAAGGCGACCCTCAGTGACACCGGATGAAAGGAACCTAAGAAAGCCATATTTTATTTGTTATCGTTAGGGGTGGAGCATGTATTTTTAGGTAAACAAATATTGTTCATGCATGTAAAAATGATCTCACAACCAGCTTACAAATTCATATCATGGTAACTAGAGCCTAGAGTCGATGTTCGTTTTGGTGTTATAAAAGTATAACTATATTGGAATTTTCAGTACACGACTCTAGTAATTCAAGTCTCCATATCTTCTCTATACGCGACATATTCCATGGTTTAAATTTATGTTATTTCCGAGTTCTAGCTGGAGGATAGTACTAATTTTCAAGTCCCAGAACCACATTGTTACATAAACCGTTACGTTTAACCAAACAGCATACAGGAACACAGACACAAAGCCAATCACACCATCTAGTACGCAACCCCCATTCAAATCCCCCCACGCTCGGACTATGGGGGCGATATTAACCCCCAACCCTCCCTTGTGCATGGGTGCATAACCCCTTCAGAGCCAAATACACGCAAATATTTCAGGCATCTCGGACTGAATCGCCGATAGCATTACTCCCTATTTATTAATCGTCCCATAGAGATGCAGGCCATTGTTATCTCGGATTCGCCCGCACATGCCACAATCGGGAGAGAGTACGGGCGTAGATCATGGCCGAAGCCATGCATCAATGGGAAGTTAATGTCTCTGCACCTGACATATCAACTTGGGCCGGCACGACGGAAGGAAGTTATTGCCGTTGCAAGCGAAAATGAGAATCTCCACGTATGATATACACGTGCTGGATCTCATAAAAACTTCACAGGATGGGCGCAGAATAAATGAAAGGATCAAATAAATATATTTCATGCATTTTGAAACAATGGGTACACAGCGTAACATTAAAATTCCCCTTTTTGTTCTCGAGCCGTGTGTGTGGAGAGATATTACTATTCGGGAAGACAATAGCAATATTAAATTGTTTTGCTGTGATAATATAATTGCAATCCCCATGAGCTTTACACTACGTACAGTTTGACGTTTTATTCTTGAATTGTAATTTCAATTTTTGTTTCTTCGCAAAATATTAGTTGTGTCACAGGAATCTTTATTTAGAAACAAAATCTGTTACTTAAGTTGATTTCACTGCTCAAAATGCGTCATACCTTTCTACCGATGACGTCACACTTCTAACTCGCTAAGTCAAATGGATGGACGGACCTGTAAACCAGAATATTTTTGTCAACAACAGGGTGATTCACGCCAGGGGTTTTGGGTTCGAATCCCGGCACGGGCATTGCTGTTCTTTGTGAGTGTCCCTTCATCAATTTCATTATAGCTTATCATCACTCATCCTCATCTTTGCGATTAGCCAAAAGTGGCAGAAATCCGAATTAAATTAAACGAAATCAATAAAGAGCATGGTGATTCGAAGCGGAGACCGAAAAACCGTTTTCACTGTTCTGGCGGTACGCGAGTGAACAGAAGTAATGTCGTGTGGAAATGTACGTTAATTATGATTGCACTCGTTTTTTGTTAATTCTTATTGAACTAACATGATGCAAAAAATGCCTTTTCATCTCTTGAAGTACTAACTGGCTAAACTGAAGAAAAGGACGTAAGCGTGTATATTTTTTGTAAACTCGCATACGAGGGATAAATCAATAGTTAAGGTTTAATTACAGCTATGCAGTAAAAATGGTATTTCAATACTTTATCTGATACTTTAAGTAAAGAAATAAATAAGTTACTTCCACTCCTCGGGAAGGTTCAGCGTAGCCTAGTTGCGCCCTCTTGCTCATCGCAGGAAAAGAAAGGGTAATTTCCCAGCGGCTTAAGGGTACTGATGGGCACAGAATAACTGAAAGAGTTAAATAAAAATATATTCCATGCGTTTTAAACGACAGCGTAACCTTAAAATTCCAAACATTAATTATGTTGTGTACATAATGCCTGAATGGCAAAAATAAATTTGCTTACCTCAAGACAAGAGAAGAGGTACTCTCTGGAAAGGTAGTGTTAGAATTTCAATAAGGATAAGCACTAGACAATGGATTATGTTCAATTATCATGATAATGGAGTTTGGATATCGTTGAGTCGACATGGATATAAGACGAAAACAATAGCATTTACGAGATAAGCTAAGGAAAGAATATTATCATATGCAATTATCAGAAGAGAAACAGATCATTTAGCCTGGACTAAGTCATGTTAACATAAAAATCTGCCTCATCTCTGGTTAGTGGTTATCAACTGGTAGAGTACTGATTCACTTGGAGAAATGATACTCAGGTATATTCATGTCACCTGCTTGTCGCAAAAGGGGGTAGCAAGAAAACCTGTTTCAGCTACTGAATGGGTATAGGCGAGTAAAATTTACATTTACGGATCTCTAGACTTTCCTACTCACAAGAAAGTTAGTATGTTATCTGTTCATATGTGTAAGTCGCCAGTGGTGGTTGATCGCGTTGACACAATTGCATGGGTATTCCTTTGCGAGTGTCTCTCCATAAAATTCATCTAATCCTCACCCATTCTCATCGCCGCGATTTGCGGAAAAAAGCGACGTAAAATAACAAGAATACCATGGTGTGTGAAAGAAGTCAACCAACGTGATTGAAATGTATACAATAGTTAATTATTAGCTATTTTTAGACTAAGCCACAACTTCCAGTGTATTTTCCTTTACAGTTCGTTTTATAAATGGACTATAATTGCTTCTACCCACATTCGCTTATTCAAGCCCCGAGGTTTGACCTTTTCAAGCTCTCCTTTTATTTCATACCGGGGAGCAATCCCACTACTCAACACAAATTCAGGGCATATTTGTCTTAGCAACAAGAGGCTTAATTAAAGATGGAATTCCGCCAGAAAAGTGTCCTTTGAGAGCGATGCGAACAATATCTCCAAATGAAATGCAACAGTGTGGAGCGTAGACATGTCTCTGTTTGCAATGATTGGCTGATCCCAGTCTCAGTTCTCCGCATCGAGCGGTCGGCTTAAAATTACACGATCGAATCTGGCCCCTCCCCTTTTGCTTTCCAATTTATTACTAGCTTTACACATTTTTATTCGGTTGAAGTAGAATGGGATTACATTTCAGAGAACTTTCATGTGTGCCAGTACGATTTCAAGCCAATCTTTCATTCCCCCTACATTTCCTGCATGCATACCAAAGGGTGGAAAAGGAGTATGGCTCATAAAACAACAGCCAGTACAAATATCAATGACATACTCCCCTCCTCTTGGCTGCCAGTTTCACCCTTATATCATTGCACGATTCTTTTGATTTGTGTCGACATTTCGTACCCCATTCAATACTTCGCTGCCGAGCGAGCAGATTGCCTCTTTTTTGTACCTAAGGCTTAGATTGTCCCCGTTCGCAAACTGACGCAAATGCCATTTACAATGAGAAAGAAAACGCGTATCCAGGAACTGTGTAACGTGCCGTTTGATGTCACCAATGCACATTTCAAATGGAAACGAGGTGAAGCAGATATTCTATTGCGTCAAAGACTGCTGCATTATTGCAAATGAAATCTCACTCAGAGCTCAAACATTGCAATACTTTTACAATGTGACGGTGGATCAGTTATTGTTTGCTCGGCGCACATACTGAAAAACTCTTTTTGACTTCAATGGAACTTTTCCATATCATGTGTGCTGTCCCTTTTCTTCTCTTCTAGGTACAAATCGATTATTCAAAATCGCTATCGGCTGTTCTAGAACTGGAACGAACATGTAAAATGAACAAAACTACAGCGTTTAAGTATTATAAATAAAATTAGCAACCACATACTGCAAATGTCACTGAGTAGTGGTGAAAGGAAATATAATTTTAAATTTGAAGTGAACCAATTGGCTTAATCACGTTGAAATAACGATCAGCAGAAGTGAAAACAAATAGAGGATGAGAGTATACAGAGTTTGAAATTTGGCTCAATCGAATTAAGCCTTGGTCCCAAAAGTTCCCGGACTCATTATTGTATTGAAAATGAGAAACATGTCAATAGGTTCTGCCTTCGAAATAGTTTCCATGTTCACTGATGCAGCAGTTTCAATGATACTCAAGGTCCTCAAAGCAACTCTGGAACACCTCCTTCTGAATTCACAGAAGTTGTTATTGAACAGACCGATTGAAGGACATTCATATCGTTAAAATGTCTACTTTTCATGGACTGTATAGAACTAGAGGACAAGTTAAATGAGTTGGGATGAGGAAACACTATTACCTGTTTACCAACCAAGAACTGTTGCACCGATAAGGTGGTATTGGACTCGTGTTATCATAAAGAAAGCACCCCTGATTAGAGCGGCAAAGTTCGGGGCGACAGCGGCAGACATTCAGCAGAACAGAACCGTAGAACATCTGTGTATACGTATGGCTTAACGGTTTCTCCTGCAGGGAAATATTTCTTTATGAACGAAATACCTTTTAGATGGTCGTTGTCTTAATTACAAGTAGTTGTCTCAATATCTTCTTCAACGACGGTGATTCAGAGCCTCTCCACTCACCACTTCATCATTTAGTTTTTGGGTAGTATTGGTAGCACCAGGTTTTATTTGCTGTAACTTTCTTTATTTCCCTGTCTGAAAAGGTCCATGAAAAGCAAGAAGCTGATGTGGATGCCATCAAATGGACTGTCCAACAGCAACTTATCTCCATTCTAAAAATGAACAATTTTGAAGGCACACCTTACTACGGATAATTTCCATTTCTCATTCCCAAGAAGACGTCAGGGATCCCGGGTTCGAATCCCGGCCTGAGCATAGATGTTTGTGAGCGACCATTCATCAATTTCATCATATCATCACTCATCCCCATCTTCGCAAATCAGCCAAAAGTGGCACAAAAGGCGAAGTAAAATAAAGTAAATCAATATCATTCCCAAGAAAAATAATCAGTTCGATATCTCCTGAAACAAAGATTGTGGAGCAGCCATCATCATAAATGAAACCAATTACAGGAAGTTAGTACAGACACTTTGAATCGTAGCTCAATCGTACTGAATTAAGGATCAGTACAAGTGTAAATAAATAGAGGGTGTTAGTGCACACGGTTTGAATTCTGCCTCGTATACATTCTAATATGGGAGCTTACAGACCGAAGCAACAGGCGACAAGCGACACGGGTCCCATCAGTCCATAAAGAATAATTAAATCGCGCATGCGCGAACAACAGACCAAGGTAACTCGATACACCTCACTGAGAAAACGGCCCTGTCTGAGAGACACGTGTACCTTGTCGTCTGTCGCCTATCTCTTGTTGTTTCGGTCTGAAAGCTCCCTTACGATCTGGATCAGCAGACGTAAGAAAGGAATAGAGGGTGTTAGTGCACACAGTTTGAAATTTACTTAAATCATTTTGGATTAACGACCAGCGGAAATGAAACCAAATAGTGGAAGCTAGGACACAATTTCAGTTATGTTCCATCCTACTGCAAGAAGAAACAAAGCGAGACGGCGTTCAGAAAGTTCTGAATTTTCGTTAGATCAACTTGAAATGACGAAACAGAATCTTATGTGCAACATGGTAGACATTGTTTTCAAATCTGTTGTTGAACAACGTCGTCGACAAAGTTCCCTTTGGTGCAGCGGATTTCTTCCGTCGCTCGTACCCTAGGATATCAATGTCTTCATCACATGCGGCTTAGGGAATTACGCACAACAACAAGATCTAAAGCAACCGCCAGCTGCGTCAGCAAGGAGTTTTGTTAGCGTCGGAAAGGGACCAGTGTAATCCTTAAGTGGCTCGGAACCCTAATTATCTCCTTATGAACCTCGCAATTTCAGCCTCTCTTTAAGACTCTTCCTTATCCAGGTCTCCTCCTCTGCCAAATAAGCCTCCTGTCGGGATCTTCCCTTATTCTCCCGGCTCTGTGGTGTAATTAAACCGGGAGTATAATTAAAATTGACTCCACGGAACAAACTTTAATTCAGAAAATAGATTATTGCAAGAGGATCAGGCTCGGTTCTTACAAGAATAAGGAAACAGGCTGGAAGGGGTGCCTCGAGAACAGGCTTGGTTCGCCGAGCTTCTTCGGGCTTTTGTGTTGTAAATTATCGAAGACGCCAGCCTTGACGTCGGACAAAAAACAGCCTAATTATCGAACGGGGAGACGAGGGTGGGTTGGAAATTCAGCATATGAATGCTCAGGGAGGAAGTGGTGAAAGTGTTGTGTGGCGCTGATCGTATTGCAAGCGCCACGTTGTACAGAAGAATAGTTTAAAGGACTATTTTCATGGGAAAGTCTTTTTAGTCTATGACAAACATCTATCATGTCCTCAGTGACTTTTAAGACTAGTGCTCGAACTACATTTTTTAAAGCTTCGAACGTATTTTCATTTGGCTGTTCGTGAATTTCCAGGGTGATTCGTCTCACATCTTGGTCCAGTTCAACCAGTTCCATGTTAGTTTCTTGAATATTTTTTTTAAAAGTAGTATTGTCTAGCTTGATTTGTTAAATTTCGTATATAGTACAAGCACAAAGTTTTTCATCCTGTTCCTAAATTCTCATCTAACTTTTGATGTACAATATCCAGAGATTTACCAAGTACATGTCCAGTTTCAATATTTACTTTATTTAAGTTATTAACTTCTCCTTTTAATTCTGTATCTTGTAAACGTCAAGAGTTGGCACCTCTGCTTACATGGTAGATTCTAGTGGTTGACTTCTTTGTCTCGCTTTGGAAGAAGATTTACAACGCCATGTTTGACCTGTGGATTTCATATATTCTACGTCTGTTTCTTACCGACCTCCGTGGTGGAGTGGTTTTCTCAGCGCGCTACGACGCAAGGGGTCCCGGGTTCGAATCTCGGCCTCAGCATGGGTGTTCTTTGTGAGTGCCCTTTATTCATATCATCATTCATTCTCATTGTCGCAATTAGGTGGCAGAAAAGCGACACTAAATAACAAAGTCTGTTTCTTTTAACTGTGCACATTTTAAATGGCATATATAAATATACGTCGTTTATGGCATCTAACTACCATGCGAGAGACCCGGGTTCGACCCGGCGGTGGAGAACCGGGATTTTTTCCACCTGTTCAAGCGGCTCGGGCACTCAGCCAGCGTCTTATGAAGTGGATACCTGGAGGGAACTCTGGGGGTAAAGGCGGCCAGGGGCGTGGCGCTGATCACATAACCCTCACCTTCGGCCATGCTCAAGAAAGTTTGGGGCCACACCCCCATACACCTTCATGGCGTGGTACAAAACACAGGGGAGCACTTTACTTCTTTAGTATACTCATAACACTGCACTTTCACTTCCTGTCTTGACACGGCTTTAACACATTCTTTCGCAGAAGCTCATTTTGATATATACAACGGGTAGAAACTTTGAAGGTTCGGAGTGAAGGACTTGGTAATGTGGATTAATACTACGTTGCACAAGATAAAAACCAGACGGTGAACAATTAACATATTTAATAGAAAACTGGACTTATGTCCGGAACATTCAAGTACATTGAACAATGATATAGCAAGAATTACAAAGAATACATCTGCTTATTATTTATCTTCTTCTGGCCGCGAAGACCATACCTTGTAGCCATATCATAATACCTGCACCGTATCATCCCTCCAGGTGTCCCATTAAAAAAATAAGGTATGCTGATGACCGTATCGAACTGGCGGGCGGCGAATCCTGGTAGACCTTCTCGGAGACGAGTGAGGTGTGCTAGGACCTGGTCCTGGGTATCCGGCTCTGCCTGGGGTAGGTTCTGGTACTGTTCCACCGGGGTTGGCTGAATTTCTATTTGGTATTGTAACGTTGAAGTCATCGCCATCTGCAGTGTCACGTGAAACACGTCTCTTCAACCACCTGGGATGTATCACTCGTTTGATTGCATCTTCTAGCATGATTTCGTAGAGGATGCTATCCCCAATACGACGAATTACAACTCCTGGGATGTAATTCGGAGTACCGTGTTTAGGCGATTGAACCCAAACTGCTGAGTTGATGACGAAGGTACCATATTTCGACGAAGAGTCGTTCCGAAACTTTGCTGACTTCCTCGGCTTGAACGGAGATTCACTCGACAGAGGCAGATTGTTTGGTTCCCACCAAAATCTGGGTCGGTGTTTCAAGACCGAAAGTGCTGGTAGGCTTCCTTTTCCACCCAGTTGCGTGTTCCGAAGGATGAAAAGAAGGTTGGCGATCCCCATATCAAGTTCAAGCGTGCTCAGATTGGGTTTGTCAGTTATAAGCTTGACAAGAGCGGTTTTGACAGTACGAACGTTCGGCTAAGCCGTTGCTAGGGCTGTGATAGGCGGTGAAGTAACATGTTTGATACCATTCTTAAGACAAAAGTTACGAAATTCGAGAGAAGTGAATGTTGGACCCTTGTCGGATACGATAGTATTTGGTATACCTATCGTGGCGCAAGATTGCATAAACCAGCGGATCGTTTCTTTTGTGTCCAATGTGTGTACAGGCCACACTTCTGTCCACTTGCTCAAGGCGTCTACTATCAGTAGAAACTTACGCCCTGCAAAAAAAGTGGTCTATATGCCATCTCTTGTTCACGTACGAAGCGAGAGGCCATGAAGAATCGGGTCCGTTGCGGACCTTAGGAGCATTAGCTCGGCATGTATTGCAGCTCGCTACAAAATCCGTAATCTCTGCTGACATGCCTGGCCACCAAAATCTGGATAGACACAACTCTTTCATACGAGTTGAACCTATGTGTCCATCGTGGAAAGCTCCAAGAACTTCATTCCGTTTAACTGTGGGAATGATAAGTCTACCCGACAACATGAGCGTTCCCTGCTCGTACGTAAGGTGAGCTCTTCTTTCGAAGAAAGGTGCGAGCTTCTTCCGTTCGGTATAGGTGTCGTGTTGATCTGGCCAACCATTTACTACACAGGAGACAACTAATGAGAGCAGTGGGTCTTCTGAAGTGGCGTTCTGTATTGAGTCTCGAGAAAGAGGAGTTACAGCGTCTTCAATGGACCCGAAATATGCATGAAGTTCTGATAGACGCATGATAAGAGGAAGAAGAAGAATATGTATTCTATAGCATGTTATTGATTGGTTGTGATAGTATCCGTGTGTAAGATGTACGTGAATGGCTTCCATGTATATTAAAGTTACGTTGTTAATTTGAACCTACGTGTTTGTATGTCTTGTAAATGTATAGATAAGAAATCACACACAACAAAAACAAGGCTTACATCTATGGCGCAGTCGGTAGCAACAGATACTCCTGATCCAAACTTTGAATCGATACCAGCAGGACAGCCGGAGGATGCAGAGGGAAGAGATAACCAAAACCAACCATATACAGACGCTGGGCACACACCAATCAGAAGATCGAATAGACTTAGGAGACCTCCTGATAGATACGGTGAGACCAGCACTTAAAACAAAACAAAAAGAGACTCCAGGAGGAGATGATAGACGCATGATAAGAGGAAGAAGAAGAATATGTATTCTATAGCATGTTATTGATTGGTTGTGATAGTATCCGTGTTGTAACCTATTTAGGTGGGAGCTCGATTAATTGGCAAAAATGTGTGAAGACGTGCAAGGAGGCCGTGGATGCGAATTACGCATACCCAACCTAATAGTTACAAACGTTGTAGTTTCCTTTGAGGTAATGGAGCGTATTTTGTACGACCACCTCAGTCTCAAGCGAGAGCCAATTGGATTAGTACAATGAGCCACGTTAAACAAACGACTTCTTCGTACTGACGACAAAAAACTTCTCCCTCCCTTTACTTTCTCAGGATTTTTGATCACCTGAACCTAAAATTAGAACGTAAATTTAGCCACGACTCCATGTTCGAACAACTACGAGTTCATTTTTTGTGCAATTTATAATCTAAGGTACAGTTATTTTTAGTATGGCAAACAAAGACGTACTACAAAATTAGCTTGCGACGCGAGGTCAGTTTTTTATTATATTAACCTCGCAACGGAGTATGGTTAATATTTCCTTTCTTTCAAATAACAAATACATCCATGTAACTATAACAATTCTTTCTCTGATAAATTGGACAAATATTCAAAAGTTTGATATTCACTCGTAACAATATAATAAATTAGTTGAACGAATAACACATGTATATAAACGTTCGACCGGTACAAAAATACCGTTCAATGTTACAACATCAATTCTTGGCTTGTAAGACCACAACTTTCCTTGGGAAAAGTAACCCCTGATTCCTTTGATGCTCTTAATTCTTTTCGTCAAAATACATAAGGTGCTTACTCGTTTACTCGAATGCCAACAAAAATTACTTAATTGCATTCCCCTTCCTTTTTTTTAATTTAATTACAGTCAGTGCTTGCCTTGCGAGAAAAAATGGATGGGACAAGGTCACGCCACTACCAATCAGTACAACCGCGACGACGCGATGCAAATAAGGGAGGAAACGACGATGAACTTCTCATTTAAGTTTTATCTTTTTTGTCATTTTGGCGAGATATCGCAACTCGTGGTTAGTTGCTGAGTGACACGTTCAATTGTCGGAGAAAAACACTTCACTGTTCACTGAGTTAATGTTTGCAAAAGTACATACCTCAAAACAGGACCCATTGGACTGCGTGGCTCATCAGAGACGGTTACTAGAGAACCGAACGGGACCTTCCAATAGTACTATCCGCAATCATCCACAGTATCTTGTCCTGTCGTATCTATGCTTCCTTCTCGTAATTGCCAAATTACGTCATCTAAATTCGGGGTTCCATTTCCAACACGGGAGAAACGACGATCAAAACGGCCAATTGTCAAAACTGATCCACATGGTCGTATCCACTGCTTACTGTAGTTACTCCCAAAAAACCAACTGTAACTTCCACGTATCGTTCGTAACTCAAGTGCGAAAACAAGGGACAACTCCACGAAGTGTTTGGATGAAAAAAGCGTGGTCCCCTTTCTGCCGCAGATCACCGAATGCCCGACTGAGACATGTCTAGCCATACGAGTTGCTCAACGCTCCCCTCAACTCGAGGTCGTGGCTTCCTGTCTTCCGTGCAACTGACGAACGCACTTTTTTTTTCTCTCGATCGTGGTCGCAGAAAAAGGAATTTGCACTGAGGGCCTCTAGCGGTCAATCGACCAACTAGTCGTCAAAAACAGACTGACGCACTGGCGTACCGAAGAATGAGGGGGAATGTGGGGCTTTTCCACGCAATAAATTAACGTAATACTTTTTTTTTATTACAGTTTGCGGGGAAAAACGTCACAGTGTGTAAGATGTACGTGAATGGCTTCCATGTATTAAAGTTACGTTGTTAATTTGAACCTACGTGTTTGTATGTCTTGTAAATGTATAGATAAGAAATCACACACAACAAAAACAAGGCTTACATCTATGGCGCAGTCGTACAGGATATTCTTGGTAATCCTTCGTAAGAAGAAGTATGGATGAAGACGTCACGAAGAGTACGCGACGATCATCATTCCAGCATAGGTTTATGCAAGCAGAAATTGTGTCGGCTTGATCAATTTCTACGGTAAGAACCAAGATTACACGGTTTGTGTATTGATTACAATAATTGTACAAGAACAAAGTTTAAATCAGTGTGATACGGATTGTTTTTACGATATCGTGATATTTAGTTGACCACAATTATGAATATGTTCGGTTTGAATTTATTCTCTGAGTTCCGGCCAGATTCGGAAGAAATAGAAGATTATTTAACGAGGTTTGAACAGTCTTGTTTGGCTCATGATGTTAATGAAGCCAGGAAGGTGCCCATACTGATTGCAGTTATAGGACCTGAAACATTCAAAGTGCTGAAGACTATCCTTGCACCTGAACCAGTCGAACGGCAAACGTATTCGACCCTCAAGGACAATCTGCTTAAACATTATGGCCAGAGAACAAACAAATATGTGGAACGTTTTAAGTTCAGGCAATGCGTGCAGGAAAGCGGCGAAGATGCAACACGATTTATGGTACGTGTTAAGCAACAAACACTTAAATGTAGTTTTGGCCAGTACTTACAGGAAGCCATTGTAGAGCAAATAATTGTAGGCGTTCGGTCTGACGCCATTAGAAAGAAATTACTTTCTGAACCTACATTGACTCCAGCAAAATGTCAAGATATTGTGCTTCGAATGGAATTAATTGAACGGGAAACACAAATGTTCACACATCGTGAAAAGGAATGTAGTTCTAATGTAGTTGTATTTGCTGGGACACAGAAATTTAAACCATGTTTCCAGTCCTCGCAAGCGCACAAAAAGAACTTCGTTAATCCTCAGAATAGAAGTTATAAAAGCACTAAAGAATGTGATAGATGCTCCAGAAGGCATTATCTTGGACATTGTCCAGCAAAATATTCGATATGTTCATTTTGCAAAAAGAAAGGTCATTGGCATGTAAAATGCAAGTTTAGGAAAAATAATGGTGGAGTTGCGAGTAAGACAATTACAAGTGATCAAATATCTACGCCTAATATTAAACCTTTAGAAGCTATTGTTGAACAAAACATACATAACGAATTTCATGATTTGTCTTTATTGCACGTTGAAGTCAGTGATTCTCATCCGCCAGAAGATAGTACTTGCACTATTTCATCGAACACAGAAAATACGCAAGTGGAAGATGCAACACTCACTCGTTCAAAAGCAAGGAGTGTTAGTTTCAAGCCAAGAGCACAAGCTATAGATGGCACTAATGTTCTTGTGTCAGCAGAACCGTGCATAGTTGATTTGTGTATTGATAAGCGAATTGTACAATGTGAACTAGATACTGGATCTACAGTTACTTTGTTTAATAACAAGTATTTCAAACAATTGTTTCCACATCGGCGAACACAATTTACTTCACTAACGTTACGAGGCGTGAATAATGATACGTTAAAGTTGAAAGGTCAAACCTTAGTGGATTTATCATTGAATGATGTATTGTATAAATTGCCGGTTATATTGTGTGAAGAAGAACTGCGTTATCCGTTGATTGGACGTTCATGGCTCGACAGTATTCATCCGGGTTGGAGAAAACTGTTAACACAATGTAATACTGTGTTAAGAAACACGAGATCTGAACAAAAGAATAACGGAAATATTAATACTAAAATACCGGAAAGTGAAGGTTTGAGACCAGCTAATTTATTATCTAGCAAATATGCTAGAGTTTTTGATGGTGGTTCGATCCCCGGCCGGTTCAAATCCGGGAACTTTTCTAACGGTGGAAGCGGCCCCGGCGCCCACCCAGCGTCGAATAACATGGGTACCTGGGGGAAACCCTGGGGGGTAAAGGCGGTCAGGGGCGTGATGCTGATCACATCACCCCCACTCACGACCGGATCAAGAAAGTGTGGGGCGTTACCCCCACACCCCCTATACGCCTTCATGGCGTGGTGCTATGCACAGGGGAACACTTTACCTTTTTTTTATCTATCAAAGCCCATCACACCGTTTAAAGTTGATATACCTTTGAGAAGGAATGCTTCACCTGTTTTTAAACGACACTATGAAGTTCCATATGGACTACGAGATAAAGTGGAAAGTGAAATAGCGAAGTTGGTCGAAATAGGACTCTGGGAGCCTATTATGTACTCTGACTGGGCATCATCTCTCGTCGTAGTTAAGAAAAAAGATGGTTCATTACGCCTTTGCGTTGACTTTTCTGGTTCTGTCAATAAAATGACTGAAAATGTGAAATTTAACATAGCCAAGCCAGAAGACATCTTTGTAAAATTAAGGGATTGTACACATTATAGTATTATAGACCTTCAGATGGCTTATTGTCAGTTGATGTTGACTGAAGAGGCGCAGCACATCACAGTCGTCAATACTCATGTTGGATTATTCCGGATAAAGCGACTCTGCTTTGGAATCTCTATTAGCGGTGACATATTCCAGATGTGTCTTGCAAAGATATTAGGAGATACTCCTGGTGTTTCCTTTTATTTTGATGATGTAATCATCGGTGGAACTTCGGAACGTGAGTGTTACAATAGAACATGTGCTGTACTGTCAAAATTAGATGCACATAACGTAAAAGCAAGTTTAACGAAATGTGTATTTGTTGCCTCTCAAGTTGAGTACCTCGGATACACTATTAGTAAAGATGGAATTATTCCATCTGAGAAGAATTGGGACGCAGTGGTTAATTGTCCAGTACCACAGAATACTTCGCAGCTACGTTCATTTTTGGGAATGTTGAACACTTTTAGAAAGTTCATACCTAATCTTTCGGCCAAGATACGCCATATTACAGGACTTTTGAAGAAAAATGTAACTTGGGATTGGTCGAAAGAGTGCGTTCAAGAGTTTGCTCACATATCACAGGAACTTAAAGAACTACAACCTATAATACCTTATGATCCTTCAAAACCAGTAGTGTTAATTTGCGATGGATCACCTTATGGATGCGGAGCAAGACTTTGTCATCGAGTAGATAGAAAAATTCAAACAATTGCATGTGCATCTACAACGTTGTCAGAAGCCGAGCAGCGTTATGCTCAAATTGAACATGAAGCATTGAGTGTAATTTTTGGAATTAAGAAATTCCATAAGTTTTTGCAGGGTCAACAGTTTGAAATTGTGTCAGATACCAGTGCTATTAAGTATATATTTAATCCTGATAGAGGTATCTCGAAACACACATCGAACCGACTATTAAGATGGTCATTATTCTTATCGGGGTATAATTACCGTGTAGTTTCTTCATCGCATGTACCTGTGGCGGACATGTTGAGTCGGTTACCACAACAAAGTGAAGCTCCAATAGACATAGACGCGACAACTTGCAACAGCGTTGACACACGTGATTCAAAAATCTCTTTGAATGAATTTAATAAAGCCACATTAGAAGACCCACTGTTAAACAAGGTAATTTTGTTTGCCAAACATGGTTGGCCAAATAGATTATCTGTAGAAGATATTCAATCCGGATTGGGTGTTTTCTTCGAGCGACGACGTCTTTTATCTGTGGAGGATGATTACCTTAGCTGGATGGGAAAAATTGTTGTACCATCCATATTACGTGAAAAGGTATTAAAATTACTACATTGTAATCATTCAGCATCTCGTGTTATGAAAGATGCAGCTTCGTCAATATACTGGTGGCCAAAGATGCTCAAGGACATAGACAAATATGTTGATAATTGCAATATTTGTCAATCGGAACGGAGGAAAGTAAGAAAAGGCCCTATAAATGAGTGGCCAGAAGCTTCACGCGTAGCAGAGAGAATACACGTAGACCACTTTTTCTTCGGAGGAAAGAAATTTCTTATTCTAGTCGACGCATTCAGTAAATGGGTTGACATATGGCCAGTTCATTCTCTAGATTCGGCGGAAACCATACGTTGGATATTACAATCTTGTTCTTACTTAGGCCTACCAGACAATATTGTGTCAGATAATGGTCCTGCGTTCAGTAGCCTAACTTTCCAGAACTTCTGTTCACAATACGGAATAAGGCACTTAACCATACCTCCGTACCATAGTCCGAGTAACGGAATGGCCGAGAGATATATTCGGACCGTTAAAGACCACTTGAGAAAATTGGTATTGGAACACCCCAATTTAAGTTCATTACAAATGGACGCGAGGATCGCGGAAGTTCTTCTGTTTTTGAGAAATTCCAGATTAGGAGAAACTCAAAGTTTGCCTTCTGCTTCCGTGTTGCGATTTCAACCAAGACTCTGGTGGATGGTAACAGATATGACTGAGCGGGAAAGGCGAATGGATCGCCCACCATTTCTTGGATCACGGCGGAGCCGAGTAGAGAGGAAGACACTTGACAAAACTTATCTTGCATATCTTCCGAATGATCCAGTCTGGGTGCAGACCCCGAAAGTAAATTCTCCGAAGCATGTACCAGGGATGGTATTGTCTAGAGTTGGCAACAGCCTGATATATAAAGTGCAGTTGTTCGACGGATCGACACGAACGGTACACGTCAAGTGGCTACGAAAACGTGAGTGTGAACCAAACCCCTCATCAACAGATACTCCTGATCCAAACTTTGAATCGATACCAGCAGGACAGCCGGAGGATGCAGAGGGAAGAGATAACCAAAACCAACCATATACAGACGCTGGGCACACACCAATCAGAAGATCGAATAGACTTAGGAGACCTCCTGATAGATACGGTGAGACCAGCACTTAAAACAAAACAAAAAGAGACTCCAGGAGGAGATGATAGACGCATGATAAGAGGAAGAAGAAGAATATGTATTCTATAGCATGTTATTGATTGGTTGTGATAGTATCCGTGTGTAAGATGTACGTGAATGGCTTCCATGTATTAAAGTTACGTTGTTAATTTGAACCTACGTGTTTGTATGTCTTGTAAATGTATAGATAAGAAATCACACACAACAAAAACAAGGCTTACAAGTTCTTCTTCTCCAGCTGGTATTGTGTCACGTGTTTGCGTAGGCATGTCATGTGTTTGCGTAGGCATGTCAGCTACTTCCACCTTGCTGGAATGAATTATATTATATCGGTATGAAGATAAAAGTAGAGCCCATCTCATCAATCTATTGGATGAATGTATTGAAATGGCTCGATCCGGAGAAAATTATAAACTTTACAGCACGTGCGTCTGTAACAATCTCGAACTTGGGTCCGAGTAAAAATTTGTGAAATCGCTTGATACCGTGAACTATGGCTAGAGCTTCTCTCTACCTGGGAGTATCTCCGATCCGTCTCACTGCAGGTGGTAGAAGAGCAGGTGATGGTCTGTAGACCGCTATCAACTCGATGACACAATTGCGCGCCACAGCCGAAAGGAGAGCCATCAGTGATAAGTACAACTGGCTTTGTTGGGTCGAAAGGCACAGTAGGATTTACCTGTCGAAGTTCCGCCATGATGCTGTCGAACTCGTGTTGACAGTTATCGTCCCAGTTCCAAGAGACGTTTTTCTTGAGTAAAGAAAGCAAAAAGTGAAGTTTCAAAGCTAAGTTGGGTACAAACTTTCGATGAAAGTTGATCATCCCGATGAAGGAACGTAATTGTGATTTATCTTGAGGTGGTGGAGAATTTAGGACGGCCTCCAAGTTCTTGTCTGACGGTCGTATACCAGTGACGTCAATCTTGTATCCTAGGTACTCGATAGATGAGGTTAGGAATTGGCTTTTGTTGGCGCTCGCTTTGACATTGTGTTTGGCCAGACGACTCAGGACATCACACGTGCGTGTGAAGCATTCTTGCAATGTTTCACCTCCGACGATGACGTCATCAAAGTAGAAGGAAACTCCGGGAATGTCATCTAGGATCTTCGCTAGGACCATTTGAAACAAATCTCCACTTATGTTTATGCCAAAAGGTAGTCTGTGAGGTTTATATAATCCCCAAGGTGTGTTGACGACAGTGATGCGTTTGGCAGCGGACCGTACCAAACTTGCTTCATGTAAAACCTCGTAGTGGCTGGCAGTGCTGTTTGTTTACATTTCAAACAAGTCACTGGAACGAACTAAGTTGATTGAATTTCTGTATCAATGCGGCATTTCGGAGAGTAATTCTTATTAAACACTAGCTGATTGCCTGGCGTTGCCCGGGTATTTATTTATCCCAATCTTCTATTAGACAGGAAATTAATGAATTCTACCTATAGTGTAAAATGAATTTGGAGTTGAACGGCATTGGGATTGTCACTATTCATCTTAGCGGTCTCGAAAACTATTGATTCCACACTAATATCGGTCGTTTTACATGTCACCCCTTCCCACCCCCACCAGGGGGTGCCAGGGGTGTATTGGAGTTAAATGGAGTTGGGAGTGTCACTTTTCATCTTAGCGATCCCGAAAATTATGGATTCCACACTGATATCGGTCGTTTTTTATTATTTTTACATGTCACCCCCTTCATACCCCCACCCCTAGGGGTGCCAGGGGTGTCTTACTCCCACAGTATTTCTTTCCAGATTGTAAGTCAAATATGTACCAAGTTTGGTCATCGTGAATGTCACCAATTAGCTTAGCAACTCCGAAAACTATGTATTCGACACTAATCTAGGACATTTTTGACGTTTTATTTTTCACCCCTTCTCACCCCCTTCCTTATAGGTGATGGACTTGGAGTTGAACGGCATTGGGAGTGTCGCTATTCATCTTAGCAACCCCGAAAACCATGGATTCCACAATAATATTAGTCGTTTTCGAATATTTTTACATGTCACCCCTTCCCACCTCATCCCTAGGGGTGCCAGGGGTGTCTTACCCCTACAGTATTTCATTCCAGATTGCAAGTGATATGTGTACCAAGTTTGGTTGAAATCGCTACAGGCGTTCGAGAGTTATGCCGGTACAAACATACACACACACATCCATTTTTATATACAGGGTGATTGGTAATTCGACCTATTCCTGGAAAAAAGTAATACACATTTGCAACAAATTTTACCCTATGCACCGGGGGTCGGAAATCAATGGGTTTCGAGTTATTACAGTTTGTAGATTTTCGTGACATATTCCGACTTGCGACCAAAAAACTACTAATTGTGAAAAAAACTACTACACCCTGGGCACTTAATCGACACGTTGCTAACAGCTGACGAATGAGTGACTACTGGGAAAAAAAATCATGCCCAAAATTCCCATACCCACAGAAAGAAAAAGTCATTGGAGCACACGCCATGAAGAAATTTGGAATTGGAAATTATCGTTTAAATCTAAGAGGATTACTCAAAAAAATAACACACTTAGCGTAAAAAATACGTAATTTCATAAGCTCTCCAAAAAGAGAAGGCGCGTTGTAGATCTCTTTGTAAAGTGAAAAGAAGTTGTCGGTTGTGAGAAATAATGGAACGAAAATGAGTGAAATAATAATGATAATTACCATTCTCATGATTCCAGGTTGTCAGAATTAACTGTTACAAAAACTACAAATCCTGTTCAAATTACCTCCCCCGGTTACGTATGTAAGCACGCAACCTACGGCGTACTTCAGACACAGTCACTCACGTTGACACTCTGTCTCTTATGTATTGGGCGACTGTCACAATTCTCTCTCTCAACTCTTCTTGGGAATCCACTGGTGTACTGTAGACTAACTCTTTCATGTGACCCCAAATGTAAAAGTCGAATGGCGTCAAATCCGGACTCCTCGCCGGCCAGGGGGTCGGGCCGCCTCGACTAATCCATCGCATGGGATAATTGTAATCCAGCCACTGTCGCACACCCCGGAAATAGTGGGCTGAGCAGCCATACGTTGGTAAATCATACCCCTTCCCGTGGCGAGCGGCACATCCTCCAGCAGCGTCGTCAATTCTTTCCTTAGGAAGTTTTCGTAAATAATGCCGTTTAGGTTTTGTGGCAGAAAGAATGGCCCGATCACATGATTGTGGATGATTCCCATTTAGTGAGAATTTTCTCTGGTGAGCCTTTTCTTTAATTTTTCTTAGGTTATGATCCTTAGGGGCCCATAAATGCGCATTATGAAAATTCTTAATACCATCGCGGTCGAAATTGGATTCATCCGTCCACAGAATTCTTGTCAGACGATGGGGTCTACAAAGCGCCTTCTCCACTTTATATTCTGATCTTTCCCCCAGCCCGTGTGCCAGTTGACAACATTTGTATCTCTTTGGAGAGCTTATGAAACGAGGAAGTTTTTTCCGTAATTTTTACGCTAAAGGAAAGTTTACTGATGAAAGAATTAAGAAAGATTACCAAATTAAACTGTCAAATAGATTTGATGTTTTGCAGGATTTAAATGATGATGAAAATATAAATGAAACAGACGTAAATAAGAATTGGGAGCACATAAGTAATGCAATAGAATCAGCAGCTAAAGAAAGTATAGGATACCATAAACCGAGAAAAAGTAAGCCATGGTTTGATAATGAATGTCATAATCTAATAGAAATAAGAAATCAGGCTAGACTTAGGTGGCTAAATAACTCTGATGATACAAATCTAAACAATTATAATAGAATAAAGCGAGAAGTTAACCGAACGTTTAGAAGTAAAAAAAGAGATTACTTGGAAAGCAAAATTAACGAAATTGAAACAAACAGCAAAAATAAAAATATCAGAGGTTTATATAAAGGTGTAAATGAGTTTAGAAAGGGGTGGCAACCGAAAGTAAACTTGATAAAAGATAAAGACGGTGATTTTCTAGCTGACCTAAGCGATATTCTAAATAGATGGAAGAACTACTTTAATGACCTTTTAAATGTTCATGTAGGAGATAAATCAGAAGTAAATGAAGTACACACAGCAGAACCTTTAGTTCCAGAACCTAACTGGACTGAAGTTAAAGATGCTATTAAAAGGCTAAAGAATAACAAAGCACCTGGCATTGATTTAATACCAGCTGAGTTAATTAAATATGGTGGAAATTCATTAATATGTCAAATTCATAAATTAATTTGTTTAATATGGAATAAAGAAGAAATCCCTCAACAGTGGACAGCATCCATAATTGTTCCTGTGTTTAAAAAAAGGTGATAAAATGAACTGCAATAATTACCGTGGAATTTCTCTACTCTCAACAACATATAAAATATTATCTAACATTCTTTTAACAAGACTAACCCCATATGCTAATGAAGTTATAGGTGATTATCAATGTGGATTTAAACGTAACAGATCAACTACAGATCAAATTTTTCACATGAGACAGACACTTGAAAAAAGTGGGAATATAATCAAAATGTCCATCAGCTATTCATTGATTTCAAAAAAGCATATGATTCGGTCAAAAGAGATAAATTATATAATATATTAGTAGAGTTTGGAATACCTAAGAAGCTTGTTAGTATGATAAAAATATGCACCAGTGAAACAGAAAGTAAAATTCGTGTGGGTATTAATATGTCTGACAAATTTACAATTCATGATGGGTTAAAACAAGGAGATGCATTATCTCCATTGCTCTTTAATTCTGCCTTAGAAACTGAAGAAGGACTAAAATTAAATGGTGTGACTCAGTTGTTAGCTTATGCAGATGATGTAGACTTACTGGGGGATGATGTGAACACAATTAAGAATAATGCTAAAATAATTTTCAAAACTGTTAAAGAGATAGGTTTGGAAGTTAACAAAGAGAAAACTAAGTATATGGTTACAGGCCGAAACCAAGTGTTAGGTAATAATCAAAATCTAATTATTGATAACAACTCGTTTGAACCAGTTTCCAAATTCAAATACTTAGGAGTAATATTAACAAATGAAAATTATATTAAAGATAAAATAAAAAGTAGGCTTAATTCAGGAAATGCATGTTACTTCTCTCTTCATAAACTTTTGTCTTCTCGTTTAATATCAAAGAAACTAAAAGTTAAAATATACAAAACAGTAATTTTGGCTGTAGTATTATATGGATGTGAAACTTGGTCCCTTACATTGAAAGAGGAACATAAATTGAGAGTATTTGAAAATAAGATCCTTAGGAAAATCTTTGGACCTAAAAGGGATGAGGAGACAGGTGAGTGGAGAAGCTTACATAATTTAGAACTACATCATTTGTATTCATGTCCAGATATTATTAGAATAATTAAATCAAGAAGACTTAGGTGGGCAGGCCATGTGGCACGAATGGGAGAGGAAAGAGGAGTTTACAGGATTCTTGTTGGGAAACCTGATGGTAAGAGACCTGTAGGAAGGCCAAGACGAAGATGGAGGGACAACGTTGAGATGGACCTAAGGGAAATCGGTAGGGATGGAAAAGAGTATATAGAACTTGCTCAAGATAAGGAAAGATGGAAGGCCTGTGTTGCTGCAGCCATGAACCTTCGGGTTTAAGAAGGCTAGGGAGTTAGTTAGTTAGTTAGTTAAATGTGTTACCATTTTTTGAGTAATCCTCTTCGATTTAAACGATAATTTCCAAATTTCTTCATGACGTGTGCTCCGATGACAGTTTCTTTCTGTGGGTATGGGAACTTTGGGCATGCATTTTTTTCCGAGTAGTCACTCATTCGTCAGCTGTTAGCAACGTGTCGAGGGTGTAGTAATTTTATTTTCACAATTAGCAGTTTTTTTGGTCGCAAGTCGGAATATGTCACGAAAATCTACAAACTGCAATAACTCGAAACCAATTGATTTCCGACCCCCGGTACATAGAGCCAAATTTGTTGCAAATGTGCTCTAGTATTACAACTTTCCAGGAATAGGTGGAATTACCAATCACCCTGTATATAGAGATTGTGCAATAGTACTTACAGTTCTCCACGTGTTAAAATAGTCCCACTCATAGTTTTAACAAAACTCACAAAAAACTATTTGGCCCGATTGTATAAAGCAGTTGATCCTCGATTAGCGAGTAAAATTGATCTGCAGTCACGCTGAACTCTTGATTTTGTGTTGTATAAAAGTTGAACTGCGATTAAGTGCCTGCGATCTGCGGTCAAAGTTGACCAGCGATGTTTTCTCCGATCAGTAGACATTGACCATAGTTCAGCTGTTGTAAGATGTCTCTACTAACGAATATTTACTTGTAAAACAGGATTTTATGGAAAATCCTGTTTCCATAATAATAAAGAAGAAGCATGTACAACGAGGTGAACAATGATAAATATTTCTTCCATTTTTTCTTCTTTCCATAAATCGTGTGTCATTGTTATTTACCGTTTGAAATATCATGTAATTTTTTTCTTGAAATTTGCCTTAAATGACTGCAAGAGCATATTGTAACATTGCTTAATTTCACGATCAGAGAAAGGTAACTTAAGAACAATCAAGTGTTGATACAAACAGAAAATATGACCCGCTTTCGTTTTCTTGTTTATATCATTGTAAAACTTGCCTTGGGAAAAATATTACCATTTCACTTTACTTCATCCAGCCAAGTGTCATTGCAATTCAATTTTTTTCCGCAGAATGGAAAAAAGCATGTAACTTTGGCTGTAGTGTATGTATCTACTGCTTTATGAACCGAGCACGTTACATCTTAGTTGGTAAAGCTTTCTCTCCTCCTGATATATAAATAACATATATCTTATTTTATTTCGAATATTATTTCTTTTTTTCTTTGCGGCATAATTTACATCCGAGAAGACAAACGGCATTGTTGTTTCAGTATATATTTCCATTCGGAAAACGCAAACACATTTTACATTTCACAACGTGGGTTATTCAATTAAGTGCAAGGAAAATTCCGTATACTACTTACAGGAACTAATGATCCACCAGTAACACGTTATCGTGTAATCACAAAATAAATATAATAAACATCTCCTCACATGAACAATAGCTCTTAATCCGATTATAAGAAAGTTTAGCATTAAAAAGGAATACAGATGATTTTTAAAAAAAAAAACACTTATGCAAACATATTTTCTCCCTCTTCCAAACGAGAACCGATAATTGCTTTCGCTGACAATGACAGTAGTGGGGTTTGTGGTATTACTGGCGCGATAAATGATGAGCCCCTCTCAGGCAGATTTGGTTACACTTAAAACTAGCTCAAGATGTCCATATGAGCTTATTGCTCAAGTGTGTTACTGTGTCTAACCCAAGATTTTTGTAAAAAAGCCCTCGGGAATTTCCCGTGAAATGATGAGCCCCCTCAGATTGATTTGCCTACACTTACAAAAGCTACATCTGTGAGATTGTTGTCCATAAGCTTGTCAAAAATATACCCCTCTTGATATTGGTTTGGCTACACTTAAAACTTCCGGCCCACTTCCGGTCCACTTCCGGTTCACTTCCGGTTTAAGTTCAGAGAATTAATATGTTAACCTGAATATTTTAATTGGACACCAGGCTCAACTTGCATATCTAGTACTAAGACAATGCATTGTGCAGAGGCTTTCTAGAATTGCTCTGTGACTCTCTCATTTCTTACATCATAAACATATGATTTTTCACCTATGAGAATAAC
Organism: Lepisma saccharinum; assembly: GCF_977018435.1. NCBI lineage: Eukaryota > Metazoa > Arthropoda > Insecta > Zygentoma > Lepismatidae > Lepisma > Lepisma saccharinum. The sequence continues at coordinate 89,306,302 of NC_139231.1, read as the reverse complement.
ACTACATATAGTGTCATCAGGGAGTGTATCGTGGAATTCACAGATAATTTTAATGTTTGTCCTGTCATTAACCACAACTTGTTTCCTTTTTGAAGTGTTGATGACAAACATGGGTCTCTGTGCTTTGAATTCATCTGGTGTGTAATACATGTCAGTATTGCCAGTAGTGACCCTTTTGTATGCTGTAAATGCTTCATATAATTTAAGGAAATCATCCTTGGAAATGTCTAAATTATAATTTTCTCTAGGAAATACCTCATTTCTGCCATTTTTAAGATATATGTTCTTGATGTTGCAGTTATCAAATCTACTTGAATTTTTTTCCTGATTATTGTGTCTTCCAGTCTGAAACAATACCACCACAAAATCCGGCATGTCGTATTGTATACTGGAGAATGAATTTGTAGCATCAAACTCATAATAAGTACCAGTTGCAGGCTTCTGTACACATTGATATGTATAAAATTGTAAAGGCAACTGTGGATTTTTTAGGATATCTGCTTTGTATTTAAGAGCATAACTGGCTTCATATTCAACAACCGGGATTCTTAGCTCCATAGTCTGAATAAGACATTTGCCTTCATCAGGTAGGGTATTAGGCAGAGCTGCCCCAGTAGAATTTAATGTACTATACCTCATCAAAGCATTATTATCATTGGCAGCTCTTCTAAATGTAATTCTTAAACCACCCTTCCACATAATATCTTTGTAATCTGAGAAGAATCCTGGCAACAGGCGCATAGGAAACAGCACTGTGTGGCTCTTGGATAATATTTTATCACCAGCCTCAAATCCACCTATTTTGTAGTAAGAAGCCTCGGTTTTGGATAATTTTAGTGTAGCCAAAACTGTGGAGGTAATGCCGGGGTAATCCACTCTGTTTATAACAACACCATGTTTTCTGATCTCAATTTCAGAGAACAGATGTGGCACAAAATTGTCCACCAATCTTATATTTGAATTTGCCGGATAATCTGTTCCATCGAGCTTTACAACATCAAACTTGATGTATAGGTCTGCTCTGTGAGGGTGTATAAAGCCATCTCCTACATCAAGATCAACCTCAATCTCTGTGTTGGCTTGATTTAAATTTGCAAAGGTCCTCCTGTTTGGAGGGAATGATTGTAGCTCATAACTCTCAATATTTTCCATTTTTTTGTATGTATTTTTATTTAAATATTAATTTCTATGATAGCAGTTGTTGTGGCTCCAGCAAAATCAACTAATTCTTCTTTTTCATTAGTGACCATCAACTCAATATAATCTATTCTATTATGGCACACAGGAAAATATAATGTTGGTGATGGAGTGTAGATGATCGGTTCCATAAATTCAGAGTTAGGTTTGAATGTTGCAATGATGCCAGTTTGTTTGTGAGTGCCTATGCCATCTGATTTGGTGATCATACCCTCGGCCACATTACAGTGAATATTCAGAGTCTCTATGGCTAAGAATTTAGGTATATTAATAGCAGTGTGTTTGATGGCTGGTTCAAGTTTTGTGTTGTTCTGGAAGCCTAACAGCTCTCCTATAGTACCCAGATCTACTGTCTCTGTAGCAGACACAATCTCTACTCTGTGAGTGACAGAATTTTGAGTTAATACTATACCTCTGGGTAACTGAGCATTTAAAGTAGACAGATTATACTGCCCTGGAGTGATGACAATGTTTTGGTCACCAACTGCAATCTTGTTGTTGTGGTGTGTAATATTGGGGATCAAGTACATGCCATAAAATGCTCTGAGAGCTATTGTTTTGGGATATACTATATCATCATGTAATCTGAGTTTCAATATTGAATTTTGGCTGGTGAGATGGAATACTCCCATGATGCTTCAGATACCACAGGGCTTTTTGAAAATTTTCAATTGATGGTTTATTTATTTGAGACAGATATCTAAGAACAGATAAACACAGATGCCCACAATTAACATCTTTGAAATTTTGAACACGGTCATTATTGTAATAAAGATTAGCTGATTTTAGATATTTTACTAAATTCTCAGGTGGAACACCTCCAAATGAATCAAACACAAATGCCTCATTGTTTAAATATTTAAGATAACAGATCCAGTGAGTGCCCTGATTTTTGTACTTATCCAAATTAAATATGCCACACTCTTTGTTGAGTGGTTGTTCTGGTAATGAATCAGACATGTACACACCTCTAAAATTTTTGATGCCCAGTGGTTTGATTAAAGCTTCAATATCTTGGTTTGTAAGCGGCTCTTGTTTTTTTTTAATCTTATTCATGACTCTCTTAAGACCTTTGCCTTGTTTCTCTATGGCCAGATTATGGCGCTTCATTTCATCTAATTCTGCCTTATTCTTCTTGGCATCTATTACTGTTTTTGCTATAGCAGCTGATCCCCCAGCCAAGCTGCCAACAGCCCCCAAAGCTGCTAAAATAGCTGGGATACTAAATATGAAGCCACCTGTATGCAATTTTTTTCTAGATTGCTGTATTTTTTTTAATTGAGGGGTACTAAGTAATAATTTCATACCATGGCCGTTGGCAAGACAAGAGCTTTTTTTCTTGCGCTGCTTTTTGGTTAGAAGACTATCAATAGTTTTAAGAGATTTAAGACCTGCATAAGGTATCTGATACATAACACCCTTGGCCTTCATCCTAGGTTTATTATATACATAATCTGGGTTTACATAGCTTAATTAAGTGGCTTAAATTTATTTAATTTATCACAACCACCACCCCAGTTTTTGTTTGGTGTTCATGGCTATGGTGGTCCCCAATGCTGCTATTCTCTCACCCAAAGAAGCATCTTTGCTTACAAATCTACCAAATGCAGCCTCTTCTAATTTTTTGTCTGCCACATGTCGCTTGTCAAGATCAGAATGTGTGTTGTGTGGTATGTCATGGTCTCTACAAGCAGCATCTAGGGGATTAACACCAGGGTCACCTCTGTTTAGTCTATGATCTAGTTTTGTGCCTGGACCACAATACTGATAGCCTGGTATGTGTAGTTCAAATGGCAGCTTGTTTATGATGTCATTAACCAGCCCCCGACCCTCAGAGATATTCCAAAATTTAGGTGGTAGAGTATTAATAATTGTTATAAGATATCCAATGCCCTTAGTGTCATTAACTATAAAATTAGACAATTTGGTGCTTATCATGTCCATAATTCCAACCTTTATATTGTAAAAATTGTGGTTGCCAGCATTTTCCTCCCCAGCTATCACCAGCAACCTATCTACAAGTTTCCTGACATCATCAACCCACACAAATTCTTTAGGCAGGGTGTTGTACTGTTTGATTCCACTACCAGTCTTGATCTGTGACCATATGGGCTTGATTAAGTTGTTGTATTTTGCTCCACTACTAGACTTGACTCTTTTTTGTGTGGGATCATTGTTCTGGTATAGAGCATCTGGTTTTATTAATATTTCTTTGTAGTGCTCATAATCTTGATCTGTATAGCTGCCAGGTCTCTTCCTAGTCATCAGTTCCCACAATCCAGGTGTGCCAGGGTACTTAACAAAACCACCTCTTTCTCCAAGATGAGATTCTGAATATACAATTAGATCATCTAGCATAAATGTTACTCTAAAATTGCCAATTCTATGTATGATGCTACCATCAACCTTTGTGTCAGCATATAAACCAAAAACCTCATCTTTGTTGTCTTTAGGTGTGCTTAAATATTTTTGAGCAAAAAGACCCAATTCAATAGGATCCTGACTAGCCTCAATTCTTCGAGGAGCAACAGGACTAGGTGTATGAATACTAGAAAGTGGGGTGATTGGATAATCTAATATGTTCCTAGCAGCTACAGGTACAAGCTCTGTGATCAAATTTTGATTTTGCTCTGTAACAGTTTTGATATTTTTACCTAATTCACTAATAGCATCACTAATAGTCTGTTCTGTTTGCTTGTGTTGTTCATAGATTCCTCGGTTCTCTGATTTCCAGCCCTTAAATCTTTTTACAAGATAATCTCTTAATTTAAGATCATCAATGATTGGCCTTTTCATGGTTATTTATATATGTTTCAATGTCTAGAAAATTGTTGATTTTATTTCTGTATTTACCACTATTGGGGTTCCTTGTCATATCAATTGTGACAAACCCATAGCTGTCCTGGTTCCAGCACCTACTGCAAAATTTAGAAAAATCATTGTAGCTCAAGTCCCCTCCTACATATTCATCATGTATGTGTTTGAGGTTGGTATGATCTTGATGAAACACACATATAAAATTGCTGTTGTCTCTTATCACCTGCTTTGGTATTTTTGAAAAAGTCTGTGCCAGGTAGAAGCAATCTATTGTTTTGTGTCGGCCCTGTGTAAAAAAAATTCTAACCTTGTTTTGATTATCCAGTATAATGTCATCAAACACAACAACAGAGTTATCAAGACATTCATGGAGTGGCTTAACATCTGATTCAAAAGTGACTATATCCAGTCCATCATATAGCTTCATCAGCTGCTGATATTTTAATTGTTCCAAGCTCTTAGAGAAGACATACAAGTGCCTGTTTTTCCAGTCTAACCAGTTGGGGGCCAATAAAAAATTATCAATCATTAGTGTAGTTTTACCACAAGCCGATGGTCCAACAATAAGACATCTAATATTATCAGGCAGCAGCTTGCCATTTCTCTTAATCTGCTGTTCAGGATCAGGTAGTCTCTTTATAACATCCCAGGTGTTCATAGTATCACTTTGTCTGCCTCGATCCAGCTGTGTTCTGGGAGTCCTAGCCATTTCACCAGTATCTTGTTGCCTTTTCTGCGGATAATTTTTTCTATGAGATATGTGTCAGGCTGTTTAGTTTTGCTGAGTTCTTCTTCATAGAACCTGCCTTTGAGAATTTCTCCTCGATAGTCTTTTATTATATATGTGTTACGGGTCCCAGGTTTAACTTGAACCGCTGTAAATAATTCAGTGCTCCAGTTTCTGGTAAAGCCTCTTTTGAATATGTGCTTATATTTGCTGATTCTTACTTGATCACCTACCTTGTATTTGGCTTTTCTTGTTGTTGGCTGGTATCTAGGATAATAAACAGTACTGATCAATTTTTGCTCATCAGATGAAGTTACCTCAGAGGGTGTCATGTTGAATGTGGAATGGACCGAGTTGTTATATCTATCTAGAAGTTCTGGTAGGATACTAATCCATTTATAATTAACTTGAAGGGTAAATTGTTTATACATATGATTTTTTAGGGTTTTGTTGAATCTTTCTACAATAGAGGCCTTGAGATCACTGTAACTCGAGTAATGTTGTATTGACTGGCTTTTAATAAATTGTTGGAACACCAAATTATAGAATTCTTTGCCATTATCTGTTTGTAGATAGCGCGGTGATCTTCCACTCTGATTGATGATTGTCCTGAAGGCTTCTGTAACACATGATCCAGTCTTGGATTTGAGTGGCACAGCCCAGGCAAATTTTGAAAATGTGTCTATGACAGTGAGTAGATACTTGTAGCCCTTGTTGATCTTGTCTAAGTTTTTCAGCTGTCCACTTGCCATCTCAACCAAGTCACACTGCCATAAATCATCTATGCCTTTTGTAACCACTGGCAGTCTCTTATAATTATGTCTGGCTTGTCTGTGTAATTCATCAACAATAATTTGTCTAGACATAGTATGTAAACAAGAATATTACAACTATAGGGTGTTCAGCAGCTGATACTACAGCATTTTCTAAATACAGTTTGTCTCCTATTTGTATATTAAATTCCAGAGAGCCATCATCTTCAGCATAAGATGTTTCTAATGTATTGGGGTCTGTAAAATCCTCTAACTCTACACTGGTGATTTTTGCTTTGTTATCAGCATTTGTTATTGATAAGGTAGGGTAGTGGTGTGCCTGTGGTTGTAGCCAATATTTGATCTTGATTGGTCTAAGTGTGCCCCCAACAAAAAATTGGTAATAAAATTGTGCAGGGGACAGCATATGTATTTTGCCGCCTGGTGTAAATGGTGAATCATATTCTTTGTTCGGGATACTGTACAATTCAAGAATTACTGTATGTTTAGGATTCTCGATTAGGCCAGTTATTTCTTTTTCTGTTGTAAGCAATCTACTTGTTACAGATTCAAGATGCTCATTGATAGTCCTAACAATCTCATCGTGCCCTGGTTTAATTCTTATGTCTACAGCAAGTTTCTTGTATTGTTGTACAATCTCTTGAAGTTGGGTGGCAAAAACAGACAGAGCAAAAACAGACAGAGCATTGGTTGGATTCCATGGTCCCTAGCTGTTGCTTGATGTTGGCTACAATTTGCTGTAGATTTTCAACAACTGCTAATTTTGAATTTTGAGCTGTAAGATCATGGACTTGTCTTCTGATATCCTCAAACAAAGCATAAAGTTCATTAATATGTTGATTGGTTGGTAGAGTGGCCACTGTCTGAATAAGTTGTTTGATTTCTGTCTGGATATTCTTGATATCTTCTGATTTCAATATGCGATTCACAGCTCTCTTAATATTTTTAAGTTCCTGTGATGTAGGCAGATTTGATACAGTATTCTGCAAAGATTCAAGTGCCAATTTCACATCATTTAATTCAGAAGCATCAGCCACACTACGCATTGTAACGTGGTTGTTGCGTACGTAAGAAAAGATATCGTAAGTTATTTAAGGAAACGTGCAAAAGGTCCGGGATCAATTATCGTACGTTCGTAGAAACGAATAACAACAAACCAGTTACGAAAGTCACAAAAGTGTTGAGGTTAATGGCCAGCGTTTATCACTACCGCCTCAGTCTCTATTGAGAACCAATGAATAAAGGGGAGGGGTGCACGTGTTTAAATATATGAGACCCTCCCAAAACGCTAAACAAAACAAGGTATATAATAAATATATAGTCACAGAATATCGTGGAAAATTTCACACTATGTCGACCTTTCAATATATATATATATATATATACATGCGTATATTCATGTACGGGTGTGTACACGGAACGTCACAAAAGAGATATGCGTACCACCCCGATCAATCAATTCATCTTTTCATCTAACACTAGTAATCTCTCGTTCTTCATTAACAAGCAAGGTTCCAAAAACAAAAAAAAAAAAAGGAAAAAAGAGAGAGAGTAAAGTTCATTTGTGACCTCAAGTCAGAATTTATTGCGTTAATCTCGCAGCGAAGAATGATTAACGTCCCAACAAGAAAACATGTACATCAAAGCAATTATTAACGAGAAACCCGTCTTTTAAATCACACAAGATTATTTCCAAAAATGGGTTCAACAATTATTTCTCCCTTCCGTTTACTTCATAGTTTCTTACATTAGGTCGTTACAATTACGACAACGAACAAGAATATATTCAACCAAACCATAGAATCATGTAATATCAAATATCTTTAACAAGTTAAATTTCTCAACAATACATCGCAATAAAAAGCTCTTATTCCTTCTTGTAACTATTTCCCCTTATTTTACTTTGATGCTCTCTTCTTACTTTATACTATTATTTTCGTGCCAGACAAACATTATCTCTCATTGTATTCTGCCACCCCTTGAGACGCAATAACAAATTACCCTAACGTACGCCTTGCTCAATTTCATTAAGAAAATTAGAAATTCTCCTTTACTTTTTTTGTATACGACGAATAGTGACGACGACGCCCAGTTCAAACAATTACGTGATTAATTCCATTTTACATAGTTCCAACAACCCGACACTTATATCTTCTTACTCTCAATTATTCGAACTGGAGATTCAAAGTATTTCAACCCGACGCACTTCACTATATTTGATATGGCGCAAAAGGAAGGATTTGACACAGTACATACCTCAATAGTTCACTCAAAACCATTCCATCTGGTCAATCGAACTCTGCAACTGGAGAATCTAATAGGATTTGGCTTCTTTCTCATGCGGTCGTCTTTTCCCTCACATTGGTATTACGAAACTCAACTTTCCTCGCAATCAGGGTTCCATGAAGACGTTCCATAGAAGTAGTGGTAACGTGTGTCCTGTATAATACGACAAACAGTCTGTGCACTCGTCAAACTGGACCCGGAACACGCGTATTTGATTCCTCACAAGAAATGTAATTTTTCCACTACTTAACTTCAAAAATCCGAAGTTTACGAGCACAATCCACTTTCTGGTAATTATACGAAGTACGGAGATATAGTCTAAAACGAGCACGTGCAATTAGGATCCAAAAAAAAATAAAATGCAAGTCTCGTCCAGCGAGACACTGTTCCACACTAATCGCACGTCATCCTCCTTCTTTTTCTCGCTCGTTTCCCTGCGAGAACCTGGCTGTTACGTGGGAGTCGGTCGGATCGGAACTGTTTCAGCTTACACGTTCGTAAATGCAACTCAGGGCAAAGATAGGTGGAGACACCTAGCGTCGACTGGCACAACCAACAAAGCAAGCATGACGCAAGGCGTACTACGAAGGAGGAAATGTGAGGGCTTTCCTACGCGAAAAATGACGTAATACTTCTTTAGTATAAATCGCGCAGGAAAAACGTCACAAACTCCCCCGGCCAACAAATATAAAAGAACAAAGATATATAATAACAACAACCATAATTATTTGGCAAGAAAGGCACATGAACTAACCAGACACAAATATACCATTTCGAGAGCATCTAATATCTATATAAAGAAATTCCCCCTTAATCAAGGAAGAAATACCCAAATGTATGTGTTGCAAAGAACCATAAAGACACATAATAAATAGAGAACACACATACCATGTGAGAATATATGCCAACAAGTAAAAAAAAAAAAAGGTAAAGTGTTCCCCTGTGCATAGCACCACGCCATGAAGGCGTATAGGGGGTGTGGGGGTAACGCCCCACACTTTCTTGATCCGGTCGTGAGTGGGGGTGATGTAATCAGCATCACGCCCCTGACCGCCTTTACCCCCCAGGGTTTCCCCCAGGTACCCATGTTATTCGACGCTGGGTGGGCGCCGGGGCCGCTTTCAATAAGTACCTAAAAATATATATAAATATAAATATCCCACACAAATGGATTAGATTGAGACTAGATTGAGGAATGACATAAATATGCACAATGTTGGTAACCAATTTAGACACAATAGATAATAAGATGAATAAATAGTCTATAAAAATGATTGCGAAAAAGGTAAGCATGAAAAGTCGATTGCAATCGTAATAATGAAGTGACCATACTGGATGAAAAGTTAACATTACAAATAAGAAAACTCTTTACCTGATATCTGAGTATATGTGCCATTAAAAGGGCATTACATCAAATTAAACATGCAGGTTTCACAATACACTCAATATAAAGATGCCCGTTAAACAACACCTGTAAGTAGAAAACGAAGGTCCAAATAAACACTATAATGTGGAGAATTTCTCAAAAAAAGGAGAAGACGTTTTACAATCAAATCAGTACTCCTAGAGAGTAATATGGTGGTTGCGTTTCCATTTTAATGCGTCAAATGATGATTCCAAGATGGCACACTCGATATATATGTTTCCTCAATAAACATGAAAAATAAACAGAAAAAAGGCGAATTAGAAGAGAATAATGGAAGAGAAGAAAAAAAAAATAGGAAAGAGGAGAGGAAACCTAAACAGAGGGGAATACAATGAGAAATAGGAGCACCAATTACAATTTGTGATTAAAACAGTCATCCTACATATATACCAAAAATTGCCTTAAGTAATATGCAATAAGAATTATTTACCAATGAAATCATGATTGAGATCTGACAAGAAACATTAAGCAAAAAAGGCAAAATATTACCATAAGCTAATTTACAACATAACAAAAAAATTAACATAGGAATCATGTATACACCAAAATTGCATAAAATATATATATCTTCAATGTTGTTAAGATTCTAAGTCAAATACCCAAGCAAAATACAAAATCCAAAGTTGTGGTATTCCATGCATTTCTTAAATGCGAGGAACTGGGTCATGAGAAGAGTAACGGGCGGTAGGGGGACGACGTCGGCAATGTGAAGCAGAGTGTCCAGTTCGGCGGCAAAAGTTACAGTATAATGGTTGAAATGGGCGGGAAGAACGGTGAGGATTCTGCTCCCGGGCGGGAAGGGAAAAGAAACCGACCCAATCCCATGCAAATGGCCTTGGGGAGGAAGCGACATTATACTTATCTCTTGGATAGGATATCCAAAAGGTCCACAAGGGAAGAGCCCGAACAAAAGAAAAGCCAATAGTATCCAAGTGACAATACAATTGCAAAAGTGCAACATCAAAATATCCAATGAGATAAGTAGAAACAGTAAACCCAAAAAATTCCCATGTGGCAACGCTTTCTCAAAAATTTTACACGGAAGGAACGCAAAAAAAAGGGAGGGGGGGTACAAATTAACAAAGCAAAAAAAAATTGTTATGCAAGGAAAACAGGTATGAACCAGAGTTATCGTAGGACCAATACTACCAAGAATAGTAATATCCGGAAGGGAAAAAAAAATTTGCAATATTTCGACTGTGTAAGTTATAAAAAAAAATAACCTGCTCTGATACCAGGAACTTTGTAACGTGGTTGTTGCGTACGTAAGAAAAGATATCGTAAGTTATTTAAGGAAACGTGCAAAAGGTCCGGGATCAATTATCGTACGTTCGTAGAAACGAATAACAACAAACCAGTTACGAAAGTCACAAAAGTGTTGAGGTTAATGGCCAGCGTTTATCACTACCGCCTCAGTCTCTATTGAGAACCAATGAATAAAGGGGAGGGGTGCACGTGTTTAAATATATGAGACCCTCCCAAAACGCTAAACAAAACAAGGTATATAATAAATATATAGTCACAGAATATCGTGGAAAATTTCACACTATGTCGACCTTTCAATATATATATATATATATATACATGCGTATATTCATGTACGGGTGTGTACACGGAACGTCACAAAAGAGATATGCGTACCACCCCGATCAATCAATTCATCTTTTCATCTAACACTAGTAATCTCTCGTTCTTCATTAACAAGCAAGGTTCCAAAAACAAAAAAAAAAAAAAAAAGGAAAAAAGAGAGAGAGTAAAGTTCATTTGTGACCTCAAGTCAGAATTTATTGCGTTAATCTCGCAGCGAAGAATGATTAACGTCCCAACAAGAAAACATGTACATCAAAGCAATTATTAACGAGAAACCCGTCTTTTAAATCACACAAGATTATTTCCAAAAATGGGTTCAACAATTATTTCTCCCTTCCGTTTACTTCATAGTTTCTTACATTAGGTCGTTACAATTACGACAACGAACAAGAATATATTCAACCAAACCATAGAATCATGTAATATCAAATATCTTTAACAAGTTAAATTTCTCAACAATACATCGCAATAAAAAGCTCTTATTGCTTCTTGTAACTATTTCCCCTTATTTTACTTTGATGCTCTCTTCTTACTTTATACTATTATTTTCGTGCCAGACAAACATTATCTCTCATTGTATTCTGCCACCCCTTGAGACGCAATAACAAATTACCCTAACGTACGCCTTGCTCAATTTCATTAAGAAAATTAGAAATTCTCCTTTACTTTTTTTGTATACGACGAATAGTGACGACGACGCCCAGTTCAAACAATTACGTGATTAATTCCATTTTACATAGTTCCAACAACCCGACACTTATATCTTCTTACTCTCAATTATTCGAACTGGAGATTCAAAGTATTTCAACCCGACGCACTTCACTATATTTGATATGGCGCAAAAGGAAGGATTTGACACAGTACATACCTCAATAGTTCACTCAAAACCATTCCATCTGGTCAATCGAACTCTGCAACTGGAGAATCTAATAGGATTTGGCTTCTTTCTCATGCGGTCGTCTTATCCCTCACATTGGTATTACGAAACTCAACTTTCCTCGCAATCAGGGTTCCATGAAGACGTTCCATAGAAGTAGTGGTAACGTGTGTCCTGTATAATACGACAAACAGTCTGTGCACACGTCAAACTGGACCCGGAACACGCGTATTTGATTCCTCACAAGAAATGTAATTTTTCCACTACTTAACTTCAAAAATCCGAAGTTTACGAGCACAATCCACTTTCTGGTAATTATACGAAGTACGGAGATATAGTCTAAAACGAGCACGTGCAATTAGGATCCAAAAAAAAAAATGCAAGTCTCGTCCAGCGAGACACTGTTCCACACTAATCGCACGTCATCCTCCTTCTTTTTCTCGCTCGTTTCCCTGCGAGAACCTGGCTGTTACGTGGGAGTCGGTCGGATCGGAACTGTTTCAGCTTACACGTTCGTAAATGCAACTCAGGGCAAAGATAGGTGGAGACACCTAGCGTCGACTGGCACAACCAACAAAGCAAGCATGACGCAAGGCGTACTACGAAGGAGGAAATGTGAGGGCTTTCCTACGCGAAAAATGACGTAATACTTCTTTAGTATAAATCGCGCAGGAAAAACGTCACAGCATAGCATTTTGAAGCAGAGCTATGTCTGCCTGAGTAGGTGTGGATTGTTGTAAAATTTCAAGCTTTGTTTGGATATCATCGATCAAGTGATGAAAATGAGATAGCTCAGATTCAGTGTTGAGGTTTTCAAGTTTGGTGATCTGTTGCTGGACACTGACAAGAGTGTCTACAATACCAGGCAGGCGAGATTCTAGAGTTTCTTGTACATTTGTCAGATCACTTTGTACTGCTGCTATGATACCTTCAAGATGGCTTATGGTACTCTGAATTTTTCCGAAATCTTCATATGTTTCAAGTTGCAGCTTGATGTTCGCAACACTACAAGTTATAGCACTCAGAGCATCAGAAGATGGTAGGTTGTTCATAAATTTTTTTTCTTTAACCTCGGCTATGGCATTGTTCAAGGGGTCCAGATTAGGTTTCTGTAGTGATTGAATCTGTTCTTTTAGAGTGGAAATTACTAGATCAAAATCTTCTTGTGATTTTATGCTTTTGACAATTGTTTGGAGCTGTGCCTGGACATTATTAATCTGCTCTTCCAATTGTTGTTTCAATTGCTCAGAGTTGGTAGCCTGAGTCTTAAATTTGGCTTGAAGAGCTGCTACAGCTTCCTCTAAACTTTGAAAATTATCTAATATAGCCAAGTCAGTATATTGTTGATGCAGCAATTTGAGTTCTGAATCAATTTTAAGAAGAGGGTCCATGCATTGTGATTGTAAATTTGTAATTTCTAGTTGAAGACTGGCATTGAGTCTGTTTTATCATCAACATCTGTAAGTATGCTGTTCAGATGAATAATTAACAAACCACTTAGTTTAGATATCATAGATTGAATATCAGAAGAGGGTGCTGGTGTTGGCAGGTCCATAATAGCCTGTTTTTTGAACCCAAATAAGTTCATTGGCATATTTATTTATTTCAAATCATGTTCTGTGATTAGGCATTGATTGCCACTTATCAAATCACAATGACCCCATGGTAGAGTATGTATGCCACATGACAAAATACATCTCTTATCATCATGTGGGTCCAGAGCCACTATTCTTACAACATTTGTAGTCAACAGGTGATCCACACTCTGAATTCTGCATTCTGATGTTCTGATTAAACTCTGTGATTTGAGACAATCTTCATAATCTTTAAATTGGAGCTCTTTGTCAACAGTATCTCTACCAATGCCCTTGGCCTTTTTGGCAACAACACCACTACATGTTTCAAAACTGTACATCTTGGCCCTTACCCCAGCAAATGCCACAATAACATCACCAAGTGTCTCATCTTTTAACTTGCCAGGCACCTTCTTGTTGTGGGGTTGAATTTTTGTATGTTCACTAGTATCAAAATATTTAAGCAATGCAGGCTGTGACATATCTTGATAGACATCTTCTGTCTGAATATCAAGGATAAAACTATCTGTGTCCATGTACATCAGTTTTACACGATCACCATAAAAAGGCTTCAGCACATCCTAATAGAGCTCTAGCATGTGTAATTGGCCAATTCTAATATCACAGCCCCTACATAAATAGGCTTATCAAACTTAATCTTTGTTTTTTTCATGTTGAAGAGTGCCATATTGTTATCATAAATTCTTCTGTAGTTGAAATTAGGCTTTGCTATCAATTTTTTGCTCTGGCTGGGGTCAGTAACAAATTTAACATCAGTATGTTTTCTGACATTTTCTATGGTTTTGCCATACACTGAATTTACCATCAATTTGAACATGGTCTTATCAAATTGGGTTACAGCAAGTGTTCGAAGCTCAATATTTGTATCGATGTATTGCTTCAACCATCTTGAGTGCCTGAACCTTAAGACTTTGCCAACCTTAGTTACTTGAACACCATGATGCATCAGGAACTGGAGGTTTTTGTAATATATGACATAACCGTGTTTTGGCTCCAGAGTCATCATCAATTTCTTCTGTTTAGAGCCAGGTGAGCACTCAACTTCAGGAATTGGGGGCAGATCAGAAAAATTGTTGTGTAAATCATCAGGAATTGTCAGATCAACCTCTAAGAATAGACCATAGTGACTGTCATCAAAATCCAGAAGATTTTCAATATTAAAATTTTCAACCCACTCAAGCCCTGCATATGGCAATTTATCCATCATAGCATAACCATACAAGCTGTTTGCATCCACATAAAGTATATAATTTGATGGCAGTGCTGGATCATAATTGGGAATATAGTTGTTATTTGCTCTGGCATATCTCTGAGAACATTGCACCATGCCTCATCTTATACATTGTTCCATAAACAGATACATATCTTGATCTTGGATCAGATCCAATTGCATTTTAGTGTTTAAAACTTTGCAGACCATGCTAGGCCTGGTGCACTGTAAAAATACATTGGATCCAGTTTATAATTTTGCATGGAAGATTTTCTAAATGCCTGAAGTATATCAGCTAAGAGAGTCACATCAAGTTTTAAATATGCCTTATGATAATCACCAAATGTCTGGCATTTTAAGTTGCTCCACATCAACTGGGCATGGTGATAATCATCATCAGTGATTCCGGATGCTCTGAGTTTGCTGTAGAACTCTTGTTGTGAAGGCAGAGCACACTCATCAAATTTAGAAAAATCTGTAACATAGTCATATGGATATACACCCTTCCGCCTATTAATTTCAGGTCCTGATTTGGAAACATAGCACATGTGATTTTGAATTGGTCATCAGATAATTGATTTGCCAGTGTAGCCAAGCTAGCGGACAGAATTCTGTAGGAATCAAGAAATCTTAAGTGAATAGGAACACCATTAACTTTAATTATCTTGCTAATAGCTATATATTTCTCATCATTTTCTGCTAAAATATTTAAATTCTGCTTGTCAAACCCCTCGTACCTGATCAGATGATGAAAATCATAATTGGATGCACCATGGCAAAATATAGGGACAAATTTTGGTCTCTGGATCTTAATATTACAGCTATTACACAGGGCCATTTTGAATTTACCATCTGCATGAGAATGGTGATGCACCTTGATATTTGTATCTAAAAATTCAGAATCACATACCGGGCATTTTTCTGCATTGTTGAAATTTTGAATCTGTTCTTCTGTTAAAGGCAACATAGGTTTTGATTTTAATAAGACATTAGATGCTATGTTATGGCACTCATTTTCTATTCTATGTGCAAATTCTTTGATGGCATCTGGTCCCATGTATAAATATTCTTCACTAACAACACCATCCTGTACAACAACATAATAAAAACTAGAAGCTTCATGTAGCTGGTATGATGTACTTGAAGATTCATCAGGATCTGGACTGCAAAATGCAAGGGGTTTGAGGTTTGATTCAAAATCACAAACTATATATGCTGGGTGTTCCAACAAGGCTTCAAATTTTTTGAATTTGGCATTTTCACTTGGATTAGGCATCACCATATGAACAGGTTTATGATTGCCACAGTATTTTAAATGTTCAATTAACTTGTTTTTAGCAATTTCTGCATTCTCTTCACAAACACCATTCACCATTTTTCTACCATCAAATACAGTTAAACATCTTCTACACAACTTGAATATTGTCTTAGATTTGTCTAGTTGTTTTCTGACTAAAGCTTCAAGACTATGTATCAGAGTGTAATGGTATGTGTCATCCCCTTCAATTAAGAGCAGATCAATCGGAACAGCAGAATCATCATCAAGTGTACTGATTCTGAGAGGTTCTATCAAGCAATTGCCACGGCCAGTAGAACAAATAAATACATTAATAGATAATTGTTTACCATTGATATCTCTGGCCTTTTTTTCAAATTTATCAATATTCTGAACTGACATTGGATATTTTAAGCCATCCATTGCTTCATCAAAATCATTTTCATGTTGTTTATAATAACTTATTCTTTCTGGATCCCTTAAAACTGGATACAAAGCAGCTAAAATACACCACAGAAAACATTTCTCATCATTATTTTCTATGTTAACCACGGCTTTTTTGTTTTTGATATTGGCAGGTAATGGCAGATATGTAGAACCTTGTAGTGGGCTGAATTCAGAAATATTAATATATAACTTGTGTGGAGTTCCACATAAACTCCATCCTGATTCTTTTGCAGCAAATTCAGAATGTTTAATATTCAATTGATCTATCAAACTGCTTATTATTTTGTCTAAATTTGTATTTGAATATATAGCTACAGTTTCTGTTATGTGGGGCTGTGTAAATTTTGTGCCATTTGATTTTTTATATTGTGTAAACAATTTGAGGGACAGCTTATAAGAACCATTTTGTGCATTTAGAATAGCCTGCACATCAGAATTTATACTGTTGAAAAAATTCTTAATATCACATCTTGGCTCTGATACAAAACTGTAATCCCTTAGTTGGCCAGCAGATCTGCTATGGATAGGTGCATTGCGTGGCTGCTTTGCTGCTCTATGATTATTGGGTATTTCAAGCTTCCTTTTTAGACCAGATGAAGATGTAGATGGCTGTGATGAAGTAGAAGGCTGTACATAACAAGTACCTTTATGTATATGTGAAATATTCCATGCTATATTTTCTATGGCATTTTGGGCATATTTTTGTGGGTGTTCTGCATTTTTCTGGATCACAATTATTTTGGTGCCTAGCCCAATTGGGGCTGGATATATTCTTATTGCATTGATTACAATATTTTTGATTTGGCATTTTTGTTGTTGGATTATTATTTAAGATTTCTTGGGGTTCAAATGAAAACTCTATACTTAATAAAACTATGACAGGTTGTAAAGCTAATAGCCTACATGCTCAAAGGTAGAATAAGTACAGAAGCACTGCCCTAGCACAAATGCCTGTGCAGACATGCATCTCGTGGTATGCATAGAAAGGCAATAACCTAATACCATGTGTCATGTATTGATCTTGTATAACAAACTGGGACAGATATAAGCCTGACTCTAAATATGAGTGGATTACAACAAACAAGCAAGATGTGTCAAATATCAGACCTGTATGAGGAGCACTGCAACAACACATCTGTACTCTTCAACCACTCTCACAATACTAACTGATATGTAATGCAAAAGCTCTTGCCTTATAATTTGTTGCATAATATTGGGTAATAATTTGTTGCACAAGATGATGCAAAAGCTCTTGCCTTGCATAATATTGGGTAATAATTTGTTGCACAACATGAAGCAATAGAGTTTTATTGTTTTATTGAGTTTATTGAGCAATTTTCACACCGAAAGTACCCCTGAGGGGCATTGGTGCATGCACATTACAAAATACAACATGTTGACATCGCACATAATATATATCTATACATCAATTTGGCAGAATTTTTTATAATATAACATAATATAATAGTAAAACATACATTGACAATTTATTTTTTGAAGTGAACTAGTGCTGTAAAAGTACATATTATATAGTGTATACAATCTTCATTTATTTTATAAAGTTATTTAATTCTTGAAATTCTTGAACTGAATATAATGTGTATTCCAATAACAATTTTTCCACTTTACTTTTAAAGATTGTGGATCTTTCAAAATTTTTGTAACTTTTTGGTAATATATTGTATAACTGGATGCCTGAGTAAAAAGGTAACCAGTAGGCCAGAAGTAAACATGTGTGTGTGTGTGTATGTATGTATGTGTGTGTGTGTGTGTGAACTTAAACCGGAAGTAAACCGGAAGTGGACCGGAAGTGGACCGGAAGTTGACCGGAAGTGGACCGGAAGTAAATATGTGTGGGTGTGGGTGGGTGTGGGTGTATGTGGGTAGCTCTTTGGCTTAGTTTTAAGTGTAGCCATAAGAATATCAAGAAGAGCATATTTTTGACAAGCTTATGGACAACAATCTCACAGATGTAGCTTTTGTAAGTGTAGGCAAATCAATCTGAGGGGGCTCATCATTTCACGGGAAATTCCCGAGGGCATTTTTGCAAAAGTCTTGGGTTAGACAGAGTAAAACACTTGAGCAAGAAGCTCATATGGACATCTTGAGCTAGTTTTAAGTGTAACCAAATCTGCCTTAGAGGGGCTCATCATTTATCGCGCCAGTAATACCACAAACCCCACTACTAATGACAAATCATCCACATGGAACTCGCACAAACAATAAATGCCCGTTTAGTATCTAATTTACGTGATTTTACTAAATTTGCAGTATGTTCGAATATTTATTACGTCCAGTACCTCAGATTTATTCTTTATTCAAATATTAAATACATGCAAGTAGTAGTCAAAATATGCCTTTGAGATCAACCCTGATTTTTTGACCTCTAAGAAAACCGCACCAAAACCTCAAAAACTCACTTTCTCTCCACATTCCGCGTCTCATTTTTTGCGCTGACGATGATTCACAGCGAAGAAAAGCAGTGATGAGTAAATGCACTTTCTCATCCTTGAAGGATGAATGGGCCTTATCGTAATTTTCTAAGTCAGGCCATGTTTATATATCGTGACCTTTGTAAACCTCGGAACGATGTGATATTTCTGCCCCACACGCGCGCGCGCCTCTCATTATTTCTGTATTGTAACGTTTTTTTTCAAGCAAACAAACAAATAATAATTGTTTTTTTTTTAGGATTCCTGGCCCCTAACCCCGCCAGGGTGTGTGGTGCCCAACCAAAAAAGGTTCTAACGGCTGCGGTTAGATAACCTTCGCTTCTTTCACCCTCGCGTCCAAACGAAGGATCTGGTAATCAACCATCCGAAATTCAAATCCGACATCGCTCGTCGCGCAGGCGACAAAATGATTTACATCATCATCGTCCATGCCGTTCTATCCTGTCTACAACATCCAACACATATAATAAACAGCGGATGAGGACCGGTTCGGTCGTGACGGCATGTTTCTGCAACGCTGCGCGTATATCGGCAAGAGAATCTCGAGATTTCAAATAATCGTACATGCGACACATGAATAAAATCCGATCGTCCATTTTCACGAAATTTTGGACGTTCCTGCTCAGGTAGACGGGCGTTTCTCCCTCTGGATTTGGACGTGATCTCGATCATCTGCATGTGATCGTTCCAAATCAGCGTCCGGGAGTGCCGAACAGCCACTGCAGCATCTTGTAGCGTTTGGGATACTGAACAAGCGGGGAATCCACTTGTGCACTTCTACTTTTTGAGAAAAAACGTGTTCCCACAGACACGAGGCGCCGTACCCATTGAAGTAATTTGCACGTTTTTCGCAAAGGACAATTTATTGAAGAGAAAATTTGCTCCAGATTGGTTGGGTGTGTGAACCGTGAGAACCCGACGGACGCGAGGAAATGCAGAGAGTTTTTTTTTTATTTTGGGGGAAGTTGTCGCGTCAGGTGCTGTTGCTTCGTGTCTATCTAACAATTCGAGAACGTCATCGAAGGAAAAAACACAAGTTTTTTGGGCCTTGAGTGAAACATTCAGCGCAATAATTGTTGAGCCGGTCTAAAAAACCTCTTCGAGTGCATAGCTTTGGTAAGAAAATCCTGCAACTTTGGAAACACGTGTAGGAACGAGAGTAAAAAACTCTCACCTTCCTTCGTGAGAATCGCCAGAGAATCGGAAGCCCAAAAAATTGATTGGTGAACATACCGCAACTGTAGATCATCCTCGTTGAAACATCAGATGATTCGTGTAAGCAGAGTGAATTTCGGGCACGACGTCTGTGGTGACATTCTAAACTATGTGATCGCCGTCCTAATCTAAATTGCTGCTCGGTCGGATTCGTCGGATGTCGGAAAAATGATCACTCTTTCTCTCTCTCTCTCTCATGTCAATTGCTCTCGGGTGAAAAAGTAGGAAGTATAGCATTGTTATTTTGTACCAAGCCAAAAAATTACTCATGGGTGGTGGATCTGTCAACGATCATTTGTCATTTTTTTTTGGTCCAGAAAAACATCCGGTCCGCTGAAAAAGGTATGAAGTAGCATTGTCCTTTGTAGCAGACCAACGCCCCAATGGGTAGATCGGTCAACGAACATTTTTGCTATTTCTCCCCCAGGACATGTGCGTCAAAAAGGTCTTGCTGAAAAAAATATACGAAGTATAGCATTGTTCATTGTACCATGACAACATGCATGGGTGGAACTGTCAACGGGGTACTTACCCGTTCATTGCTATTTGCCCCCAGGACATGTGTGTGTCAAAAAAGTCTTGTTGAAAAAAAAAATAGGAAGTATATAGCATTGTTCGTTTGTACCAGGACAACACACACACACACGCATGAGTGATTCGGTCAACGGAGTTCATTGCTAGGACATTGACTATACTGCTAATTGTGTTTTAACCAGGTGGTCGCGTGGGTGGGGTTCCTATATAACGCACCAGTTTCTCCTTTTGTACATCATTATCATAGTGAACGTCAATCGTGGCAGTTCAGTATCCTTAATTGTTTGTCTGGCAGTATACATATATATCATCGTGGAAGTTCAGTGAGCTACAAGTTTTTTTTTGAAGTCTCTCTCTTAAAAGGTAAGTTCTTTTATCAAGTGTGTTTTATTTTTTCATGATATATTTATTTTGTTTTGCGACTGACACACACATATTCAGAGGAGTCATAAAAAAATTGACACACACACATGTCGCACATTTTTTTTTACCTCCTACAACAGTGCACAAACACACTGTTCGCGTCTAATATATATATGCATTTTGTGGGGGGGAAATGTAAAAAACAAAAACAAAAAATGTCTAGCACTTTTCAGCTTTTTTGATTCTATTTTTTTTCTTCTGTTTCAGTGCGCTTTCTCCTACCACCACCCCCCAAAAAATTTCACGTATATAAATAACAGAGTATATATATATATACAGAGAAATGGAACCGCAACCAGGCCCCTCAGGGTTTTGTCAAAAAATAGCATGTCGCAACTGTGGGAAGTTGATTTCTAAACCTAATATTGCTAGGCATTTGAAAAATTGTCGTCTACCGGAACATGATGTCCCCCCGGCAAAGAAATCTCGCATTGATTCGCATGAAGGCGGTGCTTTGAATAAAAGTGCACGCATCATGACGTATAAATCTGGAAGTGACGAAAAGTGTGACTCGACCACGTTCCTCGACAATGTGAAATCTCTGGTAGTTGATAAATTACGGGATTGCCTCATTATTGTTGCAGTTAAAATTCATCTCGTCTTGACAATGCTGTATGAGAAAGTTGTCTCGGACAAGACAAGCACTTTCAGCTTTTACGTAGGGTGCGAATGCTTACATGAGGGCAATCACGACGATCTTGACGAGATTGTGACAGGGCTATTTGTGCACCTGTCACAACAACAAGAAGCGTTTGAAGGTCGCGGAAGTGGATGGAGTCTTTGCGGTCGCAGCCACATGTTACAGCATCGAGTGTGCAACTTCAAACCGTTACGCAGCGCTCAAAAAAAAGAAGCAAAATGCAGTGTTAAACATAGAAAGTAATGATGCGAAGAGTTTCTTATGGTCTGTCATCGCCGCATTACACCCAGCTAATGATAACCCCCGTCGTCTGTCCAATTACACCCGATACGAGAGGAAATATAAGAATGTGATGAAAGGAATTTCCTATCCTGTGCCCCTGAATAAGATCAATCAATTTTTAAAAAACTATAGAGAGGAAAAAAGAGAAGATGTCGATATTTCTGTGTTTGGGGTTGACGATTGCGGCGACATTTGTGTGTTAAGACCTGCGAGAAGCCAGAATAATGTAATTCGACTCTTGCTTGTAGATGGCCGTTACAGTTTGATTCGCAATTTTTCTCGCCTAGTCGGAAGACAGATCAGCAAGGATCACGATAAGATTGAAATTTGCGATCGGTGTTTGAGAATTTTTCGCGGGGAAAGAAGATGAAAGAACAGCACAAGTGTTTTGGCTCCGTGAATGCAGAACCCGAAGATGTCATGCCGGAACCCGGAACCAAGATGAAATTTCAGAAACACCAGGCTCTTCTCCACCATCCCGTTGTCCTTTATGCCGACTTTGAAAGCTTCCAAGTTCCCATGACGTCTTGCAACCCTGATCCCTCTACCTCAAGCACAATACAAATTTTTCACCACGAACCTTGCAGTTTCTCCATTTACGGAGAAAAATTAAATGATGTCATCTTGTATTGCGGACCCGATGCGGCAAAACATTTTGTTAAGAAGATAGCGGAATGTGCTAGATAACTTGCACCCAGCCTGAAAGGCCCTTACATTTCTCCACCTCCTCTCACAACGGAACAACAACGGAGACATGACACGGCGACAAGATGTGCGGAGTGTAACCAGGCTTTCACCCCCGAAAATCACAAGGTCGTACACCATAACCATCAGAATGGATTTTTCCTGAACACCATCTGTAATTCCTGTAATCTTAAAATTAAGGAGTCGCATTTTGTTGCTGTGTTTCTGCATTACACAGAAAAATATGATACGCATCTGTTCATCAAAGAGTTGTACAATATCACGACTCGAATCAGCATCATCCCTAGAACGAGCGAGAAGTATATTGCAGTAAGAGTGTGGATCCCTCTTGAAGAAGGAGGAAGTGTGGAAGTTAGAATCCTGGACTCTTACAATTTCCTGTCCTCCAGCCTCGCCACCCTTGCAACTCAACTTGGCGACGAAGATCTTGTGGCCACCAAGCAAATGTTTTCGGGGGATGAGAATTTGAATCTGTTGCGTCGCAAGGGCGTCTACCCCTACGAGTACGTCAATGATTTCAACAAATTTGACGAGACAGAACTTCCACCCCGGGAGGCATTTTATTCTCATCTCACGGAGGACGTCTGTTCCGAAGAGGACTACGAACACGCTCGTAGTGTGTGGACGGCCTTCAATTGCCAAACGTTTGGCGACTATCACGACCTGTATCTGAAATTGGATGTGACCCTTCTCATGGACATTTTCGAGTCGTTTCGCAAGAGATGCATCGCGATCTACAAGTTGGATCCTGCGTATTTCTTCACGACGCCGGGATTGACTTGGGAATCTATGATGAAATACACCAACGTAGAACTGGGGCTCATCGCAGAGAAAGAACAGTATGGTTTCATGGAGAGTGCGATACGCGGTGGTATTGTCCAATGTCCCCGACGCCATTCTCTCGCAAACAATCCTCATACGCCTGGTTACGATGCATCGAAGCCCAACACCTACATTGTCTACTGGGATGTCAACAACTTGTACGGTCATTCCATGTCGCAGTGTCTTCCCATCGGCGGCTACGAATGGATGAACGAAGAGGAACTCTCCTCCGAGGATTTTCTCAACTGGACCGAAAATAACGAATGGGGCTGTTTCTTGGAAGTGGATCTCGATTATCCCGAAACGCTTCACGAGAAACATCACGGATTGGCCCTGGCCCCCACCAAAGAGAAGCCACCTGGAGGATCGGAGCCAAAACTGATACTAAGCGTGGAGAACAAGCGGAATTATATTTTACACTACAGACTCCTTCAATTCTACGTGTGGCACGGGTTGCAGCTGAAGAAAATACATAGAGGATTGAAGGTTAGACAGAGAAAGTGGCTGGAACCGTACATAGCCGAGAACACACAACGCAGAGCGCAATCAACATCCCCTGCAAGCAAGGATCTGTACAAACTATTCAACAACGCCATCTACGGCAAGACGATGGAGAACATGCGCAATTACATCGACGCAACGTTGGTCACAGACGAAAAGAAATTCGAGAAGATTGTCGTGTCCCCCTACTTCAAAAACTTCACCATTTTCGACGAGAATCTGATATTCGTCGAGAAGAACAAGAAGCAAGTGATGCTCAACAAGCCGATTGCCATAGGTGCCACCGTCCTTGAACTCTCTAAATTGCACATGTACCAATCCTACTACGATCAGTTTCAACCCTTTTATGGAGATAACATTGAAATATGTTACATTGACACGGATAGCTTCGTTTTTCTAATCCAAACACCAAACCTACAACATGACCTTGCATTCGACAGAAAATAAAATGACGATTGGAAAATACAAAGATGAAGTTGGCGGGAAGTACATCAGCGAATTTGCGGGCCTTCGTGCCAAAATGTACTGCGTCAAGATTGCAGATAAGAAAGAGATCAGAAAAGCGAAAGGGGTGGGAAAAACAAGCACTGGTAAATTCACCATGGAAGGCTACAAAGAATGCCTGTTTCAAGATAAAAGAAAACTCAGCACCGATCATCGCATTGCGAATACATTACACGAACTGTACACGACGCGCGTAACCAAGGTAGCATTGGATGCCAGAGACAAAAAAGTTACGTGTTCTTGATTGTCAAATCCACACAAGAGAGTAGGGCCACTGCAATGGAAGCGACAAATGTGACGTGTGTGCACTCTAACCGCATAGCCATAAAGTTCGCTGTATTTTTTCGTCTTGCCTTCTCCAAAAACATAGAGAGGAAAAGAGGAAGGCCTCAGGCGATGAAAAAGTGGGAGTCATTACGCTCGCTCTAACGAGGCTCATTAAATTCAACTCTTACCTTTTTTTCCTTCATCATGATCTAATGACATAATTACATGTTCGAGCATCGCTGAACTAGTACCTCAGAGAAAACCTTCTCTTTTTTTTATTCGATCTACAAGGGAAAAATTGTGGCACACCATAGAAATTTTATTTTAAATAACTACCAAGGACAATGAATCTCTTTGGTTTCCGAAAGCAAACAATGGAAACTGTACACCGCACGACAGATCATGAATTTCTACCTTCCATGTTATTCAAACTCAACGGCCTGTTGATCGTTCATCTTAACAGCATTTGGACGAAATTCGATGACGACAGGGGCAAGATTTTTTACGTCTTCAACAACAATTTAAATTTCTACGAGATTCCGATCGGCGGAAAACTTCGGATCACCGTGAATCCGGAGAACGCAGGCGAAATAAAAATTTCTACCGGCAAGAACATTTTTCGAATGAAGCACGACAAGATGCTTTCTAACATGGCGTACGATGTGTCTGCAGGCGATTATCTTTACGTGGAACTCCTCGGAGATTACGACAAACTCATTCCTCTCTTCGTAGAACTACGAATCACCTATCCTATTATAAATAACCATAATGCCTAACGACATTTTCGGCCACACCAAGCGTGTAGACCACGCAGAAGAGATTCTCATGCTCGACGTTCGAGTTAAAAAGTTGAGGAGCGATTTGATTGCTTTGCAGGAGACCTTAAACAATAGTTTACAATCGGAAATCGCTACGCTCCAAACGCAATGTCTCGATCCTATTCTGAAAATCGATTCCGAACTGAAAACACTCATAAAAAATTATGTTGATGTACCTTCTTACGACAACGTTCAAAATATACAGTTGAGCGTGGATTCGCTTCAAAATGATTTGGCCAAATTACAGCAATTTCAATCGAAAGATTTGGAAAAATTGAAACTCGAAATCAAAGAACGAACTTCCGCAATTGAAAAGAATTTCTCTGAACTTCAAACCGTTGTGAATGATATCGATGTAGAACGCTTGCATGTCGTCGTTTCTAAATTACAAGAAGAATTCACCAGCATGTTGGAAGAAATTAAATCCAAGTTACAGACTTTGGAAGATACCATGACAAACCTACCATCGTCAGACGAACTACAGGTCATCAGTAAAAGCGTTGCGAACATAAAAATTCAATTGGAGGCTTATCAAGATTTCGAACACATTCAAACCACCATCGCTACGCTACAGGCGTCTTTGGAGTTGATCAACGAAGAAATTAAAAATATTCACGTTCAAGCAAGCGCGTTGACGAGTATTCAAGACACGTTAAGCACGGTTCAGCAGAAGATCGAATATTTAGAAAATTTGAACGTGGAATCGAACCTTGCTCATTTTCATCACGTACTGGACAACATACAGGGTGACTTGGAATCGTTACAGACGAGTGTGCCTTCGAAGAGAAAATTTTAAAAATTGAAAACGGCAGTGACGGCATTATCCGATTCGAGTGACATCAAAAGTTCATTGAGCGATCTCGAAAGTACGGTGGCCAATCTCCCCACCTCCAAAGAATTACACGCTTTGAAAAGGAACATATCTTGAATGCTGAAACTTCTAGAAACGAAAACGGCGAACGTGGAACAGATTCGAGATGAAATTACTTCGCTGGTGTCGACGTTGCCCACTTCGCAGAGCGTCACGGATCTTCACACGCAGTTTACAGAGATGCGAAGCATCGTGAACGATCTTACCGAGAAAAGCTCGAAATTGAATCAAGTTGAGAACCTTCAGAACATTGTCTTCAACATCAGAGATCAAGTTGGAGTGCTGGAATCCACGCAGGAATCGACGCTGGCCTCTTTCGGTGCCAAGTTGCAAGAACTGAACGAAAACTACAAGCAGTTGAACGTGGAAGTGGAAATCAAACCGTCATTTTCTGCCATAACGGATACCATAGTCGAGCATTTGTTGCCCATTGAAAATAAACTTGGACACGTTCACAGTAATCTGCTCAGCGTCGATACTAAAATCGCCAAATTGTTCACCTTGCAAGCCATCGAAATCAACAGCGTACCCAATCAACAGAGAATCTCCACGTTCGTCGAAGGTAACAAACTGTACATGTTACATCCTTATCATCCGTATTACAAGTTTCTCCTCGATGGCACGATTCAGATAAACGAATTTTCGTACTGGTCTCACGGCAGAAAAGCTAGCGTTCCCACCATGACCTTGATATCGAATCGTGGTGTCCAGAAAGCAGGAAACATTCCTCTGGCACGTTGGAACGAAACGCGCAACATATATGAAATACACGAAGACGAATATCTTACTGTTTTTGACGTGAGTGCCGGTGATAAGCTGATCATTCAAAACACAAGCGAGGTGCCACCCTCTTTGAATCCCATCACGCTCGTGCTTCTCTTCAAACGTAATCTCTAAAAATGTCTAGGCAAGCCATCGTCGAAGAATTACATAAACCTGCACGCCGCAACTACGAACGTTTAGCGGTGGTAACAAAGGGCATCGATGACCTCTGGGAAAGTGACCTCGTGGAGATGAGCAGCGGCAATTTAAAAAATGCACATAAATTGAACAAGGGCAACAAGTACCTCCTCACCGTCATAGACACATTTTCGAAATTCGCATGGGCAGTACCTTTGAAAGCGAAAACGGGAACATGCGTCACGGAAGCATTCAAATTAATTTTTCGCGAAAGCGGCAGACGACCTCGGTTTCTGCACACGGACAACGGGAAGGAATTCTACAATGCCACGTTCAGGCAGTTTATTCGGAAACACGACGTTCAACATTACTCGACCTTCAGTGACGTCAAAGCCAGCATCGTGGAACGATTCCATCGCACTCTGAAATCGCGCATGTGGTCACGCTTTACGCTTCAGGGAAGCTACAAGTGGGTCACCATTCTTCCGGAACTCGTTAACGACTATAATCACACATTGCACAGAACGATAGGCATGAAGCCAGCTGACGTTACGAAGTCCGACGAGCAGCGTTTAATTTCTACCGTTTACTGCCCAAAGTACACACCCACGACAAAAAGACCTAAATACAAAATTGGAGATCAGGTGAGGATCAGTAAATTCAAGCGAACGTTCGACAAGGGTTTCACCAGAAACTGGAGCACGGAACTTTTTACCGTGGTTCGCGTTTTACCCGGGAACCGTCACACGTATATAATAAAAGACAGTGGCGGTGAAATTTTATTGGGGCGCTTCTACGAGGAGGAACTCTCTAAAACTAAATACCCCGACACGTACCTTATCGAAAAAGTTTTGCGTAAGAGAGGTGACAAACTTTTGATGAAATGGCTGGGACTTCCGGAAACAAGTTGGATCGATTCGAACGAAGTGATTCTATGAGTACGTGGAATGTTGTGAAACGTTTACCTGATTCGGAAAGTCAAACGAAAAAAAGGAACGGCGAATTGCTCCCCGATAGCATACGGTGTCTGATTGTAGGACCTTCAGGGTGCGGAAAGACGACACTGCTCATTGATAATTTTATCCTCGCACCCAATTGGTTAGACTGGGAAAACAGACACCTCTACGTATTTTCGAAAAGTCTCGAACAACCGAATTTCCAGCAACTTATGAAACTGTACGAGGGACTGGGCATTGCAACTTTCGCATCTGAAATCATTCCACTGGACGATTGTCTCGAGAATTCCGTTGTGGTGTTCGACGATATGATCCTGGAAAATCAAAACGAGATTCGTAATTTTTCAACTCGAGGTCGTCACAAAGGATTAGATTGTTTCTACCTGGCACAAACTTTTTCCAAGGTTCCGAAACAACTGCTACGCGATAATGCTAATTTTATTTGCTTGTTTCGACAAGACCACACCAATTTAAAACACGCACATGATGATTACGTAGGGGCTGACCTGAATTACAATCTATTTTCTAAATTCTGCTCCCACTGTTGGAACCAAGGTGATTTCGGATTCGTGACCATTGACATGACTCGAAAAGCAAACCATGGAAAGTATAGGAATAAAATAAACGTTTATCTAGACGTCTCAGAGTATATTAATCACCCTGAGGCTAACAAGAGGAAAATTTCAGATTTGCAACGAGAAGAAAATCCAAAAAAAAAAAAAAATCAACGGTCGAGAACCTAAACAGTCAAAAAAATAAAATTTGAAAAAAAAACGTTCTTTTTTTTCAAACGTCTCAAACGTATATATAAAATAACCATTACAAACAAAAAGTGAGTATTAGAAAAGTTGATAGTCTCAAGCGGGTGACGGCAAGAAAACTACGAGAACCGAACGTATAGGCTGAGAATTCGACGTTTCAGAAACGTTTCGACGTATATAGAAAAATGTCAAAACGTCAATTTCAAGAAGAGGACAATCTCAAGTTGCGTGAATATCTAGTAAAGCGATTCAAAGGTTGGAAATCCGAGAATCGTGGTTTGTACGAAGAGAAGAAACGTCAAGATCAACCTGTGATCGACTGGGGATTGTGGGAACTCGTTGCCAAAAAATATCCGAAAGATTACACGGACGAAGATTATCAGAGTTACAGGGAAATTCTAATTATGACGGATGCCATGTACCAGAACAACGATGCCTCGCAGAATAGGGTGAAATCGAGTAGCGGTGAGAAGTACAGGAATCTCATCAAACCGATATGGAACGAGCTGAAGAGTGGAAGCGGCGTCAAACGCTACAACACGTTACCCAAAGAATTCGTTTGGGTGGACGACGTGAGGAAACTCATCGACAGATTCTTAGTGATAGCCGGTGAAGAGAATGCAGGCAATCGTAATTTTTACAACGAGAAGGTTGGCATCGTGGACATGATCAGCACCAAACTTTCCAACTTCATCGTGAACGACGACAAAGGTATCGGCTACCTGATCAAAATTATCAACACGCTGCCTCCGAGATTCTGCAACGTGGCCGAAGGAAAAGGACTCGTGAACGACATCATCAACAAGTTACCTTTCGAGATGCATTTACCTGGCTACCAGTACTGCGGACCGGGTACCAAACTCGAGAAAAGATTAGAGAGAGGAGACAAGGGTGTGAATCCGTTGGATGCGGCATGCAAAGATCACGATATCGCTTACAACACTCGCACCGATCTGGATGCACGTCACGAAGCAGACAAGAAATTGGAACATGCCGCTTTCGAAAGATTCGTCAGCAGAGACGCATCGTTGGGTGAAAAAGTTGCAGCACTGGGCACCACCATCGCCATGAACACGAAACAAAAATTTGGATGGGGAGTGTAGAAATAAATAACATACAGTAAAAAAAAAAAAAAAAATAACAACATGTCTTGTATAACCGACTTACCGCCCGAACTGCTATACATCATATTCAAACACGCTTTAAACGGAGATTGTGAGGATGTAGGGAAACTTTTAAACATAGCAAGAACAACACCGGAATTTCGTATCCCTTGTGAAATGGTTGTCAAGGATTATCTTCGGGAGATCAGTGGAATGAGGTGCGATGATCTCGACACTCTTCTTTCAGCTGCAGGGAAAAAATTAAACGATAGGATGGACGAACTTCACGAGGCGAGGCAGGGGAGAAGACGATACACGGATGATTGGCGCAAGTCTAAACAGGAGACCGAAGATATCATCACGCACATCATCGCGTTTTCCGAAGCACGAACTTTCTTTCTCTAACACACACAAAAAAAATTCTTCGGTATATATAAATAACACATTGTGAAAAATTAAAATTCTCTAACACACACACACACTCTGAATTTCTCTTCGATATGACTGAAAAAATGAGTGACCTCCAAGCATTAAAACAAATGCTAAATTTGTCAGTCGAGGATATAAAAATTCAGGAATTGGAAGTCGACAAACCTTACACGATAACTTCCGGTTCAATTGTTTCTACCCAGTATGGTCCCAAAGTACGTCTGTTGCTCAACGGACAATACAGTCTATTTTTACCAGATCGATACGCTAACATGTTATCCGACGAGAAGCTATCTATTTTAATCGAGAACAAAACTCGAATCGTGTATAAGGGGACAAAGGAACTTCTTGGTAAGAAAACAAAGCACGTAATAGAATTTGTGTAACGGCTGCGCGGAGTATATAAAATAACATACCTTGAAAAAAAATTACACGAGAGGGAAACAAAAAAAATATCTCAGAACATAAATATATATAAATAACATACCGTGAAAATAACATGAAGCCCAAGGGTGTCGTGTACCAGATAACATATTCGAATCTGAAAACGCTGGGTGCCCTCGATGGGTTACTCACCAAGAAACAACGCGAGAAGAAACGTTCTTGCTTGACGAAAGGACATGGAATGAAATTGCTGCTCAGCACTCCACAATTGAGACGGTTGCAGCGTTCGCGGAAACAGCAAAAGACAGGGGGGTTCATATTCAGCATCCCGGCCATCCTGGCAGCATTGGGGGCCGTTGGAAGTCTGGCTGGGGGTAGCGCCGCCATCGCGAAAACCGTCATCGACTCGAAGAAGAACAAGGCGGAATTGGAAGAACAAAAACGTCACAATCTGGCCATGGAGAAGAAAGGAAAGGGCGTCGCGAGCAAGTATAAAAAAAAAGAAGAAGAACTCACCAACCGAGACATTGAATCTCTGATCAAACCATTACAAATCAAACACTTCAGAGGCGTTTTCATGTCCGATTCGTTACCTTCAACCGTTAAAAATAGAGAATGTGGCGTAGTCAACTTGGACAGTCAAGAAAATCCAGGCACGCATTGGATATGTTACCACAAAAATGCAAATAACAATAAAGCATTCGTTTTCGATTCTTTCGGAGGTGTTCCACCTACAAATTTAGTTCGTCATCTGAAAACGAACAACCTATACTACAACGACGAACGCATTCAAAATTTCGGAGACGTGAACTGCGGTCATCTCTGTCTCTCCATGCTCGCGTTTCTCTCTAAAATAAATAAGCCACAGGTGGAAGATTTCCAGAAAGCATTGTGGAACCTTAAACATCACGATGGGCGTGTTCCATCTCACGAGCGAATCTTCGATCTTGAAACTCACGCTGCACGACGACATCGTCTATCCTAAATCCATAACTCTGCGTGCATTCTACAGCATGTACACTTCGCAACATCTTATTTGACCGCCCTGAAAAATTTCAAAGTCCGGAGTTCGTAAATTTGGCAGCATAGCGCTTCAGAGCCAACTAAGAGTAGCCAACTTTGCAACATTTCTTCTTTCTGAATGAAAACGCTCTTGTGATTTTTTTTTCATTCTTTCACATTCCATAAAGTAAAGATACCCTAAAGCAGTAATAAAATATATCAGTAGACAAAAAAATGTTAAGTAGAAATACGAATGTTGAAAATATTTCAAGATTCTTCGTTCTGAATTTGAAAATAGGAAAATGTATGTGCATTGTGAAACACTGAACAGGTTCTCATCCACCTGGAAAGAATTGCGGTCACATTTGAATGCAAGAAGGCAAATTTATGATGATTTTATGCGAAATGTTTAGTAAAGATACCTTGCACAACACCAAACGATTCTGCAAAGTGTGTCTTTTCCTTGGTTCTTGGCGAAAAATAGTTCGAAACTCCGGCACAATGTTGCTTCAACTGAGATTAACGTATTTTACTGACCTTTCTGTTAGCAATCTCCACGAGTGGTTGGTTAGATGACAACACTTTCGGTATTTTACTGTTCTCGTCAACATCGAAACATCATAGGTTCAAATCCCACCCTATCCTTATTATTTTTTCCTTTTTATTTACCGAGTACGAAGTGTTCTAATAACGTAATATAATATTATATGAGTCCTCCTCCGTAGTCGAGCGGGTTAAGGCGTTCACTCGTCTTGAGATCGTTCGCTGCGGGACGGCGTAGGTTCGAATCCGGCTCTGGTCGGAATTTATTCGGCCTACGTATAGGGCCGGTGGCAACCCACCATCGTGAGGAAATTGGGAAGCTCCGAGTGAGTGAGCGTAACCCGATCGAGAAGACCTACAACGGCTGGGGGATCGTCGGGCTGATCCCCCGACACCCCAATACTGGTCTAAGATCTCCACGCTATACCAGGTGACGGAGGAACAGTGTGGGAGGGAGACCAGCAGTCGGTAGGTAAGCCAAGGCCCTCAAGGGCTGTAGCGCTATGGGTTATTATTAATATTATATGATATTACTGTAAATATTTATGCGATGCATGCTCAGTGGCGGCGATTGGGTATCAAAACTGATGGGGCAAGGTGGGGGAGGGCGGGAAAGGACAGTTTCTTTCCCTTGGTAGATAATGTTTAGCATAGTGCTGGGTCATCTGAGCCTCCACACTCCATAATCGTCGCCACTGTGCATGCCTAAGTAATGCTTCTACTAATGTTTTTAATCTTTCAGTGATTGGTAGGATTTTAGGAAATACTTTTCCTTTCATTCAGCTGTTATAAGTTAACACATATTAAGAACTTACATGTCAACTTTCTCCATCCGGAAATGATGGACGTAAATCGCATAAATATCAACGGAAATATCCAAGAAACGCAGATAAGCATTCTCGCCCAAAGCAGTTTACTTCCCGAAAAAGATTTTGCAAAGAAGTAGGTTTGAACCCATGACCTTCCATTCCTAAGCAAACGATCCCCCTACACCACACGGTTCACGTTATTTTATGCACTCGGTTCGGATCCCACTTTAAACTGTAGGTCCAGTCCCGATTAGCCTTACTATGCATAAAGTTGACTTAAAACACGAAATCAACCAATTCATCTCCTTCTATGATACTAGTCGGCCAGCAACCGAAAATACAGTTCTGCCTCGGGTATACCAGAGTGTAATTGCATTTAATATTGTGACTAATTTTACTTTAAAACTACAGATTAAAGCGATAATAGTGTCCAGAAAAAGAACGTCAAAGTAGATCTTCACACAAAGTATTTTAATCCATTGCCAAACATTTCAGTTAAGAATAATATTATGCTTTTCCATTGACCGTATTTTCGATTCAAGGTGAATTTGCTAAAAGGACCATGTCAAGAAATCTAAATATGTAAGTTTTACTAGTAAATGCATTAAAAATGCACGAAACAACAGGGGAGGAGAAAAATAAACCTCAAAAAATAAGTAAGAATGCAATAAGAACTGTTAAAAATACTGACAAATAAACTAAAAGCCAAAAAAGGCCGAAAATGCAAAAAAAAAAATAATGTAAAATAGAAAGTTTTTTCCGGCTCTAACTGAAGGGAAACGGACATGATATCAGGTTTAGCATTGTTTTTAAGGGTCAGAAAAAAAGTTGATTTTTCATCAACTTCCGGACCCTAATTAGTAATTATGACCATTGAAAATGTTGGAGATAGCTTACTTAAAATTTTCTTGCTGAGGGATCGTATCGTCCCATATCTCCACTTCATAATATAGAAAAACATCAAGTTCATATTTCGAAAATGACTTGGAGTTTTCCACCACGAAAATATGTTTTTCATAGTTTGAAGTTCGTTAGTATTATCTTTCAAGGTTTCCATTGTTTTAATTTCACACATATTTTATATGTCATACGTTCCTCTCTCTTTTCATACAGTCTTTGGAAAAAAGCTGAAGTTTCTTGCCAAACGGGGTCTGGTTCAAATGACTCCTTTTCGCTCTTCTGTTCCTACTTTAAACAAACAACAAAATACTTCTCAAAACACGGAATTTTTACACAATTTACAAAATATGACAAAACTGCAATAGATATGTTCATCATTTTCCCTTTCAGCGTTTCTCGATTTTATCTGAATTCGTTTCCTCATGAAATTGCCATGAGGAATTTATAGATATGACATTATGTGTGAATTGGTTTCTTCAAACTGGTAGCAAATTTTAACATGACCCACCTGGAGAAGAGGTAACGTGCTTGATTCTTACGAGGAAGGTCGTAGGTTCGATTCTCCACCAAGGCAGGATTTTTTTCAGGAGAATATCGTTGGGTGTAAAGTTTATCCATCGTGCTAAGAAGTTAACATTGGTCTCTGTATTTCGCAAGAGGAAAGGAAATAGTAAGAGAAAGTTATTTCTATGATAGGAGGAAGTCACATGCCACGTGGAATGCGCAGAATCAAGGTACATAGAGCTAAGTCTGTAATAGTGATTTCGAATATTGCAAAGTTAGTGGGGAAAGTTTGTTATATCTGATACTAGTATTTTCTGTTCAAAGAAGACAAACATTTTAGATACAAAGCAGTGAGGAATTAACGATCATTATGAGGTTTTGAATTTTTTGTTTGTCACTCACTATATAAATACTTATTAGTAGTTTCTTATCGAATCGGCCTTCGTCGCAATAACAATTTATTTATGTTAATTAGTATTATAGTAAACAGTCATTACGAAGGAACGGACATAAAATTACCAATCTTAGCAATTTTAACTCATTAAACGCTCTCCTTCGTTACAGTACTGCACTACATCACTACTTAACATAACTATATATATATATCTCTTTTTTTAGTATATCGAAATCAAATAATCAATATTTTAGGTGTCAGTGAAGAACAAACAATACATAACTTAAATAACATTACATTTTGCATCTTGAATATATATATGTGATTTGTGAATTAATCATGATGTGTGTTTTAACACAACATATGAACAATAACTAAAAAGAAAAGTTTTAACTTTAAATCCTGGAAATCTCCAACTTCTAAGGGGAAATATGCGCAGAAGGGACGTCCCTCAAGTGTGCATCGGATTCATTTTTTAAATATTCTAATATCAACGGTATCTGTTCAGCAAACAAGAAAAGATAAAAAAGAAAGAGGAGAGGGTTGGATTTGAACCCGCGATCTTTCACGCTTGATGAAAAATAAGAATAGCAGCGCCTAACCAACTGCTCTATTTTTTTTATTGTCTCATTCTGATATACAAGTTATGGAATTACATTGTTTTTGACATAAGTGTATTATAGCTATTACAATTTGTATTTCTATCTGGTTAACCTTTACATTTTTGTTTGACCTAAATTAAGTATAAAGCACTAGTAAGAAATTTGCATACCATTTCTTCCTTGCTTGGAGAGGAATTTTTTCATATTGTTCTTGCAAGAAGATACTGAATTGTTTCTGAAAATTGCTCTCGTCATTGTGAAATATATATAATAAGTATTCTGTTATCAACCATTGTACTGCTCGTTGTTTTGTTGGTGGAAAAAATTGAAGTCAGGAAAAACTATATCTGTATCCGTAAACTTTGTTACTGAGGTGCGGCATATACGACTGAGCATTGTTCGCAATTTGTTCCACGCCGTGGAGGAGTTGCGACACTCTGTTATCCTGTGGGCTAAAGAGTCAGGCACGTTGCATGATATACAGTTAGGAGAGTCACTGATTCCATATTGGTATGTCCTATCTCTTGTCACTATAACACGATGAACCACTTTGTACCATATTGATTGGCCAGCTTTTGAAAGGTGTTTGGCGGAGACATTTTCCCATATTTGTGGCCAATTATGTGTGTTGAAATCCTTGACTATTCGTGGTACTGTGTGCTTGAAACTATTGATTTCACTATATAACTTTTTAACAGATGGTGTAATTGTCTCATGTCGTAATAACTGGTAGCATACCTGTAAAGCGATGTCCTTATAAAACAAAAACCTTTGGGGATACTTTGGATATCGATGGGAGCTTCTAATGGAATGTTTTGTATTATCGTCTGTATACATGCTTGGGTCGTTGACTTGTGCAGTGAGAACGCTGTTTGAAGGCCAGTCTGTACAAACAATGATCTTGCCTGTGTGTTCACGTGTATTAGTTCCAAACCACCTGTCTTCTCTGATAACGTGACCTCATTTTTGCCACCCGGAAAATTGTATCGTGCCACAAAAAGCAGCCAACAGCTTTGTTGACCTTGGCTAAGTGCTGTGTTTTGAAGGGCAGGATTTTTGCTACATACCAAAGTTTAGAGAGAGCAAAAACGTTGATAAATCTTACTCGTGCTTTTAAACTCAGAGAGCGCATCTTGTTCACTCTGAGGACGTAGATTGCCCTCTCGCACGTAAGCTTACTATTGGCTTCGATCGTTTCATCGATATTTGCATAGAAGTTTATACCTAAAACTTTTATTTTCTTGTCTACAGGGATCGCCGTATTGTTTGTGAAAGGATTCTCCTTGCCAAGGGGCATCAGGAATGACTTTCGATTGTTTAGTTTTGCTCCTGATGTGAGCTCAAAAGTATGTATTTGGCTTTTAACACTGCACAGATCTCTTTCATCCATGAGAAAAAGCGTGACGTCGTCCATGAAACTGCCAACTTTTATTGTGGTGGAAGCCATAGAAATGCCCTGTAAATGATGCTGGATACTAAACAAAAAGGGGGCTATTGTGAGGACGTACAATGTGCTACTGAAGGGACTACCTGGTAGTACACCCCGTCGTATTTTAAAACTTGTTGTCAAGAA
The DNA here is from genome assembly GCF_977018435.1 of Lepisma saccharinum. NCBI lineage: Eukaryota > Metazoa > Arthropoda > Insecta > Zygentoma > Lepismatidae > Lepisma > Lepisma saccharinum. The sequence continues at coordinate 89,269,186 of NC_139231.1, read as the reverse complement.
ACCATTTATTTTGAGTTTTAGCAGCATATGATTATATAATGTTTTTATCCAATTAAGAAAAGTGTCTCCGAAGCCATATGCTTCTAAGACATTGTACAGATATTCGTGGCTCACTCTGTCATATGCTTGTGAAAAGTCTAAAGATAGAATTGCCTCTGATGCATTCTTATTTTGTTTTGTAATAATTACGTCTCTTATCGTTTGTAGCAAGTGATGTATACTTTGAGACGTATTACAAGCGAACTGTAAATTGCCAATAAGTTTAACCATATATTTTTTTAAACGCTGATTTATACACCTACTTATAAGTTTGATGTCGCTGCTCAATATGGAAATTGGCCTAAAATCTGTGACGAAGTTTGGATTTGACTTTTTGGGAACTAACATTATAACTCCCGTGCTACTGGTCTTCCCTATTGTCCCTGTTGTCAACACTTCGTTGACCCATTCCGTTAATTCGTCTCCTATTAGATCCCAGAAACATTGATAGAATTCTGATGGTAATCCATCTTCGGGTGTAGTTTTATTCCTCGGAGCTTTGAATACTGCATCATGAACCTCCTTTTTACTAAACGGTTGTGTGAGCTCAGTTCTTTCATTTTCTGTCAGTGGCGCAGGGAGGTAGTTCAAAAAATTGCATTGCGTTTCTGTTGGATTAAAGGCTTGACCAAGAAGATTTTTATAGTATTGCAAAAACCTGTCGTGTATACTATGAGGGCTGGTGATAACTTCACCGGAATCTAAAGTTAATTTATGAATAACGTGACTCCTGGCGTGTTTATGTTCTTGAAGAATGTGACTTAGTGTGGTTTGCTCGTCTGGGTCTATAGGAAGAATCTTGCTCTTTATTATTGCTGCAGATTTTCGTTTCCTATGTATAGCAAGTAATTGCGCTTTTATTTCATTTGCATCATTCAAAACTGCATACAAAAAATTATATTTGTTTCTTTGATCTCTACTGACCTCTGCACTGAAGAATTTACTGACCTGACGAAATTTAGGCTTAACTCGAGTTTCCCACCACTCGATTAGGGTCTTTTGCACTGGCCGAGAGGCCTTGAGTTCGTTCCACGTTTCCCTGATTAGCTGGACATAATGTGTAATAATGTGCTATTTAAAAGCCAGTATCCGCTACCTTGTCGGGGTTTGATCAAATCTAAATTTATTTTGAGAATTGGAACACTATGGTCACTAAAGCATACTGGAAAATTTTGAACACTAATTATATATTCCTGAAATCTGGGTGCGACATAAAACCTATCAATCCTTGACGCACTATTGGAGGTGATATGTGTGTAACCTTGACTTTCGCCATTGGTGTGTATCCAAGCGTCACGCAGTTGTAACCCCTGCGTTAATTCATAGAGCGCACGAGAGAAGTTGTATCCTGGATTTTGATCTTGTGAACGAATTACGCAGTTAAAATCTCCCACTAGTATAGTGTCTAGTGTGTGGGATGTCAACTCGGGCCCTACAACTGTTGAAAAAAAAACTTCTCTCTCCCGTCTGTTTTGGCTTCCTGACGGAGCATACACATTACAGAGAAACACTGAGCCTAATTTGGCACTTATTTGTCTGCCCGTTGGATGGGGCACTACATTACGTAAATCCAAGTGTCGCCTACATGCTATGGCAGTCCCTTGTGCAAAAGGAGTATAATTGTTGTATACTTTAAACATGCTCAGTACAGAAAAATCGTCTATGGCTACCTCTTGTAAGAGTGCCACATCAATAGACGATTTAATGAGAAAGTCATTGAGAGCAATTAGTTTGGTCTGACTTCGCATTTGATTCAAATTTATAGATGCCAAGGTAAATGTTTGCATGATGATAACTGTCCACAAGAGAAAACTAAACTTACTTACTTTCTTCAACATTACTAAACTCTAATTTCTGCCTAGAATGCATTAACTATGCTTTCCACTAAATAAATCTGGGGTAAGTTTGTTACTCGTCGAAGGTTTCTCTTTAGTTACATTTGCTGAATTACTTGTTAAACTAACCTTTGAAACATCTTGTTTTGGGGTACCATGTTCTACTCTACATTCGTTATGAACTATTGTGGAACTTACGCATTCATTATTTTTCTTCTTTTTTCTACGTAGCACCATGGACTCTTCCGCCACTGGCCGTAACCTTGATACAGATCTTGACCGTGATTTCCTAGGAGAGGTAACTACGGGGAATTCTGCCTCCGCGAACAAAGCACTTGGGGGTGGGGGCGGGGGTATGTGATCCATCTCCTCCAAAGTGGTCAATGTTGGCTGCTCCATCTCTTCCCTTCCTGTTGGTGCATTCTTCACACTAACTTCCTGTCTGGTACCTGTCTCCTCGTCGGTGATTCTGGGGCTATCCGTGTTCCCTCCATTGTTATCTCCTGACGCAGGGACTTCTGCAACTGGTGGAGCTGAATCTCTTGGTTTAGTCCGTACGGGTAGCACAGTTGGTTCATATACCATTGGGACATTGTCAGCGGGTATATTAACCGGCCCCCGGCGGGGTTGGTTTCCAGAGGATCGACGCTTAGGACACTGTGCGACTACATGACCCTCTTCGGAACACGCTATGCAGGTACGAACCTGCCCAGGGTATGTTACCCAATAGGAGTCTCCATTCATGTTTACATATGAGGGTATGGGTTTACGTAGTACCATTTTGATCAAGACACGTCCAGTTCGAGTGGGGTTCGATTTTCAACACTTCCCCATAAGACCTCATGACACGGCTTATCACTTCTGCACTTAATTCAGTTGGGACTACATGGATTCTAACAATTACATGTCGCTGGTGGGCCCATTCTACTTCAACCTTATGGTCACCATCTACGTCACTATAAATTACCTCAGCACCAAAATCATTTAGTAACCGTTCTCCTACCACTTTTGACGCAAATTTCACGTACAAACACTTACGAAAGTAATCTATTTCAAAACTGAGCACTTGGTTCGTAGGCACTTGGTAGACATCATGAAACCATCGATGAAAATCCAATGACGTAGGTCGCGTTTTGACATCAATGAAAACAAATTTCAAGGTGTTTTCTCTTTGTGTATTCATCGTGAACTATTTCATCGTATCTTCACTGGCTCACGGTAATTGTAGCCAAAACCTCGCTTGCACTCCAAGGGGAAAAAAACTAACACAACACTAGCAAACCGTTTAAGGCCCTAGCTAACTCGGACAGTTCGATCACTAAGCCTTCTCACGCGAAGAGCGGAGCTCGCCACGAACTGCTTCCTGCACGATTTGCAGGCAGACTAGCTCTACGTTAACTTAATGACGTTATACTCTTAAAAACATGTTGACGTTATGAAGACTCCCACCTTCCTGTGTTCCAAGCACGTTTTCACGACAAGTCGTGCAAAATATGTGTTTTTGAGAACTGTTCGATATTATGCAAGGTATTGTAAATAAAATGTGGCATAAACTCCTTACAAATTTGCTTCTTTCTGCACAAACGTGATGGCAATTTCCTCCAGGTGTAGAAAAACTCTATTCAGTGTTTCAAACCCCCCAAATTTCAAGTCGATCAAGCAGAATCGTAAATATCCCTCAAGGTTCTTTTCCCAATTTATTATTTCTGTTTGATTGTGTATTATAATAGCGGATTATAGTTTCTAAGTTCATGGAAAGTGTTAAATTTAAAACCTATCACCGCAGCTTTTTTCGTCTAGTGGAAGGACTTACTCAAAGTTGGCTACTCTCACCCGCAGCTGAAGTGCAATGTTGCTAAGTTTACGATTTCCGGACTTAGAATTCTTTCGGGGCGGTCAAATAAGATGTTGCGAAGTGTACCTCATACCTAACGTCACGCAGCACAACAACAAAATTAGCGTCGGAAGCGAACATATCGTCGTCACGCCAGGTCAATACAACTTTCTACTTTGCAAGCTCAATTACCCAAAGGCACGTACCTTTCTCAAAATTCGGTCACGCACAGAGTGGAAATCGTATCCGCGACGGAGACCGTGGACCTGGGCACCATAGGAGAACTTTTAGGTTTCGAGAACAACACCAAACTCGAAGCTGGCATCAAACACGTAGCAGCCAATATTTCTAAATTTCTAGCCATCGAAACTTTGAATGTACACTGTAACGTAGCGGAAGGCATGATCACGAAATCTGACGGATTAGGAAGTCACAAGCAGACGGGAATCATAGCCACGTTCAAACCCAGTTCCGAATTCATGGAACTGATCATCTACACACCCTCTTCGCCGATCCATTTTCCAGTATGTCGCAACCGCATAGACAACATAGAGTTGGTGGTCACGAACGAGAAAGGAGACGTGGTGGATTTCGCAGGTGCCACGACGACGGCCGTCCTGGAGATCGACGTATAATAAATAACACATAGCGAAAAAAAAATGGAGCAAATCGAAAGTTACGAATTGCAATCTTTTCCTCCGAACCGTCGCACGTTCGCCAATTTGAACGGAGCGGGCCGGGAGATCGAAAACGACGTGGATGTAGGCGATGGGTTCGTTCATCCTCACAGAGCGGACCTTTACCTTCAATTCGACGTGGTGAAGAAAGAAAGCGGAGAAGCGTTCCCCGCAGCAGCAAATTTGAAACTCGTGGACAACTTCGTGCCTCACCTGTTCTCGCAGGTGGAGGTGAAGAAACACAACACCGTCATCGACAGAATCGATTATCCAGGCATCACGTCAACGGCAGTGGGAACATTGAAATTATCCAAAACGGATGCAGCATACTATCAAGTGGGGGGTTTCGAAGCGGGAACCAAAATATTGACGAGAAGTCACACGGTGCTCTTTCCCATGCGTCTGCTTCCGGGATTCTTCTCGGACTACAAGGAGATCATGTGGAAGGGAGGACTGAGAATCACATTTCGAAGAGCGGCCAACGATAACGACGCACTGATGCGATACAGTAACTTGAACGAAGACGGTACGCCGCTGCCCAACACTTTACCCGAAGCAGCCAAATGCGTCATCCGGAGCATGGAGTTGAGAATGCCGATCGTGGAATACGAAACGAACTACGCCCTCAAGTACAAAGCGGAGATCTTGAAAAGTCCACAGGTGCCCATTCACTTTCATGGTTACCAGTGCGTGCAAACAATAGCGTCCGGAAGTCACATGGAATTCGACGTCACGACGCAGTTCAACAACATACAGTTCGACATGCCAGATTTCGTCATTGTACTCTTTCAGACCGGGAGGGACAAGAATCAGGAAAAAGATTCCAGCAAATTAGACGACTGCAAGATCAAAAACGTTTATCTCAAGAATGTGGCAGGAACGAAGTGTTCCCGCGCGAGAATTACAACCTCGACATGACCAAAGATGATTATCTAAAACTTTACGAAGCGTACTCTGCTTACAAACGCGTGACCGAGGGAAACGTGGACATGTACTACACGCCCAGCGAATTCATAACCCACAGGCCGATGTTCGTCATCAACACGACGAAGCGGAAGCAGGTGGTGGTCAACGATCGCACCAACATCAAGGTCGTCTGCGAGTTCCACGACGCGCTGCCCGAGGACACCGTGTGCAGCGTCATCCTGGTCGCAGAGAAGTCCTTCGCGTACGACGTGAAGAACGAGAGGGTCACAGAGCAGTTTTAACAGGTTTTTTAGATAAGAAGTTACACAATCAGTTACAATAAGAATTTTTGTACTAGCACAATCAGTTACAATGATAATATGCACAATACGAATTTCACCAGTTTTTTTGCACTATCAGTTACAATATATTTTTTCATCCTATCAGTTACAATGTCTTTTTTTTTCATCAGTTTGCACTATAGCACGAGACAATCAGTTACAATGAGTTTTTTTTTTTTGCTTTCTCATTTCAGGTGCTGCAGAACAACGAGCACACACACACACACACACACTAGAAAAAAAGCATGCAACTTTATTTGTAACACACATTCTCCATCTTCATCAAGAAAATATTATAATAAACATAATTTTTATCTATCTCACAATAAACTCTATATCAAAATACAACATCAAATAACACTAGAGTCGTTAGTACACGTTTGCATGCATTACGGATGTCCTCTGTAGAGTTTCATGGAAGTTTTGAGAAGAAAAAAAAAAAACACGTGAAACTCTACAGAGGTGTGGTTATCTAACCGCAGCCGTTAGAACCTTTTTTGGTTGGGCACCACGCACCCTGACGGGGTTAGGGGCCAGGAATCCTAAAAAAAAAACAATTATTATTTGTTTGTTTGCTTGAAAAAAAAACACGTCACAATACAGAAATAATGAGAGGCGCGCGCGCGTGTGGGGCAGAAATATCACATCGTTCCGAGGTTTACAAAGGTCACGATATATAAACATGGCCTGACTTAGAAAATTACGATAAGGCCCATTCATCCTTCAAGGATGAGAAAGTGCATTTACTCATCACTGCTTTTCTGCGTTGTGAAACATAGTCAGCGCAATAAATGAGGCGCGGAACGTGGAGAGAAAGTGAGTTTTTGAGGTTTTGGTGCGGTTTTCTTAGAGGTCAAAAAATCAGGGTTGATCTCAAAGACTTTAAAATGTTTGCTGTTCAGTGTTGGACAATTGGCAACATCACAGGCACACAAGCGACATGTCTGGATTTGACACGTTGCCAAACATATTTGTTTGACCCAAGATCAGGATTTGATCTAAGATCGACAAATCGACAGTTAGCTTTATACAACATGATAGAAGCTTGATCTTAGTTCATTCCCGGATCGTAGGTCAAATCTGATCTCCAGTTAGTGATGTTTATACAACCGGCCCTATAAATTACACAAAATTACGGAACAAGGTCAAGCTACATCATCCGTCCATTCGCCAAGGTTGCCAGATATCATAGTTGCCACATATTCTGTATTCGTACATTTAGCTTCTGTCATTAGATGTTAGAGTCTTCATTTTATATTTTCTTGAGTGTTAGTATCCATGTGAAACATTTTAAAATATTATCGTTTAAATTATTTAGTGCTTTTATAAGTTTTTGCTTGATGTGTTAGTATTATTACTACTTTTGAGAAATTGATTTAAGATCTTAATGTATGAAGAGGAAAATGAAAGGGGTCAACGAGAGGTTAAGAATTTCATCCAATCAGACAATCTACCACAGAGAGGCACTTCCATCATTTAAGCACATTCCTGTCACGATCACTTTTGGTAAAAGCACATTAATATCGTAATCAATGAATGGTGTTTATTATGCTCTAAAAAAGGAAACAAAATATATGTACTGATGGCTTGAAACTCATACGAAAGGAAATGTAAACTATAAACATACTTAAAGTTATCTTGATTTAAAATTCAATAATGTCCATAGGCAAAAGTAGCAAAAATTTTGTGTAGAATAATGTAAAACATACTAATCTGTTGAACCGTAAATAGTGTGATTATCATTAAGCTGTAAATAAACATGGCATCAGATATTTTGAAAAACTATCATTAAAAATATCTCCCAAAATCAGCTACAAAGATTACAATATATATTTTAAGTTACAATTATGTAGTACATTCAGAATGCTTTATTTTCACTGTAAAAAATACTGAAATTATTATAGTTTTATTAACACACCCAACCCGACAAACATTTCCATGGTATGTTCATATATAGGGTAAACCGACATAATATCGGATACTTTTTGAAATCACCATAATTAACCCACTAAAATTTAACAATTGGTAATATGAATTATCAGTATTTTACCTTTTGCCTTGTGATGTGTTTATCTCCCTTATTGTTAAATTATTTGTTGTTCAGTACAAAATAAAAAAAAACAATGCAAATTTGAGGAATCGAAAAAAGCCGTCCGAATATCGGATAGTGGATATGCCTAATATTGGATAGGAATTTAACATCATATAATATATATATTAACATTATATTTGAAATAAAATTACATCTCATGATGGAAGCAACCTATTATTTATTTCCAAACTAGTGTCAGATTCTTCTGAGTCAGATTGCTCTTGACATGTTTTGTGCCTCAATTTGGGATTGGGGAATGTCAATTTGACCAATTTGATATCCGATATTTGGCAGACCTCCCTATCCGATATTAGACCGAACGCGACCTCGTGGGAAATATAACCTTAATATCAAACAAAGACATTTACCCGAATAGAACTACCATATCAACATACTCTAATATTCCATCTTTCTATGAAATATAAGTAAGCTATAGTTTCTCCTTACCTTCAATGTGAAAACCTTTGATCATGAAATGCTTCCAAAAACTCAGAAACTAAAAATTTCTGTTTTCGTCGATCGTGCACGCGCAGTGTGCTCAACAGCGTTCCCACTCACAATGAGGTATTGGCGGCAATCGACGAACGTAGTTCAGTGGATTGTTGCACATGGCAGCACCCACGAGCCGAGAAATGGTGGTATCCGATATTAGGCGGGTATCTGATATTATGTCAGTTTACCTTACAGTATCAGAAAGAGAAAGATGTATATTTACATATATTTTGTATTTTCTTTAATCAAAGTGTTCAAATATTTTACAAAAAAAAAACATTAAAAAAATCCCACTTTAAACTGTAGGTCCAGTCCCAATTAGCCTTACTATGCATAAGGTGGACTTAAAAACACCAAATCAATCAATCAATAATGTGTTGTGTCGCTGCGTGCTGCTTTAATTTCGTGAATTTGACTAATCAACATGTGGGGAATTTTAAAATGTACTCTATTGAAAAACAGCAGCAATTAAGGTTTTTTTATTATTAGTGTTGTCTTAAAGGGATATATAGATGACAACAAACATTCTTCGAATGCCACGAGCTTTGAAGGCAACAACCAGAACGCTTTGAAGATTGCATAGAATCTTGAAGTCAGACACGGCTACGGCACGCTCAATCCCAGCAAGAATGGGTATCTGCACGAAGGCGGGGAAAAAGACGCGACGTTAAGACACCAAAAACTACTTTACGCCTTCAAAAGGGCTTCTTAAGCTGCGGTTCGGTCCCTCGGTCCGCATCCGACGTTCCCGGGAGGACCAAAAGTGAATCCAGCGTACAAGGAACGTCAGGCAAAGCCCAAGAGATGTAGACGCGGTTGACAAGAAAGGAAGAACAAGACAAAAGGCTGGATCCCAATCTTCAAAGCCTCAGCCAACGTGCACAAGAGCTAGCAAGCTTAATGCGAAATCAGGTCTTAATCCTCGCTAGGCTCGTTGTGCAAGGCTTCGACAATATCCTGTGGTAGAGCGCAAACTCCATTTTAAATGTTAATTACAATCCTATCTCAACTCCGTACCAGCGACCTTGATTTATGACAGAATCGTAATGAAAAGCGGTACGAATCGTACCACTTTGACCCTCTTTGCTTTTTTTTCTTTAAAAGCCGTTAACTTTGGAAGCGTTTACGATGGTGGGTTTTATTACAGTAGCGCTAATAATGTTGCTGTTTTGCTTCGAAGAGGCGGGGCGAAATCTATTTTAAAATCTCGTCGAGTAGAAAGAATGTTCTTAGAAAGGGAGACATAATGAAGAGCGATATAAAATTTGAGAAAGAAGGGAAATGAGTTCCCTGTTTAATATGAGGCGTTTACGTAAGTTGGAAAAAGTTTTCTTCAATTTTAAACTTAGCCCCTTGTACTCATCTAAGTTCGCAATAAACATGGTGCAAGATAAAGAGTTATGACTGATAAGTAGCGCTGCAATCATGAAGATACATAATTATACTTTGATATATTTTCTAATGCATTTTGAACATAATTTGTACAGATTTAAATTAGAATAATCTATTCGAAACCCAAACAAATCAAAAATACAAAACTTCTCCGATCTCTTCTAGAAAGATGTTTATAGAGGATGAATTAACGTCATTGGATACCAGGGATACATAGAACAATCAAAGAGGTAAATGTGAGGAAAATCTAGCACTATCAGTTTGTTAAGTGAAAAAAATATAACATGCATAATTCCGGGTTCAATAATATACACACACATTAGAGCGGGTCAATCTGTCAATGATCTAAGACAGACAATTAAAGTGGAAGACATCTTTCGGCTAACAATTACATATAATCATTTGTTAATTAAAAGGCAGTACTTGATAGTGAACCATTCGTTAAATTATAGGAGATATTGAGAAAACCAAATATAATTTAAAATATCATTCAATAATGATAAATCAGTTCAAAAAATTTCGAAATGTACAAGAAGATAACACATGGAATCTACTTTACAAAAAAACTACTAGGACAAGTTTGTTGCTTATCGCTGGTTTTATGTAAGTTATAAATCTCCGAAGAGGCTTCGGAAAATTAGAACAAAAATGGATTGATCATCCAAGAAGATGCTTATACACAATAAATCGATAGACAAATATGAAAAATGGTTTTTAAAAGAGACAACAAGTGCGTGAAAATTAATTAACAGCCAATAAATGTCAGAAAATGAAGAATGAAACATTAAGTTTGATGAGACATATTTAGGATTCAAAATAGGTAAGAACATGTAGCAATGAGTGATTAATGTTTGTTAAAAAATATACTTATTTTGAAGGAATGCCAGATGAGAGATTGCCGAAGAAAGTAATAGACAAGGTTCCATCACGAAAATGAAGAAGAGGATGGGGTGTGTATAAATCAATGAGCCAAAGTAAACTAGTTTATTTGCGTTCTGCATGTTTGAAACGAGTAACATGTAGGAGTTTCGATGTTTAACATGAGTTGACTGGCACACAGTGGTTCGGATCCCACTTTAAACTGTAGGTCCAGTCCCAATTAGCCTTTCTGTGCATAAAGTGGACTTAAAAACACCAAATCAATCATTCAATTGACTGGGAAGCGGATCTATGAAATACGTGAGGTAGAGGGGTATGCCATCTAGAACTAAGTTTCAAAATTCTATCTATTTCAGTTCCTGGTATAAACAGCAAAAACATCAACGCTAAAAATGGAAATCCACGGCAGTCGTACCTGACTCTTTAAGAATAAAACTCAGGGGGAGGAGGAGGTATTCACTGATACTAAACAACGCAATTAAATTAACTCTTAAATAATTCTGCATTTAAGACATACGTAATACATGATGTAAGGCAATAACATTAAAGTATAATCTTCATGTAGAAACTGGGATGATATAAGAACGTTATTAGAGTTTTGGGAATAATAAAACCTATCTCCACTTTTCCGTGTTTTTTCTTCTTCTATTCAGAACGTCGAATATTCATGAAAAGCACTATTAAAATCACCCGCACGGATTTAAACCACTAGCGAAGAAAAATTTGCATATGAACTTAACTTTCAGCGGGAAGCTTTGCAAATTTCTACGCGGCAGTTTCGTAATTCTGAGTGTAATACAGTTCCAGAAATTTCTTGTAATTCCACAGTCATAAGTTTATAAAGTCTTGGAGGTTTTGCATAATTACTTGCATTTATGGAGATACGTTTATGTACGTCTTCTGCGAAACCTAATTGATATGTAGGGCCTCCCCCATGGCGCAGTGGTAGCGCGATTGCCTTGTAATCAAGGGGTCCCGGGTTCGATACCCGATGGTTCGGATCCCACTTTAAACTGTAGGTCCAGTCCAGATTAGCTTTACTGTGCATAAAGTGGACTTAAAACACCAACTCAAACCAAACTAATTGATATGTAGTGTGATCCAATATCTACCATCTCGGTGGCTAGGTCTTTGAGTGGTCGACTCACGATCTCTCCTCTGTAGCTCTGAGGTTCACCCAGCCTCTAATAAATGGGTATCTGTAAGCAACCACGGGTGCCACGTGGGAACTAAATATATAAGATGGAAAACACTTTATCAAGAAAGAAAAAATATATTTACTCATATTAAACCATCACAAGAAACTAAGGAGTTAACTGTCTAAATATATTTAATAATAAAGAAAATATCGTACAGCATAAGGAGGGAGAGGTATGAGAAGGATCAATATCAGGTAGTATCAATTTTATTAATCGTCACTTTCGTCGAAATGTTGTTAACATAACTGCTTGTAGCGATGGTTAAAATGAGAAAATTGGCTTCTATTTTGAAAAAAAAAAAAATGTTTTCTATCTTCACAAATCACCGTACCTCTTGATTATAAGAGTTAGTTTCGAAAATATATTAAACTGAATACGCTAAATCTTGACACGGTCATGCCAGGTTCAACCATAGGAAATTAATAGCCATAAGAATGTATTTATCTCAATACAAATTGAGAATGAGCAACATGAGACTGTATATTGGTATACGCATGATACCTCCCAGGGCACGGGGAAAACATTAAGATTTGCAGTAAATATAAACAAAAACACAGAACTTACGTTTTAACATATGAATTCAAAATCTATTTATCTTGATTATGCAATTTAAAACAACCAAAGTTGTACATCATAAGGAAACTCACAAAATATCACAGTAAGAGCACAATTTTCTGCCATGCACTTCCATTAATCTCCTAACTCCCAGGAACAAGATTTATATATACCAGGCGGGATGGTGTACTTCAACAGTCTGTTCATACGTCCGGAAAGAACATGTCAATCTTGCCTTCAACTTTGTATGTCTTCAAACAGAAAAATTTTGCTTTCAATGTAGAAATTGTGCCCTCAATTAGGGATTCTTTTTAAGTCAGTAAAAATATTTTCTTCAAACAGAAAATTTTACATCTTTCATCTTTAATCCGGAAAATTTTGCCTCCAAAAAGGGATTTTTTCATCAGTAAAATGTTGCATTCACTGAGGTGAATTCTTATTTAAATGAGAATCTTTCTTACAGAAACGAAATGTCTGTAAATTATAATAACAAACAGAAGCATGGAGTAAAGTATACAAAAACAACTCGAATTAATGCGAATTAAAATAACGTACATACCACGCGAACATTAACTTTAAAAAATCTTTCTCAGATCTCCTCTGGTACAAAGCCAGCTTTATCATTGCGTACACGCACAGTCCACGCAGATTACGCATCGTACGGGCTTACCCTCTGGTATCGTATGCATATTCAAACAGACAGAGTTAATTTCACGGGTTGTTAATCACCTCACCTGGGAAGCCAGGCCTGAAACATCCCCCCGCCCCCGCCGCTGCACGGTGCTATGTTTAAAATAATCCTCAAATCATTGACCATATTTAAACCGAAGCCAGCCCATCTAAACTCCCTTTCTTTCCGCCGCACGAGAACGACACCCCATAAATTCCACCAAAGCACAAATTATGATTTCATTTTCGGATAAACAACTGAGTTGCGCTTCGTTCTCTCTTCTATGGCGTGATGTGGGGGGCAAAAACCTCTCTTTTTTATTGGCGACCGTGTATGTGCGTAGCGAGATTGAGTTTGAACGTTACCTATTATAAATTGGTTGGAGCATTGAATGTACAGTGGTGGAAAGAAATATTTCCCTAATAGGGTTACTGGTATTAAAGCTATGTGGGGGTTTCTATCCACCACTGTACTAGAAATAGTGATAAATAGGAAAGGAATTTATATGTAAATACCTTATCAATCCCTAAGATTATATGTTTATTTTATAAAAGCCTCTCTGAATGCTTCACGTTGACCAGGGCATTCACTTGTTATTCTCAGTTGTCTCAGCCTCTGAGGCATGTAAACAATGCACAGTGTTGTGCTATGCAAACCTCCTGAGCTATTCAGGAAACAGGTAGTTTCTTCTGCCTATGGAGTGAGCGGTTTGTATAGTGGCAATTAAAAACACGATTCGGCATGGAGGAAGAGCTCCATGGCCTAGGGATATAGAGGTGAGACAAGCTGAGAGGTGATTGGCTTTGGATTGGAATTGAGAACGGGGAAGAGGTTAGGAGAGCAGTGGAGCAGAAGTGAGAGGACGCTCTGGTCAACCGATAGAGAAGCCAACAGAGGACTTAGTATATTTCTATTCATCGTAATTATATTCATACATCAGATAGACAGGTAACTATCCTAACACCCAGCCATGATTCAGGTTCAAAGGTTCAGAAAACCCAACGAGTGACCATTGTCTTTTCTAGTTGATTAATTCCTAAATCTTATTTGTACCTTTCGTATTGCCAAGCGTTAACTCGTCATGCCAATGACGAGTGCTCTCATCAGAGGATGAATAGCTTACATCACCCAGCAATTAATTGTGAAGTGACTGGTTCTGATCCCATCATTCTATAGAATGATACGATACATATCTTGATATTATGCTAAAATCAATTTATATTTTATCTTTGAGAATTGTGGTATGTACGTTGTAATTATAGAATCACTACAAGATCGTTTTTTATTATTAGTTTTCATGTATGTTCAATGTTATTATTTTTAGTGACAGCTATGCTTCTTTTTTATGCAGTTTCCAATGTAACCTCTTACTAGGGCTGGCCTTCGTGACGGTCAAAGACAGCTGGCAGAAGGAGGGTAGTTTTAAAATCTTGTCTTTTCAAGCTAAGGGGTGTTGGAAAAAGTTCCGTTTACTGTTTTTTTCTTTTTTTCGAATCGCCTATATAAGGAAATCGATTGAGTAGCGGGGGTTGGCTTTCTTACGTTTTTTGGGCTAGAAGAGAGACCTTTGGAAGGTTCTTCGGTGCCGGTAGAGTGGCTGAGCTAGTCAAATGGCTAGCGGTCACGGATCAACCATTTGCTTTCATCGAATTGCACAGATAAGTCCATGCATTTTTTTTTTTTGATTCGTTTGATGACAAGCTAACGCTTAGTTTCTAAGAGAAACGTCGTATCTGAGGGGATTAAGGAAGGCGTTTAATTACAAGAATATGTCTATCCGTTGGTGACAAGCCAAGTACTTAGTTTAAATTTGTACATTCAACACTATCAAGGTGTCCGGTTTTTATTTAATCTGGGATTAAAGGGACTGCGACAGGGTGGAAAAAGTTTTGTTTTTATATATTTTCGAGAACAGCGCATAATCAGTTGTTGTAATTTCAACCAAGTTTTAGTCTATTTTTGCTTGTCAATTTTCATTATAAACAAGAAAAGGGAGGGAATTAGAGAAACATGTCATGTACGCTAGTGGCAAGCTAGATACATTTTTTAACTAGTACGGCTCGTCTAGGCCAGCGTACCAACCTCTTATATATATATTGCAGTATTTCAATTAAAGAGGATCATGTCATTTTTTATGTGGGGGTTATTTCATATGTAATTCTTTGTACATTATTTAATCAACGAAATAAATAGTTTTTTATATCTTTTTAATCTGAACGTCCGAACTTTCATTCATGAGAAAAGAACTGAGTTTTCCCTAATATCCATGGTAAAAAATTATGGTAGATTATTCTATGACTTTATATTCGATTGAACCGTTTTTGTTAGTTATTGAAGTGTTATGCATGGGGAAGTAATGAAGACAAGTAACAGGTCGAGCCAAGGCAGGTTACTCTCCCTAGAAGAGAAATAGAGCAACACAACGTTCGAAAAAATGCCACTTTTATTTTCAATATTTTTAAATATATCAGCATTTAATGCATTTTATTTAGCTAGGTGAGACGCTTGCTTAATGGAAATTCACAATTGTAAGTCCATATTTTGATTAAAATAACTAAATACGTATATATATCTAACACACTTTTTAGATGCATACAGAAATCCATTTCCTGAAAGAAAATGTATTACACAGATATTCTAAAAAAATATTGTTTTAAATGTGTGGGTAGTTATTTAAATTTACAGTTTCAGTAAGTAATATCTATTCGCATCCGAGGAAACGTTGGCAAAATATACGACCTGGGCATTGATGTAAAAGTGCCCATTCATCAATTTCATCATATCATCACTCATCCCCGTCTTCGAGATTAGCCAAAAGTG
The DNA here is from genome assembly GCF_977018435.1 of Lepisma saccharinum. Classification (NCBI taxonomy): domain Eukaryota; kingdom Metazoa; phylum Arthropoda; class Insecta; order Zygentoma; family Lepismatidae; genus Lepisma; species Lepisma saccharinum. The sequence goes on along the minus strand of NC_139231.1, from coordinate 89,253,455 downwards.
GCAGAAGAGCGAAGTACAATAAAGCAAATCAATCAAAACAAGATTTGAGCAAACATTCCCTACCTAAGAATTTCCACTTGTAGGGCTGGGTCATACACAAAGTAACCTACACTTGAAAAAGTGTGTCGCTAAGTAGCTTTACAAATGCTGATGTACAGAAAGCTCCATTTTTGGTGTTAATGTGGAAGTGGCGTTTTTCGGCACCAACTTGGAATATTTTTACGCCTGTTCTATTGCGGTTGCATTTCTTGGGTTGGTCGTGACGATGAGAATGAATGGTAAACTGATGAAATACAATAATATACTCATGCCTTAACCAGGATTCTAATCCATATCGCGTATTACGCTGTCGTCAAAGCCACGGAGTCCAGCGACAAACTCAATTAGGTTTTGCGAACTCCAATTTGAGGTGGCTAATAAGTGCCATTTCGAATATGAGTATATTACGTATCCTCATAATGTAACACTCATGTTTACATTCACAGTAACAAATATCTCGTGTATTTATGGACGAAACATCCGATATGCATTATTGACAAGCAGATATTAAGAAAAGTATGGTCATTTCTGTCTACCCGCATCAACGACAAACAACCAATCCTAGGGACGTATAATTTAGTACAAGGAGAGGAGTACGAAACAGTGGCATGCAGTAATATGAATCTCGTATAGTGGTTGTATTGTCTGTGTGATGAATTAGTATCAGATGTCGGTATATCTCTACTAGCAGTAGTAACAACTGCTATTAACCTCGCTCGCTATTAAGACCTTGACGCCTAATAATCGAGGGGTGCTGATTCGATTCTCAGTGGAGACAAATAGTAAATGTTAAATTTTAAGTTCACTTTATGCACAGATAGGCTAACCGGGAGTGAACCTGAAGTTCAAATTGGAACCCGAACCACTATGTGCCTGTACAGAGGATCGAAACCGGAACCCCTTGATTACAAGGCGACAGCGTTATAACTACGCTATCGTTGAGTTCCAGCGGGTAAATAGATCGGATACCACTTAACTGTCAACGTATAAAGTTATGAGTTAATAGTCAAGTTTTCCGTGCTCATTTCACCGTGCCATGAAGACATTGTAGAGATGTGTAAATATAGCCCCACCCACTCATGATCTAGGACATTTTTGGAGGTGATGTGATCAGCACCACGTCTCGACCGCCTTTACACCCTAGGGTTGTCTCAAGATACCCATTTGTTAGAGGTTGGGTGAACCCTAGAGCTGCTTTCATGAAGGATGGAGTCCGGAAAATTCCCACCTTATTTCGCCCAGACGGGGTCTCCCGCTTGGCAGTCAGACGCTCTAACGACTGAACCACCGAGGCCGTACAAAGTGGGCTCATAACAATTTTATACTAACATGGTTTATTATTAAAACATCCTCAGAATAAATAGCGAATCGTGGATATAAATTTCATCGGCTTTTTCAATCGTAATATTTTTAGATCGAAAGTTTGCAACACGTAACCGGGTCTACTCCTTTAGTCGCGTACGCAGACTTTAAAAAGTTACTATTTTGGATCGGTTAGTGGGGAAACTCTTAAGGAAAATTAATCTCCAGCAAAATGCACTTTGCATCTTGCCACGAGAGATTCCGGAGTTTTTTGGTGGAGGCTTAACCTAGGTAGTTTAATATTTCAATAGCCTCGCCGTGGCAACATATGTAATATTAAGCAACTCTGGTCGATCTTCTAGACTTTCGCTTCGCCCCTTTTAAGCTTTACTCATAATAGATGCTTTCTGCTGCTTTCAATTTGTATTTTTAACTTCCTTAAAATAGGAGCCATTGTATGCTCTTGCTCCAACTGACTCTGTTCCTCGTCAGTCTCATACTCATGAATAAAAATGGACTTCGGCTCTGAAGTAAAACAATGAAGAAAGTGAGCTTTCAATATGAATCAAGTAAGACGACGCGCGACGGCGTCCAAGGGGGCGCAAGGGAGGCAAATGCCCTCCTACCAAAGGTAGACTTCCCCTGCAAAACAGAAATATATATATAAATAAATACTGCTTTAGCCGAAATATGAATTTTTATGTGGTATTCAGCTGTATATTAAAAGTTACTGCCTTCTAGAAAATATTTCCGCCCCCTCGGCCCCCCAATCATTCATTTCTGCCGGCTCGGTAGCTGACCGCGTTAAGTGGTCCACTTTCCATATCGCCACCGAAGTTTCCAGGCTCGAGTCCCGCCATGGGCATGGATGTTCATGAGAGTGTCTCTGTACGGCCCTACGTCCACACCTCCCTATGCACCTTCAATGCAGATAGAGACTTTCACTTTGAAATAATCGAGAACGAGACCGAAAACAAGATTGAGACGAGAACGAGATTGGAATTGCGATGTCGAGACCAGAACGAGAATAATACAGGCTTCCTCACTCGAGTCACGTCTCGCCTTGGTACCATCCCTAGAATCTGATTCATGATTGATTGATTTGATTTATTTTACTTGGCTTTTTGTACCACTTTTGGCTAATTTGCGAAGAGTGATGATACTAACCACTCCGCAACGAGGGCCCATCCCTAGAATCAACTACCCAATTCCTTGAAGTATGTAACATGAAATACGCATCGATTTAGCATATTACTCGTACACAGCATGTTAATGTATATTAAGAACGTCGAAATCTCGCGGCCTTTAGTGTTAGTTAAGAGCCACGAACAAGTGTCAAATTTATATTATGACCTCAACAAAACAACTAGGAGGCACTAGACACATACAAAAAACAAATAACGTACACGCCCGCAGCGGAAAATTTTCAAAAAATTAAACTCGTGGGTTTCTCGCACACTGGTGGAGTTCAATTTTTCATGCTCCAATAAGATATGCCGTGGCATGCTCAGGAATTTCGTTCGGAGGGTTACCGGTATATTTGATCATATTTTCATGGGCAGCAAGTGCGTCGTCACCACGTGGACGAGGGTGGACTCTAGCCCATAGTGAAGCAGCCCACTTAAAAAAACATATGGGTGAAAAAGTTTAAATTATTTACAGCAAATTAGAATTATAGAAAGTTATAGAAAGCCACACAAAGGAAGAAACTGGGGAAAAAAGATGGATAGGAGAAACAGAGAAACAAGTGGAAGTAACAGGGAATTTAAGAAATATAGAAACAAGAAGGGAAGGTATAAGGAAGGACATAAAAAGAGAAGCCGAAGAAGAAAATAGAAAAGAAAAGAAGAAAGAACAAGATAATGAGAGAAGTATAAAGAAACAAAGAAAAATTGATGATTGAAAAGAGTGAGGGAATAATTCGTTGAAAAGAGAAACAAGAAAGAGAAACAGAGAAATGCAGGTATAAGGAAAGGTATAGAGACAACCTGTTCGGATGAACGCCTCCATTGACGCTATTCTTGACTGAACCGGTCAACGTTCCAAGGCAAAGTGTTTGCGAGCCTTGCAGATGCCTATGCATAGGAGATTCCTGCGCAAGCGCACCCTCGTTAGGACAGGATTACCAACCGACTTTGGTAGATACAACATGAACCTCCCTGTGTGTATATGTGTACGGGATTTCCTTATTATTTATTCTTTAACTGTTTTCGTTTGTTTCTTTTTAGGGAAATCGTGACGATGGAGATGAATAATGATGATAAGATGAAACTGTTGAAGAAAAAAACTTAGCAGAACACCTACGTCAAGTCGGTATCGCGAAGCAATCATAGGAGCTGAACCATGAGACACACCAGAGAGAAGGTCATGATGGGGCATGGCAAATGTATATCTTACTGTGACGTAATTATCTGGATCATCATGCCTAGACTATGGGAGTCAAACAATAACATACCAGCAATCGATATCCATTTATCTATCCGTCTGTGTCATGTCTCGTCTCGTACCTGCGCAACGTCGCATAATGTGATTCAACATGTGTGTCAGAGAGACAGAAAGCCAAGCTTCCAATTATATAATTCTCGTTTCTAAATGAAAGCAAATTACATGACCACGACCGAAACAATGAAATACGTGGACCGCCGCTGCTGGTGCTGCTTTGGTTCGGACGCACAATGCTGATTCAATTGGACGCATTCGTTAGAAGGTTGCACCTGTAATCGCTTAATGGAGGTTTTGGATCCGTTTCGACGGATATAAACAACTTGCTAATCAATTATGGCCAGTTGAGGTGGAAGGGGATGGAGGGGAGGATACAAAACAGTTGGAACACGCAAATGGAGTTCGGAATATTTCTCGCATGGCCTGCCACGTTTCCCCGCACAAACATTCCATTGAAATGTTGCTCCACGAAGTGCTCTGTTGCATTTGTTATCACCCGCTATTTGCGTCGGTTGTTGCAACACCTCATTTGAAAACCTCAGCGATTCATTACAAAAAGTGGCCGTAATCAATGTGCCAAAGTATTGTTTTAATTGTGCCACGAAGTGAGCGTCGTAATGTATAGTCACGACCATAAGTGGGTTCCGTTCCAGATATAAATCAGTAAGGATTAGCCAACACGCCCCTTGCAGTTAGGCAAACTACAGCACACAGTTTGTTAGGCTTTTGTATACCAGGAAAGGATATCCACCGCGATAAATAAGGGCTATGAGGAGCTCTGGCTCTGAGATAACAAGCTCCCTAGATATTTTTTGTTTCACTGCTGGCCATTTCTTTCATCTACAAGTAATCTGGCTTTGACAGAAGTCACCATCGCATCACATTCAAAATGGGACAAAACGTCTGCGAATCACAATTACAAGTCATTTGTTGCGATGTTACTTCGGTACGTACGGGCGATGGGGCATTTTCCCAACTACATATAAGTGGCGTCGCTAGAATATTTTGTTTGGGTGGGCTCGACTTCAGTGATCATGGATGATAAGATTCTCTCTTTACTGCCTTCTTTCTTTTTCTATGTCTCTATACCTTTGCTTATACCTGCATTTCTCTGTTTCTCTTTCTTGTTTCTCTTTTCAACGAATTATTCCCTCACTCTTTTCCACCATCAATTTTTCTTTGTTTCTATATACTTCTCTCATTATCTTGTACTTTCTTCTTTTCTTTTCTATTTTCTTCTTCGGCTTCTCTTTTTATGTCCTTCCTTATACCTTCCCTTCTTGTTTCTATATTTCTTAAATTCCCTGTTACTTCCACTTGTATCTCTGTCTCTCCTATCCATCTTTTATCCCCAGTTTCTTCCTTTGTGTGGCTTTCTATCACTTTCTATAATTCTAATTTGCTGTAAATAATTTAAACTTTTTCACCCATAAACTTGTTAGACGAAGATAATCATCACATCGTCAGTGCATCCATGGCCTTTCATTAAAGTATTGTCTACATTTATTCATGTACTTTGTAGACACATCAATTCTCAAATAAAATAATAACCATATGTAATCTAGTGGATAATTCCATTTCTCATTCCTACTAGATACAATACATTGGCATAAATCAAATATTTATATGCAGAGTATATTATTCTCTGAACAAATTCTTAAACAATATCGCGCAGAAACAGAATGTACATTCACATTCTTACTTGCATGCAGCAACAATTCTCGTATTTTAGCACATAAGTAGCAATAGAGTAGTGTAATCATGTTCCTTCAAAGTAATACTTGGTACGAGGCCTATTATTTTTATTAATTTTAGCACAATTGAAAACCTATTTTGACGATGTTTTTGTCGATTTTATACTATTGCAAATCTGTGATTTTTCATCTCGTACTTCGTACGAGTGTCATAATTTCTTTCGAGATAAAGTACGTAACACCTACACGCACCTACACCTACGGACACCTACGCACACCCACACCCACCCACGCACACCTACTCCCACCCATACCTATACCCACCCATACCTACACCTACCTATACTTACCCACACCCACCCACACCTACACCCACACCCACACCCATTTACTTCTGGTCCACTTCTGGTCTACTTCCAGTCTACTTCCAGTCCACTTCCGGTCTACTTCCGGTCCACTTCCGGTCTACTTGACAGACACCTGTGGGTTTTTTCCAGTTTTTTTTTTAAGTATACAAGTACATATATTTTGCCGATTCTAAACCATACTTGGTACGAGGCCTATTGTTTTTTATTAATTTAACCACAGTGGAAAACCTATTTTGACGATGTTTTTGTTGATTTTATAAGTAGGGGTAAAAAGACAGTTCTGCGCCAGAAAGTGGCGCGTTTTTTGCAGCCTTAACGGAAAATATCATAAGGCAAACGCGAAAGTGGCGCGCTCAAGGTTGCCAACCTACTGGGCTCTTGCCATAGCCTTTTACGAGGGGGGTTCACCAACATCAAGAGTAGGGCCAAATGGAGAGTTCTGCGCGCGAAAGTGAGGCTCGGAGTGAGGCTCGCCTAGTTGCTTCTCAGCGTCTTGGAAGACGTCTTAAGACAAATATCTTAATCTTTAAGAAAGTCGACTTCCGGATTGTCAATTCCGGCCTGTCAAGAACATTTTCTTGAGACAAATATCTTAAGATGTTTTCCAAGATATTGATTTTCTTGGCTCCTAATTGAGCTAGGATGACGATTTTAGGTTTGTTGGATAGGATTCGACGAGAACTATTCGACTGGCAAATAAAATCGATTCTACCCCCTCAAGTTTCGGAAATACAGATATTTTTTTAATTTTTTTTTTGGCTCCTAATTGAGCTAGGATGACGATTTTAGGTTTGTTGGATAGGATTCGACGAGAACTATTCGACTGGCAAATAAAATCGATTCTACCCCCTCCTCCTCTGTATTTTCTAGCATACTGATCTATTGCGTGCTAACCAAACCTCTTGGGAGGCAGGGGGCTCTTGTAACGCTACGTATGTATGTATGTAATGCGATTTGTGGGAAGTGGGGGCCAAAATTTACGACTGGAAAAAATGTTTCTATAAAAATAACCATGCCTATGAACCTGTTCGGCTTCAGGAAGCAAGCTATGGAAGTGCCCGTCCAGCCCACGTCGTCGTCGTCGAGCTTCGACGAACTCCTGCCTTCCATGCTATCTAAACTTAACGGTCTGTTAATTATACACTTGAATGGCATCCTGACCCAGTACGACGAGGATGTGGGCAAAAGTTTCTATGTATTCAACAACAACTTGATGAACTATTACCAGTTCCCCATCTCCGGCAAACTTAGGTTCGACATGAACCCCGAGAACGAAGGGGAGGCCAAGGTTTCCTCCGGCAAGAACATCTATCGCATCAAGCACGATAGGAAATAGAAATGAAAATCACCTACCCTATAATAAATAACCACAGTGGCAGTAATGCCTAACGACATTTTCGGTCACACCTAGCGCTACGACCACGGCGACGAGCTTCTCATGCTCGACGTCAGGGTCAAGAAGCTGCGAAGCGACCTGCAGGCCCTGCAGTCCACGCTCAACTCCAGCCTGCAATCAGAGATAGCTAGCCTGCAGTCTCAGTGCCTGGACCATGTACTCAAGATCGATGCAGAGCTTAAATCGCTGCTGCAAAAGTACACCGACCTCGCGTCGATACACAACTTCGACAACTTGGCACTGTGTGTCGGCAAGCTACAGAACGAACTTGTGAAGCTGCAGCAAGCTCAGATCTCCGACGTGGAACAGCTGAAGCGACACTTGCAGGACCAAACGAGCACCATCCAGACTGAACTGCAAAACATTATCCAGAGTATAAAAACTCAAGATGACTACGATCGCGTGAATGCCAGTATTGCCAAATTGCACGAACAGTTTCAATCGTTCGAAATTCCTACGTTGGAAAGCATTAAGGCTGAGCTTCAAACGGACGCTTTGCATGCAGCCATCAACGAAGTTAAAACTAAACTCCAAACGCTACAGGACTTTATCGACAATCTACCTTCGTCCAGCGAGCTGAACGCTATTGCCCGTAGCGTGGCCAACATCAAACTCCAACTTGAGACCTACGAGGATTTCGGGAAGCTGCAAGGTACCATAGCCCATATTGAGGATGCTCTCGCCGTCATCAAAAATGATCTGGCAAACGTACACGAAGCACTGGAATCCAAACTGCCTGGCATCAGGGATACTCTGGCCAGCGTCCAACAGCAGATCGCCAAGCTGGAAAATCTAAACACCGAATCAGAGTTGTCGCATTTTCATCACTTGATCGACGACATACAGGCCAAGTTGGAAACTTTGCAACAATCCACCCCCACCCAGGACGACATAACACAATTACAAGAAGGCATACGCGCTGCTGCTGCTGCCTCAGAGTTGGACGCGATGAAAAAAACTTTGGAGTCGCTTCAAAACAGGGTGGCCACCCTGCCTACCTCGCAGGAACTGAAAAGCGTGAAGAGGGCTCTCAACCGAATGCTCAAATCTGACGACATCAAAAACATCCAAACCGAAATTGAATCGATTCGGGAGTCTGTTGCAACCTTACCCACCAACCAGAACATAAGCGAGCTACATGCCTTGTTTGCGGAAATTAGAACCCAGGTCCACGACCTCGCAACCCAGAGCTCCAAGTTGACACTCGTGGAGAGCCTGCAGCAAATTATTGCCAATGTGAAAGAGCAAATTGGCAGCATCGAGGCGAGCCAGGAATCGGCCATAGCCAATTTCAGTACCCAACTACATGACTTAAACGAAAAATTCAAGAGGCTAATTGTCGATGTGAAGACCAAGCCCAATTACGACACTGTTGTCCGTGCTATCGAGGAACACCTGGAATCGGTAAACGGTAGATTGGAGGATGTGGAGAGCGAGGTTCGAACCAATGTAAACACCCTGAACGCCAGCATCGACAATCTCAAGTCCACCGTCGTCATCGAACTGTACAGCATTCCAAACAGGGAATTTTCCTCGCTCTTCCATCCGGGTGCCAAACTCTACATGCTGACTCCTGCCAAAGCCTATCACCAGTTTTTCATCGCCGGCACACTTCAGTTCGTCAAGGTTTCATATTGGTCTTTGCCTCACGCTACCCACTACCCAACCATGACCGTAACGAACATCAGTGACGAGCCTAAAATAAGAGGAGTGGAGTTGGTTGATTTCACACACCCCGAAAGTCGCGAGACTGCCTATGCCGAAGATGCCACTCAAATTATCGACATAGAAATAGGTGATAAGCTGTACATAGAAAACCCGGCATTGTCTGCGGCCAGAAATCCCATCCAAGCTATATTCTTATTTTTGCGCAATGTCTAGGCAGGCTATTGTGAACGAGCTGCACAAACCTGCACGGCAAAACTACAAACGACTGGCGGTAGTGACCAAAGGCATAGACGACTTGTGGGAAGCTGACCTTGTGGAAATGAGCAGTGGCAATCTAAAAAATTTACATAGAATCAACAAGGGATACAAGTATCTTCTCACCGTCATAGACACATTTTCAAAATTTGCGTGGACTTTACCCCTCAAGGCAAAAACAGGAACCTGCGTGGTGGAAGCATTCAAAACTATTTTCGATGAAAGTGGCAGGCGACCTCGATTTCTTCACACAGACAGCGGAAAAGAATTCTACAACTCTGTCTTTCGACAATTTATTCAAAAACGAAATATTCAACATTACTCCACTTTTAGTTACATCAAAGCCAGCATAGTGGAACGTTTCAACCAAACTCTCAAAACACGGATGTGGAAACAGTTCACGCTTCAGGGGAATTACAAGTGACACGACATGCTTCCGGAACTCGTTAACAGCTATAATCACAGTTTGCATCGCACGATAAACATGAAACCGGCTGACGTCAACAAATCTGACGAGCGACGTTTAATTTCTACGGTCTATTGTCCAAAGTACAAATTTTCAAGCAAGAAACTGAAATATAAAATTGGAGATGAGGTGAGAATCAGTAAAGTTAAGCGTGCGTTCGAAAAGGGCTTCACAAAAAATTAGAGTACGGAACTTTTCACCGTAGTTCGAGTCTTACCCGGAAACCGTCACACGTATATAATAAAAGATAATCGCAACGAAATTCTGAAAGGAAGGTTTTACGAAGAGGAACTTTCTAACACAAAATACCCCGACACGTATCTTATTGAAAAAGTATTACGTAGAAAAGGTGACAAACTGTTAATGAAATGACTGGGACTCGAGGAAAAAAGTTGGATCGACGCAAACGAGGTGATTGTGTAACGGGTGCTTGGGATGTGGTACGGCGACTACCAGATTTTCCGTCGGAACGTCAGGATATGAAAAATGGCGAACTTCTACCCGACAACTGCCTTGTTGTTGGACCTTCTGGATGTGGAAAAACAACGTTGCTTATTGATAATTTTCTTCTTGCGCCCAACTGGTTAAACTGGAAGAACAGGCACCTGTATGTTTTCTCCAAAAGTTTGGAGCAATCGAAGTATCGCCAGCTGTCGAAACTGTACGAGGGTCTAGGCATAGCTATATTTGCTTCTGAAGTGATACCACTAGACTGCTGTCTCGAGAATTCGGTGGTGGTTTTTGACGATGTGATCCTGGAGAACCAGAACGAAATTCGCAATTTTTTTACTCAGGGTCGGCACAGAGGCATGGACTGCTTCTACCTTCCTCAGACTTTTTCCAAAATCCCCAAGCAGCTACTCCGAGACAATGCTAATTTCATTTGTTTGTTTCGTCAAGACTACACCAATTTAAAACACGCTTACGATGATTATGTGGGTGGGGACATAAACTACAATCAGTTTTCCAAATTTTGCTCTTCATGCTGGAACCAAGATGATTTTGGATTTGTGACAATAGACATGATGAGGAAACCCAATAACGGAAAATACAGAAATAAAATTAATAATTTTCTGAACGTTGCAACGTTACAAGAAACGTCTTGACCTATTATAAATAACTACATACAAAAAAATGAAACGTAAACTTGCAGACGACAACCTGAAGTTGCGTAGCTACCTGGCAAAACGGTTTAAGGGTTGGAAATCCGAGAATCGTGGAAGAGAAAAAGCGTCAGGACCAACCTATCATCGATGCCATCAGTGGACTTGGTAAAGAAATCAAAGATGTCACCGAGCAAAACAAACAGTTAATCAACGAGCTTGTGCCACTCACCGCTCAAAATTATACCATACCCACACCGATATCCAGCATTCACACTACTCCGTTCGAACTTACTCCGGCTCCGAGACGTCAGGCCCTAGGCAGTACCTCTTCGGACAAGCTAGTCGAGCTGGGTCCGTTGGCGAGGGATTACCTAAGCACCGGGAAATTTGAAAAAGACGAGGTATTCGGATTGTACCCGACCATGGAACATAACGAAGGTGTGGTTTGGAAAATTGGAAAATCGAAAGTTACGTTCGAGGGTGAAAATCAATTTGGGCGAGAAGAACAGCTGGACCAGGTATTCTGGCACCGTGGGACTGTGGGAACTCATCACCAAAAAGCAACCTAAAAATTATACAGACGAGGATTACCAAAGTTACACAGAAATTTTGATCATGACGGACGCCCTGTACCAAAACAACGACGCGACACAGAATCGCGTGAAATCTAGCAGTGGAGAAAAGTACAGGAACCTCATCAAGCCAATATGGACCCAGCTCAAGACTGGCAGCGGTGTCAAAGTCTACAATACTCTACCTAAAGAGTTTTGTTTGGGTAGACGACGTGAGGAAGCTTGTAGAACGATTGCTGGTTATCGCAGGCGAAGAGAATGCAGGCAATCGCAACTTCCACAACGAGAAGGTGGGCATCGTGGACATGATTAGCACCAAGCTTAGCAACTTTATTGTCAACGACAGCAAAGGTATAGGTTACCTTATCAAAATCATCAACACCCTGCCTCCCAAATTCTGGAATGTAGCCGAGGGTCGAGGTCTCGTGAACGATATTATCAACAAGCTACCCTTCGAGATGCACCTGCCAGGTTACCAGTACTGCGGTCCGGGTACCAAACTCGAACATCGATTGGAAAAAGGAGACAAGGGTGTGAACCCACTGGACGCAGCATGCAAGGATCACGATATTGCCTACAATACTCACACAGATCTCGAGGCACGTCATGATGCCGACAAGAAGTTGGAGCATGCAGCTTTCGGGAGACTCGTCAGCAGAGATGCCTCGCTAGGTGAACGGGTTGCCGCATTGGGTACGACCATCGCCATGAACACAAAACGAAAATTGGGGTGGGGGCTGTAAATAAATAACACCCTGTGAAAAAAAGCAACTTGTATAACCAACCTATTAGAGGGGCAAAGCCTTACCTTTTCACGATATATATAAATAACATACTATCACCATGAAACCCAAAGGTGTCGTTTACCAAATACCTTACGCAAACCTCAAGTCTCTCGGAGCTCTTGATGGATTGCTCACCAAAAAGCAGCGCGAGAAGAAACATTCCTGCTTGGCAAAAGGTCATGGAATGAAATTGCTGCTTAGCATTCCTCAGTTGAGGAGGTTACAAGGTTCGCGAAAGCAGCAGCAGAAGACTGGAGGTTTCATATTCAGCATTACGGCTATCTTGGCAGCATTGGGCGCTGTAGGCAGCTTGGCAGGAGGCAGTGCCGCTATTGCCAAGACCGTCATCGATTCAAAAAAGAATAAAGCCGAGTTGGAAGAGCAGAAACGCCATAACCTGGCTATGGAGAAAAAGGGGAAAGGTGTGACCAAAAAGCGAAAAAACAACCTCGAAGCTTTGAAAAAGTTTAAAAAAAAGAAGAGCCCTTGTCCAACTTCGATATTGAATCTTTGATCGAATCGTTGGGGGTGAAGCACTTCAGGGGCGATTTCATGTCTGATTCTCTACCTTCTGTTGTGAAGAAAAAAGAGTGTGGCGTGGTTAACCTGGACAGTTACGAAAATCCAGGTACACATTGGATATGCTACCTCAAAGCCAACAACAACAACAACAAAGCATTTGTTTTCGATTCATTCGGAGGCACGTCACCTGCCGGGTTGGTAAAGTATCTCAGTGTTGCCAACCTCTACTACAATGACGAACGCATTCAGGGTTTCGGCGATGTGAACTGTGGGCATCTCTGCGTTTCCATGCTTGTCTTCCTCTCGCAATTAAATAACCCAACAATCGAGGATTTCCAGAAAGCATTGTGGCACCTAAAGCACTATGGGAGTATTTCATCTCACAAGCGAGACTTCGCTTCTGAAACTCACATTGCATGACGACCTCATCTATCCTAAATCTATTGCTCTTCGTGCATCTACAGCATGTACCTGATACCTAACGTGACGGTACACAACAATACCATCAAAATAGGCAGCGAAAAAATCAGCATCACCCCTGGCCAGTACAACCTGTCTACCTTGCAGGCTCAATTGCCAAGAAGTGTAATGCTGTCGCAAAATTCTGTAACTCACAGGGTGGAACTGGTGTCTGCCACGGAAACCGTAGACCTGGGTACCATCGGAGAGTTTTTGGGATTCGAGAACAACACAAAGCTCGAACCTGGCATCAAGCACATTGGTGCTAACATTCCTAAATTTTTAGCCATCGATACTCTGAATATACATTGCAATGTGGCAGAAGGTATGATCACCAAATCCTCGGACCGCATCCCAGGGAGTCACAAGCAAACAGGTATTATCGATACGTTCAAACGAAACTCTGAGTTCATGGAGCCAATTATCTACACCCCCTCCCCACCGATATACTTTCCTGTATCTCGTAATCGCATAGACAACATAGAATTGGTAATTACCAACGATAAGGGAGAGGTGGTTGATTTTGCAGGAGCCACGACCACTGCCGTCGTGGAGATTAACATATAATAAATAACCATCATGGAGCAAATCGAAAGTTACGAGTTCCAGTCCTTCCCTCCCAATCGTCGCACGTTTGCAAACCTCAACGAACCGAACAGAGAGATAGAATACGACGTGGACGTAGGGGATGGATTCATTCAACCTCACAGAGCCGATTTGTATATCAAGTTTCATGTTGTGAAGAGAGACAACAGCGAAGAATTCCCCACCAACGCAAACCTAAGACTCGTAGATAATTTTGTGCCGTACTTATTCTCGCAGGTGGAAGTTAGAAAGCATGGCACCGTAATCGATAGGGTTGACTACCCTGGGATTACCTCTACAGCTGTGGGAACATTGAAACTCTCCAAAACCGATGCAGCATACTACCAGGCAGGGGGATTCGAAGCAGGTACAAAAATCAAAACTCAAAGTCACACAGTACTGTTTCCCATGCGTCTGCTTCCTGGTTTCTTCTCCGACTACACAGAGATTATGTGGAAGGGTGGTTTGGGCGTCACTTTTTGCAGAAGCGCCAACGACAACAATGCGCTGATGCGTTACAGCACCTTGAGTGCAGACGGTTCGGCAGTTCCCAATAAACTACCTGATCCTGCCAAGTGCATCATCCAGTCCATGGAGTTGCGCATGCCCGTAGTGGAATACGAAACTAACTACGCTCTCAAGTACAAAGCAGACATTTTGAAGAATCCGCAAGTACCTATCCAATTTTACGGTTACCAGTGCGTGCAGAAACCTGCTTCCGGCAACCATTTTGAATTTGACGTGACCACACAGTTTAACAGCATCCGGTACGATATGCCAGAGTTTGTGGTCGTGCTCTTCCAGACGGGGGAGGACAACAACCAAGAAAAAGATTCGAGCCAGTTCGACAATTGCAAGATCAAGAACATCTACCTCAAAAATGGCAGGAACGAGATATTCCCGCGTGAGAACTACAACCTGAACATTGCAAACGACGACTACCTGAAACTGTACGAGACATACACAGCTTACAAGAGGGTGACCTCCGGCAACGTGGACGTGTACTACAACCCCAATGAGTTCATAGCTCGCAGACCCATGTTCGTCATCAACACATCTAAGAGAAAGCAGGTGGTTGTTAACGATCGCACCAACATCAAGATTGTCTGTGAGTTCCACGATGCCTTGCCTGTCGATACTCTATGCAGCGTCATTCTTATTGCAGAGAAAACTTTTGTGTATGATGTCAAGAACGAGCGAGTGACAGAGCAGTTTTAAATATGTATAGGAAATAACAAGAATTTTTTTTAAGAAAAAGCCATGCTTGAGCGCGCAAGAGAACTTCCCCTTTTGGCCCTGAACATGCCCCAAATTTTCGTCCCGTAGGACACGGCGGGAGTTAGTTTTGTTAAAAAAATATACATATTATATATTTTCAGACATTGTTAATTTTTTGTATTCTTTTGTGTAGGTCAACAAAAAATTCTGTTGATTGAATATATAGTATGTATTACAAAAAAACTGTGAAATTAATATTTTGAAAAAAAATATCCCACCTCCACCCCCTCGTTTTTGCATTCGAGGGCAAATTTCTTTATTTTTATTTTGAGCACACCGAGCAAGTTTTACCTGTTTTCAGGCGATAGTGACCCCACAGCAGGGTATGAATCCCACATTCGAGAACGCATCTCTTGTCGTCTCGTGCATCCAGAGCAATTTTCCTTACGGTGTTGGTTGTAAGTATATGTTTAACACTCTGGATGCGATACTCTTTTCGCAGAATCGGCTTTTTGGTTTCGAGGCACTCGACGTAGTCTTCAAACTTGAGTTTTCTCTGAACCACCTGCTTGCCTATGCCTTAAGCTTTTTTGGTCACAGAACTCTCAGCTTGAATTGCGTATGCTTTGGCACGAAGACCAGCAAACTCTAATATAATATCTCCATCTTTTTCATCCTTTAGTTTGCCAGGTACTTTTTTGTTTCGAGGCAGGATTTCATATCGATTTGGTTGGGGATAGCTCGACGTGTCAAACAAGTTAACGAGAGCTGGAATCCTAGCGATATCTTTATATGCGTTAGCAGTGTGGGCGTGATATACCAGACTGTCCGTATCTGTGTAGAGAAGATTGATGTTGTTACCATAGTGCAAGCGTAGTATATCATAATATATCTCGAACATTTGCAGCTTGCTTAACTCTAACACTGTGGCACCAACATAGACTGGTTTGTTGAGCTTTACCTCACCACGATTCATGTGTACCAAAGCAAGCTGTTCGTTGTAGATTGTTCGAGATTTAAACAGTGGGCTTGCAACAAGTTTGCGACAACAGTCGACGCTAGTAAGCAACCTTATGTCTTCGCGATTTCGCGTGTTTTCCATTGTTTTGCCAAATATTATATTATTCATGTCCTTAAAAAATTTGCGATCAAGTTCCGAGGTAGCAGCAGTACGATGTTTGGTATTGAGGTCGATGTATGGCTTCAACCAATTTGAATGGTTGAAAGTGAGGACTCGGTGAATTGCTGTAATCGTGACCCCTCGTTGCATCAACCACCGAAGATTTCAGCAGTGCAACCCGTAACGCTCTTTGGGTTCGAAATCCATAATAAGTTTTTTCTGCTTCGACACAAGTGGACACTTGAATTCCGATGCTGGTGGGAGGTCGCAGAACACATCCTGTAGCTTCTCGGAAAACTCGAGGTCCACCTCGACAAAGAAGCCTCGTTCCGAGTCGTCGTAACCTTCTACGTCGAATTTGGAAGGATCAGCCCACTCAAATCCTCCAAATGGAAGTTTTTGCACCATGGAGTGCCCGTAAAGATTATTAGCATCCGTGTACATGATGTAGCTGGATGGTTGAGAAGGGTCGTACCCGGTCGACATGTGTTGGTTGTTGGCGCGAGCGTACCGTTGTGACACCTGGACCATGCCACCCCGAACAAGCTTTTCCACAAAAAGCATCATGTCCACATAGGAAATAAGCTCGACTTTGACTTTTGTCAGAAGGAGCATGGCCGACCATGCCAGCCCGGGGAGACCGTACAAGTATGCAGGGTCCAGCTTGTAGATCTGCATTGCATTTGCGTGAAACGCTTGAAAGACGTCTGCGAGGAGTGCTACATCAAGTTTTAAGTAGGCATCGTGGTATTCTCCAAAATTTCGACAACCCAGCTTGAGCCACATGGACTGAGCATGCTGATATTCTTCATCGCTGATGGCCGAACCTCGCAGCCGGCTGTGAAACTTAGCCTGGGGAGGCAACAACTCCTCCTCGAACTTGGAAGGGTCGCTGACATACTCGTAGGGGTAGACCCCCTTACACCTGAAGAGACTAGCATCCAAGTTCGGGAAATTGGCTGAGGCAATAATTAGTTGATTGTTGTTGAGCATCCCAGCAAGAGCATCGAGGCCTGCTTGGAGAAACCTCAGGGAATCGAGAAACCGAAGTTCTATGCCTTGCACCCATTTAGAGATGGCAATGTAGTGCTCCTCATTTTGTGCTATAATATTAATGCGCGCATCGTCGTATCCGAGATGCCTGATAAGATGGTGAAAATCGTACCCGGAGCCGTTATGGAAGAATACGGGGACGAAGCGCGGGTCCTTAGCTTTCAGGTTGCACCCGTTACACCAAGAATCAATATAGTTTCCGGTGAAGTGATCGTGGTGTCGAACTTTCTTTTTTTTCCTATTATCAATAAATTTTTCGTTACAAACTGGACAGTGTGTAGCCTCTTCGTGTTTACGCTTTTCTTCGGGAGTTAAGTCTCGCATAGCTACAGGATCTAACAATACTTCTCGTATCTCGTTCACTTCTACAATCATCCTCTCCAGAAAATGTTTGGCTGCATCGGGACCGCGATATACATATGGCTCAGGGGCAATTATTTGATTTCGTCGCACCACAACATAGGCAAAACTGGAGACCTTGTGAATTTGACAAGGCGTGGTAGAAGAAACTTCTTGGTTGGGTTTACAGGTGGACAGCGGTTCAAGGAAGGCCTCTAAATCTGCAATGATAATAGCAGGGTGCTCTCCCATAGCACTATGCGCCCGAAATTGCTCCACAGTACCAGGCTCGGGTAAGACTGCAACCCAAGGCCTGTTGTCGTTAGAATAGCGCATGTGGTGTGCAAGCTTCTGGGCAGCAATATCGAGACCTTGAATGTGTTGGTAATCTTGTGGTTTTTGATTGTCGAACGTGGACAAGCACCTGCGACAGACTTTTATGCAACCATCATGCTTGCTTTTTTGACCTGAAACTAACCGGGAGAGAGAGCGAATAAGCGTGTAATGATGGCAAGTCTCGTTCTTGATAAGTAACAAATTGATTTCTTGTACAGCTTCACCTTCCATGTTGCTCACTCGAATAGGGTATACAATATTCGTGTTCTTAGTAAGGCCGTAAACATTGATAGCTAGTTGCAGGTTTAGTAAGTTGCGTGCACGGGTCTCGAATTTGTTTATGTCCGACAACTGAACTGGGTAGGTAATCCCAGCCATCGCATTTTCTAATTTCGATTCGTAGGCCATGTAGTGGGTAACACGATGCGGTTGATCTTTCCAGTGGATACGATGCAGCGCTGCTAGCACCGACCAAAGAAAACATTTTGAATCGCTATTCTGGATGTTTAGAACAGCCTTCTTGACTGCAATTATTGCCGGCAGGGGAACAAAACTAGACCCAGACAGTGGAACATACTTGTTAAGACTCAATTTAAGTTTATGCGGAGTACCACACAACGAACCACCCGAGCCTTCAGCCTGATGTTCTTCCTGTTTGGCAACCAGCTCCTCCAAGAATTTGTCGTAGATACTCTCGAGGTTGGCAACATCTGCCAAGTGCAATATTTTTGCCTTGGTATTATGGTGAAAGCTGTATTCCTCATCAGATGGTTTTCTGTATTGGCATCCCAGCGATGCATAAAATTTAGTAGAGTTTAAAGCCAGTACATCACTTAAGATAGAAATTATCTTGGGTCGCACACTCTCTAGGAAGCTACGTACATCGCATAAGCTATCTGAGGTAAAATCAAAATCCTCTAATATATGATCAAAAGCAAACCGGCTTGCTTTTGTTGCCGACTTGACGCGTTTGGCAGATGGTAATATGCTAAAAAAAATCTGCTTCAGCCTTCCTTTCGACAGAGGTCGATGGTTGCAACACAGGGTCTCCAGTACCCTTGCAATTAGGCATATGTTTTTTGACATGTGCAATTGTAAAGTGTTTATTACACTTAGGAAACAATTCGGTTGCTGTTAAATGTTTGCCAGGCACACAGGTACGACTATGTCGTGCATAATGATCACTGGAAATATTTTTCTTACATGTAATACAAATCTTCGTAGGACGCATATTTTTGGGGGGTGTTTATTTATATACGTAGATATGGTGATGTATGATTTCTTTTTAGATGTCGAATCCACAAGTACTGTTGTACAATTAGGTACAAAATGTTGTACAATTAGGTATAAAGTGCAGTAAAATTAGGTACAGAGTATTGTACAATTAGGTACTAAGTGTTGTACAAATAGATACCCCCCCAAAAAAGCACTACAAGAAAAATAACTACTCCTCAATCAGTCTCACAAAAACTCAACTACAATGCACTGTATATACAATTTTTAAAAATCAAACAGAAAATATCACCATGTAAGGGCAAATCTACGAGGAACACTGCAACAGGATGTCCGTACTCTTCAAGCTGCTCTCGCAGACTGTGATTGACTGCTCTGGCCCCCCTTATATAACCTCGGTTTATTTATGACGTATTTTTCCTCCAATCAGAAGAGACCACGTTAAGTATGAAGTATTTTTCCACCAATCAAAAGAGAATCGGGGGTAGAATCGATTTTATTTGCCAGTCGAATAGTTCTCGTCGAATCCTATCCAACAAACCTGAAATCATCATCCTAGCTCAATTAGGAGCCAAGAAAATCAATGTCTTGGAAAACGTCTTAAGATATTTGTCTCAAGAAAATTTCCCCATAGGCGGAATTGACATACCGGAAGTCGACTTTCTTAAAGATTAAGATATTTGTCTTAAGACGTTTTCCAAGACGTTGAGAAGCAACTAGTCAGTGTTGCCAACTCCTATTGGTAGGTTAGCTTCGCCTGTAAAAGATCACATGGCGAAATTTTCTTGGGGTGGGTTGGCAACACTGAACCTCACTTAAGGGCTGTCTAGCGGCTAAGTGCCTCTACTCTTGCAATAGTCAGCATGCTAGAAAAAAATAGAGGAGGGGGGATATTAACACTGCACCACCACCACTATTGCCAGTTAGCGTCACCAACTCTTCTTCACCTTACTGCATACTTATCATCTTACAAAATATTACGCCGTCAACTCCTATTTGTAGATTAGCCTCTAGAAGCCGGAATTAACAAACCGGAAGTCGACTTTCTTAAAGATTAAGATATTTGTCTTAAGACGTTTTCCAAGACGCTGAGAAGCAACTAGTCAGTGTTGCCAACCCCTATTTGTAGGTTAGTTTCGTCTGTAAAAGATCACATGGTGAAATTTTCTTGGGGTGGGCTGGCAACACTGCGAGCGCACCACTTTCGCGTTTGCCTTACGATATTTTCCGTTAAGGTTGCAAAAAACGCACCACTTTCTGGCGCAGAACTGTCTTTTTACCCCTACATTTATACTATTGCAAATCTGTAATTTTTTCACCTCGTACTTGGTACGAGTGTCATAATTTCTTACGAGTTAAAGTACGCAACATTGCGATGGCTCGTAAGGTAAACTATTGTGCAATGTTTACGAGTAGTGTTATTTGACCTATTATAAACTCGATAAAGTATGAGCCCCCCTCAGGCAGATTTGGCTACACTTAAAACTAGCTCAAGATGTGCATATGAGCTTATTGCTCAAGTGTGGTACTCTGTCTAACCCAAGATTTTTGTAAAAATGCCCTCGGGAATTTCCCGTGAAAGTATGAGCCCCCTCAGATTGATTTGCCTACACTTACAAAAGCTACATCTGTCAGATTGTTGTCCATAAGCTTGTTAAAAATATGCCCCTCTTGATATTGTTTTGGCTACACTTAAAACTAAGCCAAAAATGCTCATAAGAGCTACCCACATACACCCACACCCACCCACATACACCCACACCCACCCACACCCACACATATTTACTTCCGGTCCACTTCCGGTCACTTCCGGCCCATTTCCGGTCACTTCCGGTCTACTTCCGGTCATTTCCGGTCACTTCCGGTCCACTTCTGGTTTACTTCCGGTCCACTTCCGGTTTACTTCCGGTCACTTCCGGCTCATTTCTGGTCACTTTCGGTCCACTTCAGGTCACTTTTGGTCTACTTCCGGTCATTTCCGGTCACTTCCGGTCCACTTCCGGTCCACTTGTGGCATATTTCTGGTTTATTTCTATTGCATCATGTTGTGCAACAAATTATTATCCAATATTATGCAATAAATTATTAGGCATGTGTTGTTTTCTGATTGGTTGGTTATGACATAATGTGATGATGTGTTATATTATGATTGGCTTATTGTTTCAGATGTTTTCAATGTGGTCCGTGCTTAGGCTATATAAAGAGATTTTGCATTACATATCAGCCAGTATTGTGAGAGTTGTTGAAGAGTAAGGGTATGTTGTTGCAGTGCTCCTCATATTTTTTTATTAAAAATTAAATATTAATAATATAGAATATCTTATAATTAAAACACAAAAATATTGCAAATTTATATAAATTGAATTACAAATCTATTTGATTTAATATACAGAATTTTTTATTATTCATATCAAACATATTTGTAATATATTGAACAAAAGGTTTATATCTGCCCCAGTTTGTTATACATGACACATGGTGTTAGGTTATTGTTTTTCTAGGACATGCCTGTGTAGACATGCATTTGTGCTAGGGCAGTGCTTCTGTACTTATTCTACCTTTGTGCATGTAGGCTATCAGCTTTATACAACTTGTCATAGGTTTATTAAGTATAGAGTTTTGATTTGAACCCCAAGATATTTTATATAAATACCAAAGCCAAAAATATTAACACACACACACACTAAATATACAAAGCACACTGCTGAACCCAAATGATATTTTTTATTAAGCATAGAATTTTGATTTGAATCCCAAGAAATTTTATATAATAAACCAACAACAAAAATGCCAAATCAAAAATATTGTAATCAATGCAATAAGAATATATCCAGCCCCAATTGGGCTAAGCACCAAAAGAATTGTAATCCAGACAAATGCAGAACTCCCATAAAAATATGCCCAAAATGCCATAGAAAATATAGCATGGAATATTTCACATATAAACATATAGATACTTGTTCTGCACAGTCATCAACATTGCCCCCACAACCATCTTCATCTGGTCTGAAAAAGAAGCTTGAAACACCTGTTAATGCTAGACCGCCAAAGCAGCCACGCTATGAACCCATCCATAGCAGTTTTGCTGGCCAACTTGGGGATTACCGGTTTGTATCAGAGCAAAAATGTGATATTAAGAATTTTTTGAACAGTATAAATCCCGATGTGCAGGCAATTCTAAATGCACAAAATGGCTCTTATAAGCTGTCCCTCAAATTGTTTACACAATATAAGAAACCAAATGGCACAAAATTTACACAGCCCCACATAACAGAAACTGTAGCTGTATATTCAAATGCAAATTTAGACAAAATAATAAGCAGTTTGATAGAGCAATTGAATATTAAACATTCTGAATTTGCTGCAAAAGAGTCAGGATGGAGCCTATGCGGATATCCACACAAGCTCTATGTTAATATTTCTAAATTTAACCCATTACAAGGATCTACATATCTGCCATTACCTGCCAATATTAAAACCAAAGAGCCGTGGTTAACATAGAAAATAATGATGAGAAATGCTTTCTGTGGTGTATTTTAGCTGCTTTGTATCCAGTTTTAAGGAATCCTCAGAGAATAACTTATTATAAACAACATGAACATGATTTTGATGATGCAATGGAGGGCTTAGAATATCCAATGTCTGTTCAGAATATTGATGAATTTGAAAAAAAGGCCAGGGATATCAATGGTAAACAATTATCTATTAATGTATTTATTTGTTCTACTGGCCGTGGCAATCGCTTGATAGCACCTCTCAGAATCAGTACACCTCATAATGATTCTGCTGTCCCGATTGATCTGCTCTTAATTGAAGAGGATGGCACACACCATTACACTCTGATACATAATCTTGAAGCTTTAATTAGAACACAACTAGACAAATCTAAGACAATATTCAAGTTGTGCAGAAGATGTTTGACTGTATTTGATGGTAGAAAAATGGTGAATGGTGTTTGTGAAAAGAATGCAGAAATTGCTAAAAACAAGTTAATTGAACATTTAAAATACTGTGGCAACCATAAACCTGTTCATATGCTTATGCCTAACCCAAGTGAAAATGCCAAATTCAAAAAATTTGAAGCCTTGTTGGAACACCCAGCATATATAGTCTGTGATTTTGAATCAAACCTCAAACCCCTTGCATTCTGCAGCCCAGATCCTGATGAATCTTCAATTACATCATACCACTTACATGAGCCTTCTAGTTTTTATTATGTTGTTGTACAGGATGGTGTTGTTAGTGAAGAATATTTATACATGGGATCAGATGCCATCAAAGAATTTGCACATAGAATAGAAAATGAGTGCCATAACATAGCATCTAATATCTTATTAAAATCAAAACCTATGTTGCTGTTAACAGTGGATCAGATTGAAGATTTCAACAATGCAGAAAAATGCCCGGTATGTGATTCTGAATTTTCAGATACAAATATCAAGGTGCATCACCATTCTCATACAGATGGTAAATTCTTAATGGCCCTGTGTAATAGCTGTAATATTAAGATCCAGAGACAAAAAATTATCCCTATATATTGCCATGGTGCATCCAATTATGATTTTCATCATTTGATCAGGTACAAGGGGTTTGACAAGCAGAATTTAAATATTCTAGCAGAAAATAATGAGAAATATATAGCTATTAGCAAAATAATTAAAGTTAATGGTGTTCCCATTCACTTAAGATTTCTTGATTCCTACAGAATTCTGTCCGCTAGCCTGGCTACACTGGCCAGTCAATTATCTGATAATCAATTCAAAATCACATGTGCTTTGTTTCCAAATCAGGACCTGAAATTAATTAGGCGGAAGGGTGTATACCCATATGATTATGTTACAGATTTTTCTAAATTTGATGAGTGTACTCTGCCACCAAAACAAGCATTCTACAACAAACTCAGGGCATCTGGAATTACTGATGATGATTATCACCATGCCCAATTGATGTGGAACAATTTAAAATGCCAGACATTTGGTGATTATCACAAGGCATATTTAAAACTTGATGTGACTCTCTTAGCTGATATACTTCAGGCATTCAGAAAATCATCGATGGAAAATTATAAGCTGGATCCAATGTATTTTTACAGTGCACCTGGCCTAGCATGGTCTGCAATGTTTTTAAACACTAAAATGCAATTGGATCTGATCCAAGATCAAGATATGTATCTGTTTATGGAACAATGTATAAGAGGAGGCATGGTGCAATGTTCTCAGAGATATGCCAGAGCAAATAACAAGTATATTCCCAATTATGATCCAGCACTGCCATCAAATTATATACTGTATGTAGATGCCAACAGCCTCTATGGTTATGCTATGATGGATAAACTGCCATATGCAGGGCTCGAGTGGGTTGAAGATTTCAATATTGAAGATCTTCAGGATTTTGATGACAGTAACTATGGCCTGTTCTTACAGGTTGATCTGACAATTCCTGATGATTTACACAACAAATTTTCTGATCTGCCCCCAATTCCTGAGGTTGAGTGCTCACCTGGCTCTAAACTGAAGAAGCTCATGATGACTGGAGCCAAAACAGGGTTATGTCATATATTACAAAAACCTCCAGTTCCTGATGCATCATGGTGTTCAAGTGATCAAAGTTGGCA
The DNA here is from genome assembly GCF_977018435.1 of Lepisma saccharinum. NCBI lineage: Eukaryota > Metazoa > Arthropoda > Insecta > Zygentoma > Lepismatidae > Lepisma > Lepisma saccharinum. Next base: position 89,228,883 of record NC_139231.1, on the reverse strand, counting down.
AAGTTTTGAGGTTCAGGCACTCAAGATGGTTGAAGCCATATATTGATACAAACACAGAGCTTCGAACATCTGCAATGAGCCAATTTGATAAGACCTTGTTTAAATTGATGGTAAATTCAGTGTATGGCAAAACCATAGAAAATGTCAGAAAACATACTGATGTTAAATTAATTACTGACCCCAGCCTGAGCAAAAAATTGATTGCAAAGCTTAATTTCAATTATAGAAGAATTTATGATGACAATATGGCACTTTTCAACATGAAAAAAACAAAGATTAAGTTTGATAAGCCTATTTATGTAGGGGCTGTGATATTGGAATTGGCCAAATTACACATGCTAAAGCTCTATTATGATGTGCTGAAGCCTTTTTATGGTGATTGTGTAAAACTGATGTACATGGACACACATAGTTTTATTCTTGATATTCAGACAGAAGATGTTTATCAAGATATATCACAGCCTGCATTGCTTGAATATTTTGATACCAGTGAACATGAAAAGATTCAACCCCACAACAAAAAGGTGCCTGGCAAGTTAAAAGATGAGACACTTGGTGATGTTATTGTGGCATTTGCTGGGTTAAGGGCCAAGATGTACAGCTTTGAAACATGTAGTGGTGTTGTTGCAAAAAAAGCCAAGGGCATCGGCAGAGTAACTGTTGAAAAAGAACTCCAATTTGAAGATTACAAAAATTGCCTCAAATCATGTAGCACAATCAGAACATCAGAATGCAGAATTCAGAGTGTGGATCACTTGTTGACTAGCAATATTGTAAGAAAAGTAGCTCTAGACCCACATGATGATAAGAGATGCATTTTATCATGTGGCATACATACTCTACCATGGGGTCATTGTGATTTGAAAAATGGCAAACAATGCCCAATTACAGAGCATGATTTGAAATAAATAAACATGTCTATGAACTTATTTGGGTTCAAAAAACAGGCTATTATGGACCTGTCAACACCAGCACCCTCTTCTGATATAATATCTAAACTAAGTGCTTTGTTAATTATTCATCTGAACAGCATACTTACAGATGTTGATGATGAAACAGGTAAAACATTGTACATATTTAACAATAATTTAAATCATTACCAATTACCTGTAGGTGGTCAATTACAATTTATTACAACTCCCGAGGGTAATGTCAAGATTTCAATAGGGAGAAATATTTATAGAATTAAGCACTCAAACATGATTTCTGGCACTGTATATACTGTTTCTGCTGGTGATTGTTTATATATTGAGGTCCCGGGATCCTATGACAAGCTTATACCATTTTTATAGAATTAAGAATTAGATATTCAATAATAAATAACCACTAAAACAAAAATGCCTAATGATATATTTGGCCATACAAGGCATGAAGATCACAGTGATGAGATTCTGATGCTTGATGTCAGAGTTAAAAAATTAAGAAGTGATTTACAAGCTTTCCAAACCACACTCAATGCCAGTCTTCAACTAGAAATTACAAATTTACAATCACAATGCATGGACCCTCTTCTTAAAATTGACTCAGAACTCAAATTGATGCTTCAAAAATATACTGACTTGGCTACATTAGATAATTTTCAAAATTTAGAGGAGGCTGTAGCAGCTCTTCAAGCCAAATTTAAGACCCAGGCCACCAACTCTGAGCAATTGAAACAACAATTGGAAGAGCAGATAAATAATGTCCAGACACAGCTCCAAACAATTGTCAAAAGCATAAAGTCACAAGAAGATTTTGATCTAGTGATTTCCACTCTAAAAGAACAGATTCAATCACTACAGATACCTAATCTGGACCCCCTGAACAATGCCATAGCCGAGGTTAAAGAAAAAATTGAGACACTTGAAAATTTTATGAACAACCTACCATCTTCTGATGCTCTGAGTGCTATAACTCGCAGTGTTGCCAACATCAAGCTGCAACTTGAGACATATGAAGATTTTGGAAAAATTCAAAGTACCATAACCCATCTTGAAGGTACCATAGCAGCAGTGCAAAGTGATCTGACAAATGTACAAGAAACTCTAGAATCTCGCCTGCCTGGTGTTGTAGATACCCTTGTCAGTGTCCAGCAACATATCACAAAACTTGAAAACCTCAACACTGAATCTGAGCTATCTCATTTTCATCACTTGATCGATGATATCCAAACAAAACTTGAAATTTTACAACAATCAACACCTACTCAGGCAGACATAGCTCTGCTCCAAGATGCTATGCAAAGTGTGGCTGATGCTTCTGAATTAAATAATGTGAAATTTTCACTTGAATCTTTGCAGAATACTGTATCAAATCTGCCTACATCACAGGAACTTAAAAATATTAAGAGAGCTGTGAATCGCATATTGAAATCAGAAGATATCAAGAATATCCAGACAGAGATCAAACAACTTACTCAGACAGTGGCCACTCTACCAACTAATCAACATATTAATGAATTTTATGCTTTGTTTGAGGATATCAGAAGACAGGTCCATGATCTTACTGCTCAAAATTCAAAATTGGCAGTTGTTGAAAATTTACAGCAAATTGTAGCTAATATCAAGCAACAGCTAGGGACCATGGAATCCAACCAAGCAAATGCTCTGTCTGTTTTTGCCACACAGCTTCAAGAGATTTTGCAACAATACAAAAAAACTTATTGTGGACATAAAGATCAAGCCAGGCCATGATGATGTTGTTAGGACTATCAATGAGCACCTTGAATCTGTAACAAGTAGATTGCTTACAGCAGAAAAAGAAATAACTGGCCCAATCGAGAATCCTAAACATACAGTCATTCTTGAATTGTACAGTGTCCCCAACAAAGAATATGATTCACCATTTACACCAGGCGGCAAAATATATATGCTGTCCCCTGCACAATTTTATTACCAATTTTTTGTTGGGGGCACACTTAGACCAATCAAAATCAAATATTGGCTACAACCACAGGCACACCACTACCCTACCTTATCAATAACAAATGCTGATAACAAAGCAAAAATCACCAGTGTAGAGTTAGAGGATTTTACAGACCCCAATACATTAGAAACATCTTATGCTGAAGATGATGGCTCTCTGGAATTTAATATACAAATAGGAGACAAACTGTATTTAGAAAATCCTGTAGTATCAGCTGCTGAACACCCTATAGTTGTAATATTCTTGTTTACTTACTATGTCTAGACAAATTATTGTTGATGAATTACACAGACAAGCCAGACATAATTATAAGAGACTGCGAGTGGTTACAAAAGGCATAGATGATTTATGGCAGTGTGACTTGGTTGAGATGGCAAGTGGACAGCTGAAAAACTTAGACAAGATCAACAAGGGCTACAAGTATCTACTCACTGTCATAGATACATTTTCAAAATTTACCTGGGCTGTGCCACTCAAATCCAAGACTGGAAAATGTGCTACAGAAGCCTTCAGGACAATCATCAATCAGAGTGGAAGATCACCGCGCTATCTGCAAACAGATAATGGCAAAGAATTCTATAATTCGGTGTTCCAACAATTTATTAAAAGCCAGTCAATACAACATTACTCGAGTTACAGTGATCTCAAGGCCTCTATTGTAGAAAGATTCAACAAAACCCTAAAAAATCATATGTATAAACAATTCACACTTCAAGGTAATTATAAATGGCTTACAATAATACCAGAACTTTTAGATAGATATAACAACTCTTCCATTCCACAGTCAACATGAAGCCCTCGGAGGTAACTTCATCTGATGAGCAAAATTGATCAGCACTGTTTATTATCCTAGATACCAGCCAACAACAAGAAAAGCCAAATACAAGGTAGGTGATCAAGTAAGAATCAGCAAATATAAGCACATATTCAAAAGAGGCTTTACCAGAAACTGGAGCACTGAATTATTTACAGTGGTTCAAGTTAAACCTTGGACCCGATACACATATATAATAAAAGACCACCGAGGAGAAATTCTCAAAGGCAGGTTTTATGAAGAAGAACTCAGCAAAGCTAAACAGCCTGTCACATATCTCATCGAAAAAATCATCCGCAGAAAAGGCAACAAGATACTGGTGAAATGGCTAGGTCTCCCAGAACACAGCTGGATCGAGGCAGACAAAGTGATACTATGAACACCTGGGATGTTATAAAGAGACTGCCAGAGCCTGAACAGCAGATTAAGAGAAATGGCAAGCTGCTGCCTGATAATATTAGATGTCTTATAGTTGGGCCATCGGCTTGTGGTAAAACTACACTAATGATTGATAATTTTTTATTGGGCCCCAACTGGTTAGACTGGAAAAACAGGCACTTGTATGTCTTCTCTAAGAGCTTGGAACAATTAAAATATCAGCAGCTGATGAAGCTATATGATGGACTGGATATAGCCACTTTTGAACCAGATGTTAAGCCACTCCCTGAATGTCTCGATAATTCTGTTGTTGTGTTTGATGACATTATACTGGATAATCAAAACAAGGTTAGAAATTTTTTTACACAGGGCCGACACAAAAACATAGATTGCTTCTACCTGGCACAGACTTTTTCTAAAATTCCAAAGCAGCTGATCCGAGACAACAGCAATTTTATATGTGTGTTTCATCAAGATCATACCAACCTCAAACACATACATGATGAATATGTAGGTGGGGACTTGAGCTACAATGATTTTTCCAAGTTTTGCAGTAGGTGCTGGAACCAGGACAACTATGGGTTTGTCACAATTGATATGACAAGGAAGCCCAATAGTGGCAAATACAGAAATAAAATCAACAATTTTCTAGACATTGAAACATATATAAATAACCATGAAAAGGCCAATTATTGATGATTTTAAATTAAGAGATTATCTTGTAAAAAGATTTAAGGGATGGAAATCAGAGAACCGAGGAATCTATGAACAACACAAGCAAACAGAACAACCTATTATTGATGCTATTAGTGAATTAAGTAAAAATATCAAAACTGTTACAGAGGAAAATCAAAATTTGATCACAGAGCTTGTACCTGTAGCTGCTAGGAACATATTAGATTATCAAATCACCCCACTTTCTAGTATTCATACACCTAGTCCTGTTCCTCCTCGAAGAATTGAGGCTACTCAGGATCCTATTGAATTGGGTCTTCTTGCTCAAAAATATTTAAGCACACCTTAAGACAACAAAGATGAGGTCTTTGGCTTATATGCTGACACAGAGCGTGATGGTAGCATCATACATAGAATTGGCAATTTTAGAGTAACATTTATGGGAGATGATCTAATTGTATATTCAGAATCTCATCTTGGAGAAAGAGGTGGTTTTGTTAAGTACCCTGGCACACCTGGATTGTGGGAACTGATGACTAGGAAGAGACCTGGCAGCTATACAGATCAAGATTATGAGCATTACAAAGAAATATTAATAAAATCAGATGCTCTATACCAGAACAATGATCCCACACAAAAAAGAGTCAAGTCTAGCAGTGGAGCAAAATACAATAACTTAATCAAGCCGATATGGTCACAGATCAAGACAGGTAGTGGAATCAAACAATACAACACCCTGCCTAAAGAATTTGTGTGGGTTGATGATGTCAGGAAACTTGTAGATAGGTTGCTGGTGATAGTTGGGGAAGAAAATACTGGCAACCACAATTTTTACAATGAAAAGGTTGGAATTATGGACATGATAAGCACCAAATTGTCTAATTTTATAGTTAATGACACTAAGGGGATTGGATATCTTATAAAAATTATTAATACTCTACCACCTAAATTTTGGAATATCTCTGAGGGTCGGGGGCTGGTTAATGACATCATAAACATGCTGCCATTTGAACTACATATTCCAGGCTATCAGTATTGTGGTCCAGGCACAAAACTAGATCATAGGCTAAACAGAGGTGATCCTGGTGTTAATCCCCTAGATGCTGCTTGCAGAGACCATGACATAGCATACAACACACATTCTGATCTTTATAGGCGACATGTTGCAGACAAGAAATTAGAAGAGGCTGCATTTGGTAGATTTGTAAGCAAAGATGCTTCTTTGGGTGAAAGAATAGCAGCATTGGGGACCACCATAGCTACGAACACCAAACAAAAACTTGGGTGGGGGTTGTGATAGATTAAATAAATTTAAGCCTCTTAATTAAGCTATGTAATCCCAGAATATGTATATAATAAACCTAGGATGAAGGCCAAGGGTGTTATGTATCAGATACCTTATGCAGGTCTTAAATCTCTTAAAACTATTGATAGTCTTTTAACCAAAAAGCAGCGCAAGAAAAAAAATTCTTGTCTTGCCAAGGGCCATGGTATGAAATTATTACATAGCACCCCTCAATTAAAAAAATTACAGCAATCTAGAAAAAAATTACATGTGGGTGGTTTCATATTTACTATCCCGGCCATCTTAGCAGCTTTGGGGGCTGTTGGCAGCTTGGCTGGGGGATCAGCTGCTATAGCAAAAACAGTAATAGATGCCAAAAAGAATAAGGCAGAAATAGATGAATTGAAGCGCCATAATCTGGCCATGGAGAAACAAGGCAAAGGTGTTAAGAGAGCCATGAATAAGTTTAAAAAGAGGTGGTGTACATGTCAGATTCTTTACCAGAACAACCACTCAACAAAGAGTGTGGCATAGTTAATTTGGATAAGTACAAAAATCAGAGCACTCACTGGATCTGTTATCTTAAATATTTAAACAATGAGGCATTTGTGTTTGATTCATTTGGAGATATTCCACCTGAAAATTTAGTAAAATATCTAAAATCAACTAATCTTTATTACAATAATGCCCGTGTTCAAAATTTCAAAGATGTTAATTGTGGACATCTGTGTTTATCTGTTCTTAGATATCTGTCTCAAATAAATAAACCATCAATTGAAGATTTTCAAAAGGCCCTGTAGTATCTGAAGCATCATGGGAGTATTCCATCTCACCAGCCAAAATTCAATATTGAAACTCAAATTACATGATGATATAGTGTATCCCAAAACAATAGCTCCCAGAGCATTTTATGGCATGTACTTGATCCCTAATATTACACACCACAACAACACAATTGCAGTTGGTGATCAAAAAATTGTCATCACTCCAGGTCAATATAATCTGTCTACTCTAAATGCTCAGTTACCTAGAGGTATAGTGTTAACTCAAAATTCTGTCACTCACAGAGTAGAAATTGTGTCTGCTACAGAAACAGTGGATCTGGGTACTATAGGAGAGCTGTTAGGCTTTGAGAACAACACAAAACTTGAACCAGCCATCAAACACACTGCTATTAATATACCTGAGACTCTGAATATTCACTGTAATGGGGCTGAGGGTATGATCACCAAATCAAATGTCATAGGCACTCACAAACAAACTGGCATCATTGCAACATTCAAACCTAACTCTGAATTTATGGAGCCCATCATCTACACCCCATCACCAACATTATATTTTCCTGTGTGCCATAATAGAATAGATTATATTGAGTTGATGGTCACTAATGAAAAAGAAGAATTAGTTGATTTTGCTGGAGCCACAACAACTGCTATCATAGAAATTAATATTTAAATAAAAATACATACAAAAAAATGGAAAATATTGAGAGTTATGAGCTACAATCATTCCCTCCAAACAGGAGGACATTTGCAAATTTAAATCAACCCAACACAGAGATTGAGGTTGATCTTGATGTAGGAGATGGCTTTATACACCCCCACAGAGCAGATCTATACATCAAATTTGATGTTGTAAAGCTCGATGGTACAGATTATCCGGCAAATTCAAATATAAGATTGGTAGACAATTTTGTGCCACATCTGTTCTCTGAAATTGAGATCAGAAAACATGGTGTTGTTATAAACAGAGTAGATTACCCTGGTATTAACTCTACAGCTTTGGCCACACTAAAATTATCCAAGACCGAGGCTTCTTACTACAAAATAGGTGGATTTGAGGCTGGTGATAAAATAATATCTAAGAGCCACACAGTGCTGTTTCCTATGCGCATGTTGCCAGGATTCTTCTCAGATTACAAAGATATTATGTGGAAGGGTGGTTTAAGAATTACATTTAGAAGAGTTGCCAATGATAATAATGCTTTGATGAGGTACAGTACATTAAACTCTACAGGGGAAGCTCTGCCTAATACCCTACCTGATGAAGGCAAGTGCATTATTCAGACTATGGAGCTAAGAATCCCGGTTGTTGAATATGAGGCCAGTTATGCTCTTAAATACAAAGCAGATATCCTAAAAAATCCACAGTTGCCTTTACAATTTTATACATATCAATGTGTGCAGAAGTCTGCCACTGGTAGCTATTATGAATTTGATGCTACAAACTCATTCTCCAGTATACAATATGACATGCCAGATTTTGTGGTGGTACTGTTTCAGACTGGAAGACACAATAATCAGGAAAAAAATTCAAGTAAGTTTGATAACTGCAACATCAAAAACATATATCTTAAAAATGGCAGAAATAAGGTGTTTCCTAGAGAAAATTATAATTTAAACATGTCCAAGGATGATTTTCTTAAATTATATGAAGCATTTACAGCATACAAAAGGGTCACTACTGGCAATACTGACATGTATTACACACCAGATGAATTCAAAGCACAGAGACCCATGTTTGTCATCAATACCTCAAAAAGAAAACAAGTTGTGGTTAATGACAGGACAAACATTAAAATTATCTGTGAATTCCATGATACACTCCCTGATGACACCATATGTAGTGTTGTTCTTATAGGTGAAAAATCATATGTTTATGATGTAAGAAATGAGAGAGTCACAGAGCAATTCTAGAAGATTTCTGCATATTACATTGTTTTAATATTAGATAAACAAATTGAACCTGGTATCCAATTGAACTTAAACCGGAAGTGGACCAGAAGTAAATATGTGTAGGTGTGGGTGTGTGTGGGTGTAGATGTAGCTAATAAGATTACACTTTACAGAGTATTACACTAGAGGCAATAAGCTCTTCTGAGCATCTTGGCTTAGTTTTAAGTGTAGACAAAACAATATGAAGAGGGGCATATTTTTAACAACAATCTGACAGATGTAGCTTTTGTAAGTGTAGCCAAATCTGCCTGAGGGGGGCTCATACTTTATCGTGTTTATAATAGGTCAAATAACACTACTTTTACGCAACAAGTTATTACGCAGACCCGTATCTAGCGTGTTGTTGGTTATGACGTAATGGGTGTCTTCTGATTGACTTACTGTTTCGGATGTTTTCATCCGCGCTTAGGTTACTTAAAGGGTTTTCGCATTACAGATCAGTCAGTATCGTGAGAGTGTTTTGAAGAGTACGGTGGTGTTGTAGCAGTGTTAAAAGTTAAGCATTTAATTTATTTTAAAGCTACATCCTATTTATTATTTTAAGTTTAAAAAAGTGTATCAAGTGATTTTTTTTTCATAGTAATTTCGATCAGCTTGAGTTTTGATGCGATCAGATGTTACTTGTTGTCTCCGGAAATTCTGTATAAATAACATAGCTGAAAATTTTATCGTAATAGCTAAAATTATTTTATTTTGAAGGTGGTTCAAGTTGTTTTTCACACAGATTGAATTTGTATGAATTTGTATTTGTATTGAATTTTGTATTTTTCCCGAGAAAATTTATATATAAATAACACAGCTGAATTTTTTAATTATAATTATAACTATTGTTTTTTAAGTTACATTCTATCAATTATCGTAAGTTTAAAAGTGTTTTTTCTAGTAAATACAATCTTATTGAATTTTGAGTTGATTGTGCGTCTTATTGTTATTTACTTTAAGCATATTAAAAAAAATGTCATCTACCAAGTTCATCGAATGTGCTATTTGTGGGAAATTCATCTCCAAAACTAATATTAGCAAACATAGTGCAAGATGTAGCGAAACAGGTTCAACAATAAATCGTTCGTTACCTACTAAGCCTTGTACTCAATGTGGAAAAATAATTACCATTCCTAATTTAAGTAAACACATGAAAATTTGCATTGCATCAACCGGACATGGAACATTGAAAAGAAAAATTGATCATCCTGAAACTGAAGCTTCTACTTAAAAACAAATTAAGATATCTATTGACCAAAAGCCGATTAGATCTGCATTCAACAACCAACTCCTGGATTTTCTTTTTACTTCGAAACCAGGCTGTGATATTTCTAGTTTCTTGAGTGAAATCAAAACATCGATCATAAATATTTTGAAAAATAAACTGGAAAACAACTCCATAAAAGTATATGTTGATCTAATCTGTAAATATAAGAAAACCGATGGTACAAGAAATATTTTTTTCACAAAACGAAAAACCAAGTTCTTTATTTGGTAGACATTGATAATTTGAATGTTTTTATTCTAATCTTGCTAGTGAATTGATTAGGAAACATGATGAATTTGAGGCTAAGGGATCAGGTTGGTCTTTAAGTAGAAGTCCTCACAGATTAATCGCTTATGTAAACAAATTTACACTTTTTCTGCTTCGAGCTACGTTCCACTTCCGGTAGAAATTCAGCATAAGAGAGCTGTGCTGAACATTCATAACACTGACAATAAGTGTTTTATGTGGTGCATTTTAGCGGCGCTTCACCCGATTTATTGTTCAAATAATCCGGAACAGGTTAGCCACTATAAGAAATATATCGATGAGATTGAATATGCTATGACAGGCATCAAATACCCTGTTGCTATTTCTGACATAACAAAGTTTGAAAACAGGGTACGAAATGGAGAAGGAAAACGATTAGCTATAAATGTATATTCGTATGCTTCAATTAAGAATTTTGTGCATCCTGTTAAGATAACTAATATTGTTGATGACGAAGCCATGGAAATCAATCTGCTTCTCATTGCTGACGATGATGTTCATCATTACACGCTAATTCGTTCACTCTCCCGCTTAGTCAGAAGCCAAACAACCAAGCATCGTGCACATATCGAAGTTTGTCCAAGGTGTTTAACCGTATTCGACGATCTTGACCAACGTAATTACCAATATTTCCAAAATCAAGAAATTGCCAAACAAAAACTTGCTGAACATAAAGTCTACTGTGGAGTGAACAGACCGGCTCGGATGTTGATGCCCAAAGCAAATTAATTCGAAGAATTTAAAATGCACAAGGCCTTGTTGGAACATCAGGCCATTATCATTGCAGACTTTGAGGCTTTTCTCAAACCATTGTCCTATTGCGATCCGGATCCCGAATTTTCTTCCACAACACCGTACCAGCTTCATGAACCAAATAGTTTTGGATATGTTGTTGTTTGGCAGGATAGGATAGATAAAGCATATATATATCGCGGACCGAATGTTATTGAACTCTTTTTTTAAAAAGATGGTGGAGGAGGTTGAGAACATTGACAGCTTATTATGTCAATCGAAATCAATGCTTCCATTATCCAGTGATGAACTTCAATCTTACAATAACATTGAAACGTGTCCGGTGTGTGATCAACATTTCACGGATGAGAATCGGGAAGTATTTCAAAATAATCATTTAACCGGAAACTAAGTACATTAGTAGAATCTGTAACACCTGCAACTTCAAGATCCAGAAGCCTAAATTCGTACCAATATTTTTTCACAATGGATGCAATTACGACTTCCATTTTTTAATTAGGAATCTTGGATACGATATGCAAAAAAATAGATATTCTTGCTCAAAACGAAGAACGTTATATTTCTATAAGTAAAAAAGTTAAAATTCCAGGAACGAATGAAATCATAGAGATGAGGTTTCTAGATTCTTTTAGATTCCTATCGGCAAGTCTCGATGCTTTAGCGAGTAAACTTACTGACGAACAATTTAAAATTACAAAAGCTAGTTTCCCCAAGATACACGTAGAACTGATTAAACGTAAAGGCATTTATCCTTACGAATATGTAACCGATGAATCTAAATTTCACGATGACACTCTCCCAGCTCACAAAGAATTCTTCAGTCAACTGAAAAAAAAACGGAATTACGAATGAAGAATATAATCGACCATTGAATTACATATTTTACGCTGATGTAAACAATCTCTACGGATTCGCAATGATACAAAAACTTCCCTACGGAGGATTCGAGTGGATAGATCCTATTTCAATTGATATTAATCATTTCGACGATCGTGAATTTGGTCTGTTCATTGAGGTAGACATTGAATTTCCAAATAATTTGCATGATATTTTTTCCGATTTACCTCCGGCTCCCGAAATTATATGTCCACCTGATTCTAATCCAAGCAAGCTTATGTTAACTCTGCAGAGGAAAGAGAGATATGTTGTCCACTACAAGAATGTCCTGTTTTTGATTGGGAAGGGTGTTCAGGTAGTAAATGTAAGAAGAATTCTCAAGTTCAAACACTCTCCATGGTTAAAATCTTATATTGAGACCAACACGAGACACAGAACAGCTGCCATTTCAGAATTAGATAAAGATTTTTATAAACTAATGAATAATACCGTTTATGGAAAAACGATGGAGAACGTCAGAAAGCATATAGACATAAAATTGGTTTCAGATAACAATAAATGTAGAAAATTGGTATCTGATCCTAGATTCAAATCGCGAAAAATTTACAACGAGAATTTAACACTTTTTAATCTAGATATAAAATTAATAAAATTCAGAAAACCTATTTACGTTGGTGCAACAGTTCTCAACTTGTTGAAAAGGTACATGTTCGAATTTCAATATAATATTATGAAACCTTTCTATAATGATAAGCTGTCAATTTTGTACATGGACACCGATAGTTTTATTTATGATATACAAACACCTAACCTCTACGAAGATCTTAAACATCCTTCCATGCTTGGGTATTTCGACACTTCTTCCTACCCTCAACCTAACAGATTTGGAATTCCTTCACACAACAAGAAGGTTCTTGGCAAATTAAAAGATGAGTGTAACGGTGACAGTATTGTTGAGTTTGCTGGTTTGCGTTCGAAGATGTATACATTCAGAACAGAAAGCAGCGTCACGAAGAAAGCAAAAGGAACGTGCAAAGATACCGTGGAAAACAAACTAACATTCCAGGATTATATTGATTGCCTTTCTTCACAGTCGAGGATACTTCGAGAAGATAATAGAATACAAAGCTCAAACCATCAGATTACAACGAATAAAATTAAAAAAGTAGCCCTGGATCCACACGACGACAAGAGGTGTATTCTCGAGTGCGGAATCCATACTTTGCCTTGGGGACACTTTAGTTTAGAAGTTAATAATAATTGCACTCAACACATGTGAAAAAAAATAAACCTAACATCTAACCAAAATTTTGAAAATATCAAAAAAATCTACACGTAGTCTAATTTTTTATATATTATTCTCTCCTATTAATATTTTTCTATCAATCTTTCATTTTTTACATCATAGATATATGATTTCTCTACTATTAATATAGCACTGCATGTAGTATTTTCTGGTAGAGTTTCATGAAATTCACATACTAATTTAATATTAGTTCGGTCATTTATAACTACCAATTTTCTTTTTGACACATTTATTAAAAACATTGGTCTGTGAATTATGAACTCATCTGGATTATAATACATATCTATGTTACCTTCAGTTACTCTTTTAAATGCACTATAAGCTTCATATAACTTTAAATAATCTTGTTCTGTAATGTTTAAATTGTAATTTTCACGAGTGAACACCTCATTTCTGCTATTCTTCAGATACACATTTTTAACTTTACAATTATCAAACTGGCTGCTATCCTTTTCCTGATTGTCATCTCTCCCTGTTTGAAACAACACAGCTACGAACTCTGGCATGTCATATTGCAAAGATTGGAACTGATTAGTAAGATCAAATTAAAACAATTTACCCTCCACAGGCTTCTGTATGCATTAATATGTATAAAATTTGAATCGGAATTTGAGGATATTTCAAAATGTTGGCTTTGTATTTGAGAGCATAATTCGATTCATATTCAACTATAGGCATTCGCAACTCCATAGACTGGATCACACATTTCGCAGCTTCGGGTAAACTAGCCTCATTAGCTGTTCCATCTGCATTCAAAGTTTTGTATCTCATTATGATCATTGGGTGCTCTGCGAAATATGACACTCAAACCACCTTTCCACATAATTTCTTTATAATCAGAGAAAAAGCCAAATAGCAATCTCATGGGGAACAGTACTGTGTGACCTTTTGCTTGAATTTTTGTTCCAGCTTCGAACCCACCAACTTTATAATATGCACTCTCTGATTTGGACAGTTTCAATGTAGTGGATGTAATTCCAGGACAATCAATCCTGCCAATCACTGTACCATGCTTTCTGACTTCAATTTGAGAAAATAAGAATGGAACAAAATTATCTACAAGTTTTATATTAGCAGTAGCTGGATATTCTTCACCATTACTTTGTTTTACAATATCAAATTTTATATACAGATCAGATCTATGTGGATGAATGAATCCATCCCCCACCGTGATGTCATACTGTATCTCTTTATTGGGCTGATTCAAATTTGCAAATGTCCTCCTGTTTGGAGGGAAGGACTGTAATTCATAACTCTCAATATTTTCCATCTTGGTATTTATTTATATATTTTAAATATTAATTTCTATTATCGCAGTGCTATTAGCACCAGCAAAATCGATGATCTCATTTTTCTCATTCGTAATTGTTATTTCTATGTAATTAACATTATCAATAGAAACAGGGAAATAGACTGGTGGGATTGGGGAATAGAAGATAGGTTCCATAAATTCCGAATTCGGTTTAAATGTAGCAATGATACCTGTCTCCTTGTGACCACCAATCGAATTTTCTTCTGCTTTGATAATCATACCTTTGGCAATGTTGCAGTGAATATTCAATGTCTCAATAGCTAAGAATTTTGGTATAAATTTACCTATGTGCCTAACACCTGGTTCTAATTTCCTATTGTTCTCGAATCCTAAAAGTTCTCCCATGGTAGATAAGTCCACTGTTTCATTGGTAGTTACAATCTCTACTCTGTGTGTTACAGAATTTTGAGAAAGCAAGACAGTGGTTGGAAGTTCAAACTGTAAAGTAGATAAGTTATAATGTCCAGGAGGAATAATTATTTTTTCATTACCTACTAATATAGTATTGTTGTAGGTAGTTACATTCGAAATCAGATACATACTGTAGAATGCTCTCAGAGCTATGGATTTTGGATAGATAATATCATTATGAAGATATAGTTTCAAAACCGAAGTCTCGCTGGAGAGATGAAAAATTCCCATATTTAATATATAATACAGCTTTTTGAAAATCCTTTAATTTGATATTTGGTATTTTATTTAAAATTCTGAGCATCGTAATGCAAACATGGCCACATATAATTTGATCGAAATGTTGAATACGATCGTCGTTGTAATACATTTTAACATGTTTCAAGCAACGAATTAATTCTGTAGGGGGTACCCCTCCGAAAGAATCGAAAATAAAAGCATTGTCATTTTGTTTATAATAGCCTATCCAGTGAGTACCAACATTTTCGGACTTGTCCAAATTCACCACGCCACATTCTTGAGAGTGAGGACTACCTTTAGGGAGAGAATCAGACATGAAAACCCCCCTGAAGTGTTTAATTTTAAATATTTTAATTAAAGATTCAATGTATTGGTTAGTAAGAGCTTCTTTGTTTTTAATTTTCTGAGTGGTCTAGACTTCACACCTTTGCCTATTTTTTTCTCCATGGCAAGATTATGACGCTTTTGCTCTTCTAGTTCTGCCTTATTTTTTTTCGAATTAATTACAGTTTTAGCAATAGCAGCACTACCCCCAGCCAAGCTCCCAACTGCCCGCAATGCAGCCAGGATAGCTGGAATGCTGAATATAAATCCTCCACTGTGTGTTTTCTTTCTTGTATTTTGCAATCGTTTTAATTGTGGCGTACTGAGTAATAATTTCATTCCATTTCCTTTGGCTATACATTGTCTCTTTTTTTCTTGTTGTTTTATTAGTTAAAATTGGATTAAGTTTTAAATTTTTAAGATCATGATATGGTATTTAGTATACAACTCCTTTTGGTTTCATGTTGTTTTATTATTATTATTATTTTTCAGGGTATTTATATTACAAACCCCACCCTAATTTTTGTTTTGTATTCATAGCAATGGTTGTACCCAACGCTGTTATTTTTCACCCAATGATGCATCTCTGCTTGTTAATCTTCCAAAAGCTGCCTCTTCCAGTTTTTGAACAGCCACATGACGATCATTCAGATCTTTGTGTGTGTTGTATGCAATATCATGTTCTTCACAAGCTGCATCCAGAGGATTATTACCCCTGTCCCCTCTTTCTATTCGTTTCTCAAGTTTTGTACCAGGACCACAATATTGGTAACCAGGTACATGTAACGGAAGTTTATTAATAATATCATTTATTAAACCTCGACCCTCTGATATATTCCAGAATTTAGGAGGTAAAGTATTGATAATTTTAATTAAGTATCCTATACCTTTAGGATCGTTTACAATAAAACTAGCTAATTTGTCACTAATCATGTTTACAATACCCATTTTCTCATTATGGAAATTATTGTTCCCAGCATTTTCCTCCCCTGCTATAACCAGCACCCTATCTATAAGTTTTCTCACATCGTTTACCCATACAAATTCCTTAGGTAGAGTATTGTATTGTTTTATACCACTACCGGTTTTTAGTTAATTCCAGATAGGTTTAATCAGATTTTTGTATTTATCCCCGCTGCTCGATTTCACACGCTTTTGACTGGCATCGTTATTTTTGTACAGAGCATCAGAGAGTGTCAAAATTTCAGAGTAACTTTGATAATCATCTTCTGTAAAAATTTTTGGTAATGAGCTCCCATAGTCCTGCGGTACCAGGATATCTGGACTAGCTGTTTCTCCCACCCAAATTAATTTTTATGTTGTCCCCTTCTAATGTAACTACGCCTTCATTACCCTCCATAGTTGGATACAATCCAAATACTTCATCTTTTTCGAATTTTCCAGTACTCAAATAATCCCTTGCCAGGGGACCCAACTCGATTTTCTCTGATTCTTCTATAGCTGCTTTAGCAGGTGGTTCCTTAAGTACCAGAGGAGTGTGGATGCTGGATAAAGGGGTAGGTGGAAAATCTGCATAATTTTTAGCAGTAAGAGGTACCAATTCATTGATGAGGTTTTTATTCTGTTCTGTAACACTCTTAATCTCTTTACCAAAACCACTGATTGCATCGATAATAGGTTGGTCTTGACGCTTGTCTTGTTCGTAAAAACCTCGATTCTCTGATTTCCAACCTTTGAAACGTTTGGACAAGTATTCTCGTAATTTCGAATTATCTTCTATTTTATGTTTCGTCATATTTTTTTTTTTTTTATTAATGGATATTTTATATCGTCTCAACGTTTAAAAAGTCGTTGATTTTATTTCTAAACTTACCATTGTTAGGTTTCCGAGTCATGTCGATAGTAACAAATCCAAAATTATCGCTGTTCCAACAAGATGAACAGAATTTTGAAAATTGGTTGTAATTTAAGTCTCCTCCCACATAATCATCGTATACATGTTTCAAATTAGTACGATCTTGACGAACAAACAGATTAAGTTTGTATTATCTCGTAGTAACTGTTTGGGAATTTTGGAATAAGTTTGAGCTAAATAAAAGCAGTCACAGTCGTCTGTGACGACCCTGTGTAAAAAAAAATTTCTAATTTCATTCTGATTTTCCAGAATAACATCATCGAAAACCACAACAGAATTTTTCAAACATTGGTCGAGAGGTTTTGTTGTTGATGCAAATTTAGCCATGACCAGTCCCTCGTACAGCTTCATGAGTTGTTGGTATTTCGGTTGTTCTAAACTCTTTGAGAATACATACAAGTGTCTATTTTTCCAATCTAGCCAATTGGGGGCAAGCAAGAAATTATCAACCAGCAAAGTGGTTTTTCCACAACCTGATGGGCCTGCAATGAGGCATCTTATGTTATCAGGTAACAACTTTCCATTTTTTTTATTAGTTTCCACTACATCTGGTAAACGCTGCACCACATTCCATGTTGGTGTCAAAGAATCACCTGGTTTGCTTCTATCCAACTTTTGTCTGGCAGACCTAACCATTTCACATACAATTTATTATTTTTCTTCTTCAATATTTTCTCGATTAGATATGTATCTCGATATTTTGTTTTACTAAGTTCCTCTTCATAAAATTTCCCTTTCAATATTTTGTTATGATTATCTTTTATTATATATATATTTCTATTCCCTGGTAAAACTTGAACCACTGAGAATAACTCCGTACTCCAATTTTTAGTAAAACCCTTCTCGAATAACTGTTTATATTTACTGACCCTTACCTGATCCCCTATTTTAAACTTTGGCTTTTTGGTAGTGTATGTATACTTTTTACAATAAACAGTAGAAATCAATCGTTGCTCATCAGATTTGGTTACCTCAGCAGGTTTCATGTGAATAGTACTGTGTACTGTATTGTTGTAATCATGAACTAGCTCGGGTAAAATTTGCACCCACTTGTAATTGCCCTGTATAGTGAATTGTCTCCACATGCGATTTTTTAATGTTCTGTTGAATCCTTCCACTATACTAGCTTTCAGATCACTGTATGTAGAATAATGTTTAATATTATGTTGTTGCATTAACTTAGCAAATGAAGAATTGCAAAATTCTTTCCCTCTATCTGTCTGTAAATATTTTGGTATCCTTCCATCACTAAATATCGACTTAAAAGCCTCGGTAACATAAGTACCAGTCTTGGATTTTAGGGGAACAGACCATGCATATTTGCTAAAGGTATCAATAACTGTAAGCATATATTTGTAACCATGATTTATCTTATCCAATATTTTTAAAGTCCCCCTTGGAGGGGCCATCTCTATCAGATCTGCCTGGAAGAATTCATTTACACCTTTTGTTACTACACTTAATCGCTTGTAATTGCGACGGGCTGGTTTGTGTAATTCATGAGCTATATCTTGTCTTGACATCGAGTTCGAAGTGAGAATATCGCATAAAATGGATTGTCCTCAGGGTATAACCGCTTTATGTCAAATACTAGCTTGTCACCAATTTCAATATCAAAATCTGATAATTGTTCGTCGTCATGTACTTTATATTTATTGGTAGACTCATCCCAGTATGCAATAGGTATTTGAACTGCCTTGTGTATACCATCTTTTCGCACTATAGTAAACTGAGGAACTTCAATATGTTTTCCATGTTTTAGAAAACTAAACTTCAGAAATCGTAAACTACCATCAACAAAAAATTCATGTACCTGAGTGTACGGATATAATTTGTACACATTGCCAGAATTGGCGTACGTCCAGTGCCCTCGAGCATTTGGAACACTTTGTAACCTAACAATTTCCATAGAATAAAATTTACGAGTATCTACGTCATCTAGTCTGCTTAATACCGGTTCCAAGTGTTCGTTGATAGTACGAACCAACTCATCGTAGCTAGGTTTGATTTTTACATCAATATACAGTTGTTTATATTCCTCTTTGAGATCGTGAAGTTGAGTAGCAAAACCTGATAAACCACATTCATGACTTGCTTCAAGAGTAGTAATTTGTAACATAATATTAGAAATAATCTCCTGTAAATTTTCTACAAGTTTCAATTTAGAACTCTGGGTAGCAAGATCGTGTACTTGACTTCTGATTTCTGTAAATAATGCATGTAGTTCGTTAATTATTTGATTGTTGGGGAGAGTAGCAACAGTTTCTCTGATTTGCGCAATTTCTGCTTGAATGTTTTTGATATCCTCAGATTTTAAAATTCGATGTACTGCTCTCCTCATAGCTCTAATTTCCTGAGAAGTAGGCAAAGCAGCTACAGTATTCTGAAGTGTGGTAAGAGTTAATTTTATAGCATCGAGTTCTGTTGCATCAGCTGAATTTTTCAAAATTTCTTGCAGTTGCGTTATATCATCCTGCGTAGGTGTAGACTGTTGCAGTGTCTCTAATTTACTCTGAATGTCGTCAATAAGATGATGGAAATGCGATAATTCTGATTCAGTATTCAAGCTTTCAAGCTTAGTAACTTGCTGTTGAACTATAGCTATAATATCAGTATTACCAGGCAGTTTCGATTCCAGAGTTTCCTGTACACTTGTTAGCTCATTTCTCATAGTTGCCATAGTATCTTCTATGTGAGCTATCGTACCTTGTATCTTCCCAAAATCTTCATAAGTCTCCAACTGTAATTTGATGCCAGCAACGCTCCGAGCAATAGCATTTAATTCAGAAGATGAAGGAAAATTATTGATAAAATCTTCCAATGTCTGTAGTTTCGATTGAACTTCTGTTATAGCTGTATGCAGTTCATCTGTCTGTAATTCAGATTTGATACTTTGTAATGTAGGAACTTCGAAAGATTGTAACTGTTCTTGCAATTTAGCAATACTAGCATTTACCTGCTCATATTCTTCTTGAGTTTTGATATTCTGGATGATGGTTTGCAGTTCGGTACGAATACTATTTGCCTGGTCATTTAATTGCTGTTTCAGCTGTTCGGCATTTGTTCTCTGGATTTGTCTAAATTTATCAAGTTCTTTTTTCAAGTTGGCATTATTCTCTTCTAAGTTCTGAAGATTATCTATTGAAGCTAAATTAGTATATTTCTCAAGCAAAGATTTGAGTCACCATCAATTTTAACTATAGGATCAATCAGTTGAGTTTGAAGATTTGTAATCTCTGCTTGAATATTTAAATTTAGCGAATTCTGTAATATGAGTATATCTGATTTAAGTTTCTTTAGACGTACATCTAAACTAGCAATCTCGCTGGAATTATCTGGAATCTCCTGTCGCCTTCTATTACCAAATATAACCAATGTTTTTTTAGTTTTTTTAGGTATTTTATATATTAATAAGAGGATATATTATTCTTATTTCGATAAACAAAGGAATCAATTTATCATACTCTCCAATTATCTCAGCATACAAAAATTCACCAGCTTCCACATCATAAGACGTATCAGGAAGTAATGTAGTATGTTTAATTCTATACAAATTTCGACCTATGTGCAAAACTTCCGCATTCGGTGGAGAAACGTTTATTTGAATTTTCCCACTAACAGGTAACTTATATGATGATAAGTTATTATTAAATACAAATAAGTGCTTTCCAGTATCCTCGTCAACATGAGACCAAATATTATTCAAGTGCACAAGAAGTAACCCTTTCAATTGATGATAAATTTCTCTAAATACATCCATGTTTACTGGAATTCTCTCTACAGGCTGATTATGTTGTTGCTTTTTAAACCCAAAAATATTCATGACGTTTTATTTTATATTAGCTATTTTTTTTATTATATATAAAATATATATTTTTACTAAGTATAAAAAAAATAATAAATATACCAAAACTCAAGCTGATCGAAATTACTATGAAAAAAAATCACTTGATACACTTTTTTAAACTTAAAATAATAAATAGAATGTAGCTTTAAAATAAATTAAATGCTTAACTTTTAACACTGCTACAACACCACCGTACTCTTCAAAACACTCTCACGATACTGACTGATCTGTAATGCGAAACCCCTTTAAGTAACCTAAGCGCGGAGGAAAACATCCGAAACAGTAAGTCAACCAGAAGACACCCATTACGTCATAACCAACAACACGCTAGATACGGGTCTGTGTAATAACTTGTTGCGTAAACATTGCACAATAGTTTACCTTACGAGCCATCGCAATGTTGCATACTTTAACTCGTAAGAAATTATGACACTCGTACCAAGTACGAGGTGAAAAAATTACAGATTTGCAATAGTATAAAATCAACAAAAACAAAGTCAAAATAGGTTTTCCACTGTGGTTAAATTAATAAAAAACAATAGGCCTCGTACCAAGTATGGTTTAGAATCGGCAAAATATATGTACTTGTATACTTAAAAGAAACTGGAAAAAACCCACAGGTGTCTGTCAAGTAGACAGGAAGTGGACCGGAAGTAGACCGGAAGTAGACCGGAAGTGGACTGGAAGTAGACTGGAAGTAGACCAGAAGTGGACCAGAAGTAAATGGGTGTGGGTGTGGGTGTAGGTGTGGGTGGGTGTGGGTAAGTATAGGTAGGTGTAGGTATGGGTGGGTATAGGTATGGGAGTAGTGGTGTTTGTGGTGGGGACAGCGCCACTTACAAGTGTAGAAAAGGCGAGGCTATTTGATTGAACAATCAGATTTGCTTACACTTAAAACAATGCCAAGATGGGGCCTGTACCCCAATTCTTCAGGTGTGATATGCTCTGATTTTTAAGAAATTCTGAATTTCTAGTGTAGAAAAGGCGAGGGCTCAACAGATAGATTTACCCATACTTAAGACAATGGCAAGAGGGGCTTAAACCCTAATTTTTCAGGTGTGGAGGTTTGGGTTTAAGTCCTCATAAAATATGAAGCCTCCCCTGATGGCAAAATGATAATATTGTTGTCTTGTAAACAAAAGGCTCGGGGTTCGAGTCCTGATAAAATATTTAAGATTGAAATACATGTGGCAAAATAATATGTCCACAAGTGAGATTTTGAATAATTACTGCTAGTTGATAGCTCCCAGATCTTAAACCTGGTAAAACAATGTTTTACAACAATATATTGTACAAAAACTGAATTTCTCAATTTTCTTATTTTCTCTCTCTTGCGTGCCGGCAAGGCATGGAGGCAATTAATTATACCTACCCGCTCTTCTCCTATTGTATAGCTGAGCGGGTGGTTATAAAACATGAGAAAATAAGAAAATTGAGAAATTCAGTTTTTGTACAATATATTGTTGTAAAACATTGTTTTACCAGGTTTAAGATCTGGGAGCTATCAACTAGCAGTAATTATTCAAAATCTCACTTGTGGACATATTATTTTGCCACATGTATTTCAATCTTAAATATTTTATCAGGACTCGAACCCCGAGCCTTTTGTTTACAAGACAACAATATTATCATTTTGCCATCAGGGGAGGCTTCATATTTTATGAGGACTTAAACCCAAACCTCCACACCTGAAAAATTAGGGTTTAAGCCCCTCTTGCCATTGTCTTAAGTATGGGTAAATCTATCTGTTGAGCCCTCGCCTTTTCTACACTAGAAATTCAGAATTTCTTAAAAATCAGAGCATATCACACCTGAAGAATTGGGGTACAGGCCCCATCTTGGCATTGTTTTAAGTGTAAGCAAATCTGATTGTTCAATCAAATAGCCTCGCCTTTTCTACACTTGTAAGTGGCGCTGTCCCCACCACAAACACCACTACTCCCATACCTATACCCACCCATACCTACACCTACCTATACTTACCCACACCCACCCACACCTACACCCACACCCACACCCATTTACTTCTGGTCCACTTCTGGTCTACTTCCAGTCTACTTCCAGTCCACTTCCGGTCTATGGACTTGAGCTACAATGATTTTTCCAAGTTTTGCAGTAGGTGCTGGAACCAGGACAGTTATGGCTTTGTCACAATTGATATGACAAGAACACCTAACACTGGCAAATACAGAAATAAAATCAACGATTTTCTAGACGTTGAAACATATATAAATAACCATGAAAAGGCCAATCATTGATGATCTTAAGTTAAGAGATTATCTTGTAAAAAGATTTAAGGGATGGAAATCAGAGAACCGAGGAATTTATGAAAAACACAAACAAACAGAACAGCCTGTAATTGATGCTATTAATAATTTAGGTAAGAATATCAAAACTGTTACAGAGCAAAATCAAGATTTGATCACGGAGCTTGTACCTGTAGCTGCAAGGAACATATTAGATTATCCATTCACCCCACTTTCCAGCATTCATACACCTAGTCCTATTGCTCCTAGAAGAATTGAAGCTACTCAGGATCCTATTGAATTGGGTCTTCTTGCTCAAAAATATTTAACCACACCTAAAGACAACAAAGATGAGGTGTTTGGCTTATATGCTGACACAGAGCTTGATGGGAGCATCATTCATAGAATTGGCAATTTCAGAGTAACATTTATGGGAGATGATATAATTGTATATTCAGAATCTCATCTTGGACAAAGAGGTGGTTTTGTTAAATATCCCGGCACACCTGGGTTGTGGGAACTGATGACTAGGAAGAGGCCTGGCAGCTATACAGATCAAGATTATGAGCATTACAAAGAAATATTAATAAAATCAGATGCTCTATACCAGAACAATGATCCCACACAAAAAAGAGTCAAGTCGAGCAGTGGAGCAAAATACAATAATTTAATCAAGCCCATATGGTCACAGATCAAGACTGGCAGTGGAATCAAACAATACAACACCCTGCCTAAAGAATTTGTGTGGGTTGATGATGTCAGGAAACTTGTAGATAGGTTATTGGTGATAGCTGGGGAGGAAAATGCTGGCAACAACAATTTTTACAATGAAAAGGTTGGAATTATGGACATGATAAGCACCAAATTATCTAATTTTATAGTGAATGACCCTAAGGGGATTGGATATCTCATAAAAATTATTAATACTCTACCACCTAAATTTTGGAATATTTCTGAGGGTCGGGGCCTGGTTAATGACATTATAAACAAGCTGCCATTTGAACTACACATTCCAGGCTATCAGTATTGTGGTCCAGGCACAAAATTGGACCATAGATTAAACAGAGGTGATCCTGGTGTAAATCCCCTAGATGCTGCTTGCAGAGACCATGACATAGCATACAACACACATACTGATCTTGACAAGAGACATGTTGCAGACAAGAAATTAGAAGAGGCTGCATTTGGTAGATTTGTAAGCAAAGATGCTTCTTTAAGTGAAAAAATAGCAGCATTGGGAACCACCATAGCTATGAGCACCAAACAAAAACTGGGGTGGGGGTTGTGAATATGTATATAATAAACCTACAATGAAGGCCAAGGGTGTTATGTATCAAATACCTTATGCAGGTCTCAAATCTCTTAAAACTATTGACAGTCTCTTGACCAAAAAGCAGCGCAAGAAAAAAAGCTCTTGTCTTGCCAAGGGTCATGGTATGAAATTGTTGCTTAGTACCCCCCAATTAAAAAAATTACAGCAATCAAGAAAAAAATCACATGTGGGGGGTTTCATATTTACCATCCCTGCCATCTTAGCTGCTCTCGGGGCTGTTGGGAGCTTGGCCGGGGGATCAGCTGCCATAGCAAAAACAGTAATACATGCCAAGAAAAATAGGGCAGAATTAGATGAGCAGAGGCGCCATAACCTGGCCATGGAGAAAAAAGGCAAAGGTGTTAAGAGAGCCATGAATAAGTTTAAAAAAAACAAGAGCCGCTTACAAACCAAGATATTGAAGCTTTAATCAAGCCATTGGGTATCAAAAATTTTAGGGGTGTGTACATGTCTGATTCTTTGCCAGAACAACCACTCAACAAAGAGTGTGGCATTGTTAATTTGGATGAGTTCAAAAATCAGGGCACTCACTGGATTTGCTATCTTAAATATTTAAAAGATGAGGCATTTGTGTTTGATTCATTTGGAGGTGTTCCACCTGAAAATTTAATAAAATATTTAAAATCAGCTAATCTTTATTACAATAATGCCCGTGTTCAAAATTTCAAAGATGTTAATTGCGGACATTTGTGTTTATCCGTTCTCAGATATATGTCTCAAATAAATAAACCATCAATTGAAGATTTTCAAAAAGCCTTGTGGTATCTGAAACATCATGGGGGTATTCCATCTCACCAGCCAAAATTCAATATTGAAACTCAAATTGCATGATGACATAGTGTATCCCAAAACAATAGCTCTCAGAGCATTTTACGGCATGTACCTGATCCCTAATATTACGCACCACAACAATACAATTGCAGTAGGGGATCAAAAAATTGTCATCACTCCAGGGCAATATAATCTGTCCACTCTAAATGCTCAATTACCCAGAGGTGTAGTGTTAAGTCAAAATTCTGTCACTCACAGAGTAGAAATTGTATCTGCTACAGAAACAGTGCATCTGGGTACTATAGGAGAGCTGTTAGGCTTTGAGAACAACACAAAACTTGAAGCAGGCATCAAACACACTGCTATGAATATACCCAAATTCTTAGCCATAGAGACTCTGAATATTCACTGTAATGTGGCCGAGGGTATGATCACCAAATCAAATGGCATAGGCACTCACAAACAAACCGGCATCATTGCAACATTCAAACCTAATTCCGAATTCATGGAGCCAATCATCTACAATCCATCCCCAACATTATATTTTCCTGTGTGTCATAACAGAATAGATTACATTGAATTGATGGTCACTAATGAAAAAGAGGAATTAGTTGATTTTGCTGGAGCCACAACAACTGCAATCATAGAGATTAACATTTAAATAAAAATACATACAATGGAAAATATTGAGAGTTATGAGCTACAATCATTCCCCCCAAACAGGAGGACATTTGCAAATTTAAATCAACCCAACACACAGATTGAGGTTGATCTTGATGTAGGGGATGGCTTTATACACCCCCACAGAGCAGATCTATACATCAAATTTGATGTTGTAAAGCTCGATGGTACAGATTATCCGGCAAATACAAATATAAGACTTGTAGACAATTTTGTGCCGCATCTGTTCTCTGAAATTGAGATCAGAAAGCATGGCGTTGTTATAAACAGAGTGGATTATCCCGGCATTACCTCCACAGCTTTGGCCACACTAAAATTATCCAAAACCGAGGCTTCATACTACAGAATCGGTGGATTTGAAGCTGGTGATAAGATATTAACCAAGAGCCACACAGTGCTGTTCCCCATGCGCCTGTTGCCAGGATTCTTCTCGGATTACAAAGAAATTATGTGGAAGGGTGGGTTAAGAATTACATTTAGAAGAGCTGCAAATGATAATAATGCTTTGATGAGGTACAGCGCGATAAACCCTACAGGGGAAGCTCTGCCTAATACCTTACCTGATGAAGGCAAATGCATTATTCAGACTATGGAGTTAAGAATCCCGGTTGTTGAATATGAGGCCAGCTATGCTCTTAAATACAAAGCTGATATCCTAAAAAATCCACAGATTCCTCTGCAATTTTATACATATCAATGCGTACAGAAGGTTGCCACTGGTACTTATTATGAATTTGATGCTACAAATTCATTCTCCAGCATACAATTTGACATGCCTGATTTTGTGGTGGTATTGTTTCAGACTGGAAGACACAATAATCAGGAAAAAAATTCAAGCAAATTTGATAACTGCAACATCAAGAACATATATCTTAAAAATGGCAGAAATGAGGTTTTTCCTAGAGAAAATTATAATTTAGACATGTCCAAGGGTGATTTTCTCAAATTATATGAAGCTTTTTCGGCTTTCAAAAGGGTCACTACAGGCAATACGGATATGTATTACACACCAGATGAATTCAAGACACAGAGACCCATGTTTGTCATCAATGCTTCAAAAAGAAAACAAGTTGTGGTGAATGACAGAACAAACATTAAAATTATCTGTGAATTTCACGAGGCTTTACCCGATGACACCATATGCAGTGTCATTCTCATAGGTGAAAAATCATATGTTTATGATGTAAGAAATGAGAGAGTCACGGAGCAATTCTAGAAGCCCGATTCAAACACAGAGGCCCTTTGATTACAAAGCAATAATACCAACACTTTGCTGTCAGAGAGGCCCCAGACACTCTACCAGCTTTGAAACCTCAACTGTATTATCAGCTAGCAGTGAATATCTTATGTGTGGGCAGTTGTATATATTTCAATCTTTTATCAGGACTCGAACCCAAAGCCCCTGATTACAATGCAGCAATATTAACACTTCTCAATATGGAATATGCCCACATTTTACCGGGTTCTGAGACCTTAATGCAGACAAAATTGGATTTTGAACTGCCATAATATTTTCTAAGTCTTTGCCTAGGCTCATATTATCAGAACAGAATTGCTTTCAGAATGAAGGGGGGTCAGTTCATTGCCACTGTGTGAAAATATGTATTTTTATCTCAATAATCTTTGTTACACTTTTACATGTCGCAGACACGTTACACTTTTTCCCCCTGTCGCACAGAAAGATTAATGGCCCCTTCAGTGAATAGAAAAATCATTAATGTTCCCTTCTAGCTATATAGATTTTATCTCTTGCGTGCCGGCAAGGCATGCAAACAATTAATTATGCTTACCCGCTCTTCTCCTATTGTATAGCTGAGCGGGTGGTTATAAAACATGAGAAAATAAGAAAATTGAGAAATTCAGTTTTTGTACAATATATTATTGTAAAACATTTTTTTACCAGGTTTAAGATCTGGGAGCTATCAACTAGCAGTAATTATTCAAAATCTCACTTGTGGACATATTATTTTGCCACATGTATTTCAATCTTAAATATTTTATCAGGACTCGAACCCCGAGCCTTTTGTTTACAAGACAACAATATTATCATTTTGCCATCAGGGGAGGCTTCATATTTTATGAGGACTTAAACCCAAACCTCCACACCTGAAAAATTAGGGTATAAGCCCCTCTTGCCATTGTCTTAAGTATAAGTAAATCTATCTGTTGAGCCCTCGCCTTTTCTACACTAGAAATTCAGAATTTCTTAAAAATCAGAGCATATCACACCTGAAGAATTGAGGTACAAGCCCCATCTTGGCATTGTTTTAAGTGTAAGCAAATCTGATTGTTCAATCAAATAGCCTCGCCTTTTCTACACTTGTAAGTGGCGCTGTCCCCACCACAAACACCACTACTTATGGGTGGGAGTAGGTGTGCGTGGGTGGGTGTGGGTGTGCGTAGGTGTCCGTAGGTGTAGGTGCGTGTAGGTGTTACGTACTTTAACTCGAAAGAAATTATGACATTCGTACGAAGTACGAGATGAAAAATCACAGATTTGCAATAGTATAAAATCGACAAAAACAACGTCAAAATAGGTTTTCAATTGTGCTAAAATTAATAAAAATAATAGGCCTCGTACCAAGTATTACTTTAAAGGAACATGATTACACTACTCAATAGGAAGAAGTTCCAACATCATCAGTTACATTGAATATGCATAGATTAAAATATTCCACCTTTCTTTGAATTAAAGTGAAAATACTTAATAAATACATTTCTTGATGTCGTTTTAAGCAAATCTTTGACCTTGTACAAAAATAACTTGCTTCAAGTAAATCATCTCTTTTAATTTAACATCTCACGGGAACTTGTGTTAAAGGTAAAGAACCTTGTACTTGATTTATTTGCGAAGTATTTTGATCACGATTTGCCATTCTTGTAGAATCAGAATTAGTTTGTGATACCAAACCTGCTGCTTCAGGTTGAGAATTTAATAAATTTGAATTTGCAGGAAAACATTGATATGGCATTGCATTATTATTAGCACTGCGATTTTCATTCCTGTAATAGAATCGCTATTGATTGAGCAAATTTTCATCATTA
This sequence comes from Lepisma saccharinum, assembly GCF_977018435.1. NCBI lineage: Eukaryota > Metazoa > Arthropoda > Insecta > Zygentoma > Lepismatidae > Lepisma > Lepisma saccharinum. Next base: position 89,199,594 of record NC_139231.1, on the reverse strand, counting down.
AATTGTCCTGTAGGTGAACGATAATTATTTTGCCTGTAATTATTTCGGAATTGTCCTCCGTTTCTAGATCTTAAATCATTATAATTGTTTCGAGCAATAACATTTCCATGATATCCATAATTATTAGAGGTTCGCATAAAATTGTTGAAATATCGACCTCGAAGATTGTTTCCCTGCCGATTTTTGCAACCTTGATTGATAACAGCATTGGCTTCTAACTCACTACTAGTTGGAGTCTGAGTACAAACACTAGTGGTCTTCGAGCGTCGAACATTAACTTGCCACACATTTAACTTGCCTTTATTTTGTTCGGAGTTCTTAAAAATCTTTGGAATATTTTCACGTCCGTTGTCTTCATTAGGAAGAACAACAAGCCCCTTTCTACTAAATTTTATTACATCTAATCTTCTTAACATGCTAGTTAGTTGATCTACTGAACGAATTTCGTGACAAGTAATGTGATTGGCAATATTATCAGGTAATTGGCTAAGTATTAACTGCACAACATGTATATCTTGGGGATTTTCAACCAAATTGCAATAACTAGAGTGAGTTTTTAAAGCAAAAGTCTCTAAACTGCCATGTACACTGGGATCGTATTTGCGATTCCTCAATACGGAGAGTTGTGATTGGATAACTTCCGAAGAAGCAAACTGATTAATGAATTCTTGTACAAACTGATCATAAGAATTAAAGTAATATTTATGAGTCCGAAACCAATAACCAGCTCTCCCAATGAAGCATTGTTGAATACTTTGCAGTTTCATTTCTGTTGGCACTCTTACAACATTTAATATGTTATCCAGCTGCTCAATATATTCTCTCGCTGATTGTTGCTCTATTTTGCCCGAGAACGTAGGCAATTGAGATAATTCACTTAATTTTAAACGTCTACTTCTTACATTTCCTTCTCCATTGCATGTATTTCTAGTTATAGGATGATCATATCTTCCTCTCAAATTATACGGTCGATTACAGCAAATATGTTTTGCTCCATTTAACCCTGTGTTACTACAGTTATGCAATCTTGAACTATTTACAGAAGAATGAGGATCATCGTGATTGTTCGAAACTGAACATGGTACACTTGCATCACGATAGATATTACTAACACAATCATTTTGTGGGTTAGGTTTCGATATTTGTGGGTTAAAATCACACCACATACAAGGAGAATTAACGCTTTGATCCAGATGACAATGTGGATTATTATGTACATTACTAACATTGTCATTATTCTTAGTAAACACAGAACTAGAAGTAGGATGTGCATTTGTATCAAACAGTTGATAGCAAGCATCAGTGTAGTTATATTTCTCAGCATCTAACTCTCGTTTTTGAAATGGACCTTCTGCGTCGTCACTTCGGAATTTCTTTACGGAAGTTTCTTCAGAGCTAGATCTTACAGATTTATTATACTTGTGCTTCCAACGGACATGTTTAGGTGCACTAGTGTTTATAACATTCTTCTTACCAGAAACTGTCCTAGAAGAATCATCTGATATGTCACTAGACGAAGTACTGAGTCCAACATCACGCTTGGATCTTCCATTGTGACATGTATTAGATTCTGTATTATCAAGAACAATTGATTTTGTTCTACTTTTACTATTTGTAACAACAGAATTACGAGCATCAGAATTAACTTCGGCTGTTAAATATTTCCCATCAGATTGAAGGTTTTTGCTACCTTGTTCCATACCTTCAATTCGGGAATTAAACTGTTGGAACTTTTCTGTACAATCAGAAATATGCTTATGTACATCAGCATTAACATTGCTTTTACTTTCTAAAATAGTGACTCTAGACATAAGATCAACAATGTTAGAAGAGCAATCATTATAATTTGATTTGATATTATCTAAACTTTGATCATAATCATTAAACTTGTTATTAACATCCTTTAGATGTTCGTCACAATCAACAACGTGTTCTTTCAATAATCCTTGTACATTTTCAAATTCAGATAGTTTGTCATCAACATTACTACATTTATTATCTAATACAGATTCAAGACGTGTAGTTGATTGTAAACACGCCGTACTTACCGCATATTTTGTCCTTAAATTCAGACATTAAAATATTGAGCCGATTGTTAACATGACTAATATCATGATTAACAGCTTCAAATTTAACATCAAGCTGTGAAGATAACTGTGTATTTGCACTAGATAATTCAGCTTGTTTTAAAGATATAACGTCAAGTTTAACCTGAATATTTTTAATTAGTCAGATTTAATTCTGATCTAAGTTCCTGATTAGACTGTTTGAGTTCTTGATTAGACTGTTTAAATTTCTGATTAGACTGTTCAAACTGAGTCTTAAGTTTCTGATTAGACTGTTTAAGTTCCTGATTTGACTGTTCAAACTGAGTCTTAAGTTCCTGATTAGACTGTTCAAACTGAGTCTTAAGTTCCGTATTAGACTGTTCAAACTGAGTCTTAAGTTCCTGATTAGACTGTGCTAACTGAGTCTTAAGTTCCTGATTAGAACTTACAACAGCTAATTGTATGCTTCTAATGCTGTTTAGTATGTCATTTAAATTAGGATTTATACTTTCCAAATACACCGGCAATTGGTAAGGATCGTAACTGGGGTCACATTTGTTACAACAGTATTTTTCCTTAGTAGTAGAATAAATTGTCCAATGTGTGACGGAAAGCTTCAAACATGAAACATGATACCACGAACGACAATCAAAACATTGCACATACCTCAGCTCATTATCGAGCTTATCACAACACGTCACGTCACTCCTTCAATCTTACCTGACTGTACATCACAAATGTCACCATCGTGAGAATTACTACTATTTAAGTAGGTTCCTTCATATGCAACATTAGATTTTAGCCTACGTAAATGTCTAGGCTTTGTTTCTTTAGATTCATCTGCCATGATTGCACAGAATAATAATAAACTTAAGAAATAAAATATTTAGGGTCGCCAATTTTGTCTTCGCAACATGTTCAACAAATTGCAAATCCAAGACAAAATAAAATTTAAAAGTCTATAACTACCATTGCGCAAACTTCTCACCACGCATCAGAAGATTGTCCTTTCTTTTTTCAATCCTGGCTGTAGGCGCCAAATTATTGAAGCAAGCCTTTTACTTGAACTTCAACGAAACATCCTAGAATTCACTTTACGAAATACCAATTAGGATTTTGATAACTTCAATGAAACTCGGACGTCACTATTTAAAATGTCCATATATCTTTTCACTTATTGATCTACTGTGTTTTGTTTCTTTATCGTTGCTATGGTCAAAAATGTATATAGAAATGTATACATCGTAATTTTACATTATGGAGAATGTGATTATAATTAATTATACATCATATTAATGCAACAACGTTTTCAAAAATATAACAAAACAGAAATTGATAACATAGATATATGATCGTGCGTATTAAGCACAAAATTAAACAAAACATAATAAATGAAATAAATGTAAATCTTGGCTCAGTCACAATGGCCAAACATGGGAGATTCTTGCTCATACGACAGGTAGATACAATATGAGCCGCCACTCTGTGTATATATGTGTGTGTGTGTGTGTGTGTGCGGTATACTATATTCGCAGTATTTGGGTGTCCAACTGTAGGGTGTGCCACAGCCACGCGCGAGACAGGGTTCGGTTTCCGGTGTAGGAGGATCTCGGGTGGGAATTATTCCGAAGATGGAAGATGTCCATACATAATGCAGTACTGGGGTTCAGTCAGCAAAGGACCGGCTCGCCGTGGTGATCTCATCACCTCTACGACTCATATGTCCGAAATCGAGAACGTGTGGGGCTCTGCCTCCACATCCCTTTATGTGGCTTCATGACATGGTGTAATGTAAAGGGAAAACTACCTTAATTATTCAATAATGGTAGTATCATGCTAAGAACAGTTTAAAATTACATAAATTATAATAGTGTATAACAAAGAGATTTCGATTTTGCTTGTAAGAAATGTTAGGTTGTACATTTACTTTTAGCAATGTTATGTAATTCCGCAATAGCATTTATGTACACACACACTCAGGCACGCAATATATCTACGATAGGTTTATATATATGCGCGTGTGTGTGTGCGTGTGTACAGAAATGTTATTTGTTCAAATGTGTAAACATAGATATCTGTTTGCGTCACATTTGCAGAGACCTCTACGATTAATTAATGCCGCTGACAATTCTAATTTCGTTTCATAGGAAGGTCCAGCTCCTACACTCCCATTGTGGGTTCCGCGTGGACAACGCACACTCGGAGTCCCGGACGCTGGGACAGACTCGCCAGGTAAACCCCCTTCCATCCCAATAACCCCGCATCTACAAATGGACTTCGCTCCAGAACAACCCGCCCGGAAATAACGTAATTGGGGAGATGTACTAACAGCTTGCTCGCTGTTTCAGCGGGAGGGGGATTGCAATGGCCGTTGGGGAAACGCACGGCCATTTTGCAACTTGCATTATAACTTCATAATTAGTTTAATGAATCATTTTAACAATTCACTAACTCCTTGTTGTTTATTAGTATTCCCCGAAACTAACTTAGCACGCGAGGTTGAATTTGGAATAACGTATACTTTGTGTGAGTTAATATGAAATGTGACGCCGCTTTGTCATTAGACCCGGGGTTCAATTCCCCGAAAGAGGCGATGGAAATTGCAAAATATGTTGTAATGTTGGTGTTCATTGTTGTGCCCTACTTCAGCGGAAATCTTCATAATGGTAACAACGTAATGTTTATTTCATTTCAATCTTCATATTCGTGAATATAAATTTAGTTATAAATGAAAATTCCGTTTAACTCATCTGCGCCGCAACGGCTGCATTTGCAACGCTCTTTTGCCAGTAATGAGGCATATACTGAAATAAAACTAATCAAAGTTACAAGTAGCCTTAATTAGTAAGGGTGACGCCCTGATTGGGCATGTAAAGGGTGTAGAGTTAGAGAAAATACACTACTGCGGTGACTGTCATGGTAGAATCCGAACTCCAGATTTCGTTTTTACTCATCGATCTCGAGTTGTGGAACACAAATGTAGGCGTATATGGTGATCGACGATACACACACACACACACACACCCACGCACACACACACACACACACACACACACACACACACACACACACGCACACACACACACACACACACACACACCATCACACACACACAGGTAGACAGAGTTGGTAGGAACTTGTGCGAATGGAAACATGCAAAGAAATAAGTTTTGCTTGACCCCTCGAATAAGGTGGCGCACATACAAAAATGTTTTCTACAAAATTTCCTTGAAGCTAGAAGACGTACTCATAAAGAGGTTACCCCACACCTTCCTCATTTATAATTCTTAATGAGGCCCATAGAGGTCTTATGAATTTCCATGTGATGACGAATCAATTTTTATGATTTGTTACGCAGTTCGAAGCTCTAAAAGTTATTGAAAATTAAGAGACGAGATGTAATTCGACCCCCTTTACTAGTTATTTTTTTTTAGCTATTTTAAAATTTCTTATAGCAGCTACATACGTATTTTCAAGAATGGTATTTGCGCGAAATCGGTCAACGTGCTACAAGATGGCCGACGGAAGCTGATCTCTAAATTATGTCTAGACTACATTTATGGAGTATAAGGAACTAAGCTAACACAAATTTTAGATCGCAACAAGGACGACAATTTAACAATAAAATCTTAAATTTTAGAGAATTTTCATAGCGCCTAAACACCTTAGAGACATGCTCTCCTATTGCATTTTATCGAAACTGATCAAAGCGTTTCAAAATGGCGGAGAAAGATACTGTTTATTTTTACGCTTCAATATGGCACAATTTATTGTCTACCATATCCAAACGTTGGGAACTACTATAAAAAGAATTGCTACTGAAATTCAAGATTCCCTTAAGATATAAATGTTTAAAACGGACGTAATGTTATATTTCCATCTTCGTAATGTGCCTTCCTTGTCACATGTATTTTGCACTAACCCTCGGAAAACTTAATGGTGACACTGAACCCCATTCCCTGGTCCGGGGAAGGGAGACGACGCCTGGAGGCAAGAAGAAAGCTTCTTGATCAAATCCCTTCAAATGTATTCAAATTTATACGGAATTACTTTTTGGAGGAGAAACCTTCTTAAAATAGACTTTCTGCTAGTTCTCTCCCCATTTGCAGTTTTCCAATTTTCTCCCCTCGTTCCCTCCCTCTTTTTTTCTCTCTAGGCTTTCCTTAAATTCCTTATTTTTCTCCCCCCCCCTCCCTTTCCCATCCACGGGATTCCTCCGGCGTTTCTTCGTCTTTGATTTGATTCAGTAGACTCAAGGTAGACGCACTGACAAGTACAGCTGAACTGTATTGAACAAATGAAGCATTTTTAGATACCAATGTTGCCATCCGTTTCCCTTTGACTCTAGCTGCTCACTTCCAGCTTTAATCTGATCTAACCCTTAATGTGACAAATTTTGACTCGTTATTCACCTTCCAATCTATTCTTCGAGTTATAACCAACAGTCACATTGCTTATGAAAATGAAATAAGTGTATTCGTATTATGCTTTATTTTCCTCTTTAAGCTAATCGCGACGATAAGGATGAATGGTAATTAGATAAAAAAAATATGAAAGAAAACTTACAAAAAACATTCATGCACAACGCCCGGACTCGAACCTTGAACCGCTCACACTTTCAATAGATATTCAATGTATTCTAACACAGGGGTGACTTATATACAATTATGGAATCATGTCTTTACTCTCAATGTACTTTTATGACTTGGTGCTAACTACCGTTAATGCGAATAGAACACACGCTCGTTCTAATAGAACTAATGTCCTATAATGGTGGAACATTTTATACGGATAGACTTAACAATTAGGATGAACATTCGGATAAAAATCCTAAACAATTAACCTTTTATATTTGGTCCTTACTTTGGAAATGTATAGCCATGTTTTATCAACATTATACTCAATTGTTTACATTGTAGGCTGAGTTTATCTCGCTACATCAAAATTAGAATTACATATTTTTAAATACATTGAAAGTTTTTCTCCTCTGTCATATCTTTGGTTCTCTTCTGGAATAGTATCCACATTGTATCATTTGTGCGATAGAAATGAAAGAAGAGTATAGATATTGGGAATTGGACTTTGTTTCTTCTCAAGGCTGGGCCCATTATTTCTCGCTGAGATACTTTGATATAAAAAACAGGCTAGAATTTCACGAAAAATGCAGTGGTGAAGATTTTTCGACGTATCTTTAATCAGTAAAAAGTTATGAATGAATGATTGCTCCTTTTCGAGATGTCAGAAAAAAGAATTATAATGCCTCTAACGCGTCAGTAACGCATCGAGATCATACTGACGTCTAGGGTGAGAAGTTCACGTGTCATTTCATATGATTTTAATCAGTTACATAACCGAAGAGTTGAATATTATGAATGGTTGTCTGGAATAATTACAGTGTGACGCTTCCATTGGGATAACAAGTATTGCAAATTATGTTTATTAACTTTCCCATGAACATGAACATTAGCCTTGTTACTGTGAAGGACTTATCATTCCAATGGAAGCGTGACTCTTCCAGTTACGTATTAACTTGAGCCTTAATCGTACATTGAAACACCGACCCTTAGCAAACAAGGCATACTAGATAAATAAATGCTGATTTAGACCAAATACGCGTTTATATATGGAGTTAGGGATAAATTAAATATGAGTGCTCCTCAGAAAACATTTTCATCTACCTCCCTACTCACTTTTGTCGAACAGCGTTTTAATAGTATGACGTTAACAAGATCTAAGAATCAATTAGCTAAAATGAATACTGCGTTATTCAAACGGTTCAGAATAACCATCTCATAACGAAATGGCCCAACGTACTAACAATATTGCAATGCAAACACGCGAGACGGGAAACCAAAGATGACGTCATCAATTTCCATGGTGTCCTGCATATGAATAATTTCGCAGTTTCCAGACAGGTACATGATGTTCAACTTCATGTAATAACCATTGGTAATCAGTACCATATACATTTACCACCAGATGACATTGCGACCGGTAATGCAATATGTAATTAATTATGTCCTCGGAATGGAATTCTCGGCACTTGAGTTACTCCCAGGTTATGTGTATTTACGAAATTATCGTCACTCTTCTCTCATATGTGTCTACTAAAAGTTCATCATGGCTGTTTAAGTAGGTTCCTGTCAGATATTGTAACATACAGTAATCAAACAGGGTTGATAAAGCACTCCCAGGAAAAAGCTTTTCTTTCCAAAATCCCGGGCCATGGCGATAAAGAAATTTACTACTAACAGTGGAGAGACTCTTATATTGAGTCCGGTTATTGATTCCCAGTAAAATAGTGTGAAACTAATTAGGAATGTTTTGTGTTCTTGTGTGCCTGAACTCCACATGTGGTTAGTTCCTCATACGAGCATAATTTTGAAGAAAGCGGCAGGAAACCGAGTTCAAAATTAGTGCAATAAAAGCGTAATAGCGTCTCTAACTCTCCCTCATTGCGCTGTTAGGTCTATTAAACATGAACGTGAAGCCAGGTAGGGACAACATATTTTCAAGTGGGTTCTTCTCCGGTGGTCATGGCTGTTAAGATTCTGTCTCTTTCCTCGTTCTTTTTCTCCCTTGTTTTCTGTATCTCTATCTCTCTTACTTTCCTTCACTTTTTCCTTCTCACTTTTGTTTTTCCTTCTTTCTCTATTCCTTTCTGTTTCCTTTTCTTTTCATCGCTCTCCTCCTCTTTCTCGTTATCTGTTTCTCTCCATCTTACTTTATTTTGCTCTCTCTCTCTAACTTTACCATCTCTTCCTTACTTTCCATATCTGTTTCTAACTTGTCTATCCTTTTGTCTAGTTCTTCCACTTCTCTGCCATTTCTTCCTTTCCCTGTTACTTATCCTGTTCCTTTTTACCTTTCCTTTCCTTCACCTTTTCCTTCTCGTTTTATGCAGGTTTCCATTTCTGTCCTCACTTCCTTAATTTATATATCTGTTTCTAACATAACATGTCCTCGTGTCTCCTATTTCTCTATCATTTCTTTCCTGCTCTCTGTTACTTATTGTTTCTCTGTTCCTTTTTCATTCTTTTTTTCTCTTCTCCCCCCCCCCCCCTCTTCCTGTGTGTTTGTGATTCTTGCTCTGCTGTAAATGGTCCTGAAAATCTCCAATGTAGGTTATTTAGAGGGCGGATGAGTGGGGTGGACTAAGACTAGAGCAGATACTCGTCCACCCGCTTGCGATGCCCGTGGGTCACGCCAAGTAAGAAGTTCCTGAACGACCAAGAAATACTGCACAATGAAAGGGAATTCGGTCTAGAAAGTAAGTGATTCTGACTGTAGAGCATCTGGTTTGAAAATAGAGAATGTATGAAGGTAGTCGCGCACATGCACGTGTAAACATCACAATATTCAGCATAAAACCAAATTTAAAGGATGATAGTACATAATCAAACCTTTTTTTTCTGAAAACAAAATCGTAGGAACGTGTTAAGATCATCTACGTGTAAGAACTAATGAAGATCATGACTAGTAATAAAAATGTGTTTGGACACGTTTACTCCCACTCTATGTACAGGGACTCTAATACAGATTTGGCTTGTTGAAAGATGGATCCACTTTTTGTCAAAACACAAATAAATAATAGCAAATATAAAGTATAAAATGGCAATGGAAACTATTTTGTGCTTTCGCGTTTGCTCTTTCATTGTCGCGATTAACCTAAAAAGGTGGACAAAATTATACTTAGAGGAACATATAAATATCTTTTCTATTCAGTTTTGAAAACATGCGCCACCAATATTGCCAAATACAGAAAATATGAAAGGAGAAAAAAAATCTGGCACCATGGGAAGTTGAAAAGGCCTGATTTGGCAACATTGTTCCTACTCCCCACCGAGATGTTGATAGCTCTTGAGGCCAACAAATCTGCTCGTTGTCCATCATGAAGAGAAAGAAGATGTGCAAGAAAAATTTGCCTCGAGAGCAGAAACTCTCTCGTCCACCCCCCACTCCCCGCCTAGGCTGATGCTGATGGATTCTTCTTCCTACAGAGAATTAAGGGGACTCCCAATGGAGCATAGATGGGGGAAGAAAAGGAAAATTCAATAAGAAAAGACGAGAGAATGGGAAGGAGGAATACAGAGTTTCATTATGTCTTGTTGTTGAAAAGGGCGATGCCGATTCTTGCTTGAAATTACCTCGGAAGAAGTTTTTTTTTGGGGGGGGGGGGGGGTAACTTTTAAACATGTGTGACATGAATTGTAATGTATGAATGTCTTTACACACAAATATATATGTATGTGTGTGTGTGTGTGTTTGTGTGTGTATGTTACACACTTACATACACTGTAGCGCAGACTTGAAATACAATAATTTGGGGGTTAAAATGGACATCATATTCTATAATTAGGAACACGTACTTACGGTGAACGAAATTGGTATATTAAAAATGTAGTTTTGTCTGATTCTGTTACATGATGTATGTATTAAGTCTACCTTTGGTGAGACGTGACAAGAAGACTAAAGTTTATAACCTTCATATTTAGTGCAAAAGGTCATTGAAGCAACGATAACAATTATTAATGAAGTAAACAGCATTGCAAAGCTATAAAAAATAGCAAGTTATCTTAAGGTGTGAAAACGGGAAGTGTGGTGTAAGGAACCTAAGAAAACCTATGAATAATTAATTACATATTATATGGTTGTGCAAGTTACAAGTAGATTTGAGATGCAATAAAGTTGAAGCTACACAACGGATTGAGCTTATAATAATCAATTAAGCAAGTGTAAAAATATCAAAGCATTGCACAAATGCTTTTAAATTTAAGTTATTGCGTGCATAAGATTTAACAGAAAGATTAAAACCACATCTGTGAATGAGTGAATAAAAGTCAATCAAGCATTTACTAAAATTATTAAAGTAATATGCAAAACCGTAAATCTGTGCAAGTTTCGAGCAGTTTTGGTACTGGTTTTGCTCCTACTCTTCAACAAAAGATTTTTCCTCTCTCCTGATGCGATTGAAGTGACAGTGTGTCGCCATCAGCACGAGCAACAATGTCATCGTTCTCTGGTTCATGCTGCTAAATTTTTTTTCTCTCTCCCTTCTCTCATATTCCTTCTCGCCTGAGTAATTAATTAAGCCTTGGCCGGAATGAGAGCTGTCACGGAGGCATGGCGCACCCCTTCTCGCCCTGTCCATTGCCAGGCCCCGCGGCATAGGGTCATGACACTTGACCTCTCTACGAAATACCCGTACCTGGAAATCCGACATGCGGTGATGGCACAGCGGGAGGGAAAGAATATCGCCAACAATTTCACCTGTTCGCTTTATTGTTTTAAATATTTTAAGCGCTCGGGTGCTATTTCATTTCTCAAATGAGTGCGAGGAAAGGTTTGTCTCGGTAAAATGTCTGTCTGAGAAGGACTGTGCATAGTTTGGGGCATATTTTTGTTGAAATGTTAACGCTAATTATTAAAATTTTTCATTTTCAAGCAATGTGTGTACGTACCTACATTCAGTTGAACGAGTAGTGAATACTAAACGGGCATTGGTTGAAAAGAGATGACCTCATGTGACTTTGCAAGGTTCTTTGAAAGGTAAATGTTCAAATACATCACGGCCGAGTCTCGATCGTCTATGTCATAGCTCATACTGCTTTTCAACTTTCTCAATAACAAAGGTATTCTTTCGAATTCGGTGTTTAATAAAACACACAAAGCTTTGTTTCAAATTCCACTCGAATATTTCTGTCTAATTAGAAAAGAAAGCAAGACAGAAAACATAGAGGCCAGCTTCGTTACCTTCTAATCAAGAAGTCAATTCTCAGCTAAGCCATATTGGAAAATTGTTTCGTATTTCACGTTAGACTGCAGGTCCAGTCCCAATTAGAATATCTGAGTAATAAAGTAGACTTTGAACAAGCTTCACAATACCATATCCAGGTTTCGAACTTACTACTCCTAGTTTTGTGTCGCGTTACGCTAGCCACTATCGCACCCAAGCTGATATCATGAGTCTTCATTGGTTTTATTTCTATAAGGAACTTAGAACTTTAACCTTTCCTCTTCCACAAACACAAAAGCTGAAAATGGACTATTACTGAGGTTGTTCGCTTTATATCCGACCATTGTCGATTCGATGCTGCCACCTGGCGTATCATGCTGGAACTATGGGTCTGCTGGCGGGAGCAGTGTTGTGTCTGACCTTGTAGGTGCGCGAGTGTTGGTAGTGAATGTTATCAAATGGCGCCGAAAATCAACCGGTATTGGGAGGGTTACGTAATGGCCCTTTTCCATGCTAAGTTTTCATACGTACGCATTGTGAAACTGCATGAGAAGTACCTGGCGGGTTCCAAATGGAAGAAAGTTGTCACAATGGATGAATCATATGTCCATCTCACTGCTGGTGGTCACATTCGGGCGATCACATACCGTGACATTGACGGCAAGGGGCGCAGCAACTTTGTTCGTCAGTGCAGGGAAAGTTTCCCTCGTGGCTTTATGGTTGTGACGGGATTTGGATATGAGGGTAAGTTGATGATACGCAAGGTGGACAAAAACGTGAAGGTGAATGCCAGATACTTCCAAGACTCCATTCTGCCACCTATCTATCGGAGAGACATCCCAAAATTGTATGGAATGGACGCGAACCAGGTGGTGATCCATATGGACAAGGATTCGAGCCATACCGCCATACCGCCAGAACATCACTACGTTTTTATCAGGAAATGGCAGAGGAATTAGGAATTCGTGTCATTCCGTTTGAAGACATTCCTGTGAAAAGCCAGAGGCCAGTCCAATGGATTTTTGTGCATTTGGACTGTTGAAACGACGTCTTCAACATCGCCTCCCAAGCACCCTGGATGGTATATGGAAAGCTTGCAGGGAGGAGTGGGACAGAATTCCCATGCCTGTCCTGCGCCGGAGCTTGCTGCAATGGAAACTGCGATGCCGGGCGATAGTCCACAATGCTGGGGGTCCAATAGAACATGATCGGTGGTAGCGACGCGGTATCTCTTCAGGTGAGTACCCGTCAAACATGGTCGGATATAAAGCGAACAACCTTCTGTATTTGCGACACTGCCAAGAATAAAACTACTGTAATGGCAAGAAACAGTGTATGTGTGGCTATAACAACTGCACCTTCTGTGATTAGCTTTGCTCCCTACTGACAAAAATACTGTCTACGTGACTGATGACTGTGCAAGAAAAAGTTACAAGTTAACAGATCACTCTATGCCAGGGGTTTATCGAATTTTCCATCTGGAGAGGATAAAAGGTCGTTTTCAGGTGGGGGATATAAAGGGGCTGTAAATTTAGTGCCAAATTGACCATAAATTTGGATTTTCTGAGAATTTTAGGCAGAATGTTGGGAAAATTTGGAAAAGTGTCACGTAGCTTTCATTCAGACCGAAGGCTCAAGGGACATGATCGTCCCCAGTCTGTAAAAAAAGAAAGCTAAACTGTGCATTCGTGACCAATAGACCAATGAGACACGAGCATGCTAATGAGAAAACGACCTGGTCCGAGTGACTTTACAAGCGACACATGTAGGATGTCAGATCACTTAAGTACTAAAAAGTTGCATTTAATTCGGAAGGTTTTAAGTAGCACGTCTCGCTTGTCACTTCAGTCTGAACGCTCCCATCGGGGTGTGTTGATAAATCGCTGTCTCTTTTTCTAACAAATAGTATCAAGTATGCTAAGGAATGATGCACACATATTATATCCTGGCACATTGTCTCTCAGCACGTTCATTCACTTCGTTTTACACAATGTACAGCTGAAGCCTAGAAGCATAAAGCCAAGAAAAGAAGCAGTTGACAGCATCAATATAATCTCATTCCTTAGAAGCACGTAGGATGTAGGGAATCACGAATGGAATTTCCCTTGTTATATTTATATATTCATCTTTCGGAATACAGAATAGAGTCATTCAACGCGAAATCACGCAGAGCAGGTTGCTTCATAGTCACGCATTTGCTTTCAACTTTTTTTACTGATAGATACTTGGTCCAATATGACAAATATGTAATATTAGACTTGTCCAACAAATAGGATGAAAGTTACACATTTTTTAAAATTCGAAGATTTTCAGAAATTGGGTAGATGAATGAACGCACCATGTGACACAACATGTGTCACATCTTGGAAACTACATGGAATATTGTGATGATTTAGGTATTGTTGGAGAGGAGAAGGACAGCCCTAACAGAAAATAACTGTGTTATCACACTTATTTGCTATGATAGTAGAAAAATAATATAGCAATAAAGTAATATATTGTGATGAAAAAGACACTCCACTTCGGGTAATTGTATGATAGTAAGTCCCAGCTTTTACCACAATGAAAATTGTTACACAGCATAATTAATACATGTTCAACATAATATTTAAAAATCAGAAAGGTAATATTGTCCATAATAAAAACATCACAGGTTTCAGTATTCAATGTAAGAACCATTCTTCCACTGACACACAGTTATACTTTTGACAAATGGCCACAAAATATTCACAAATTATTACTAATATGAGTCCAGATACATATAATATTGTTTAGAAACTTAGGTGAGACATTACTATGATGTTTATCCACTTTAAGTTCACAGAAATTGTACTAAGACCAGAGTTTTCGTCCAGAATGCACATGGGTCAGTTCATACCGAATGGTCCAGCACAAGTTGCTTGTCCATTTTTTAAATTTTCAATTTTTTTGTTGTTCTAACCCCTATGCAGGGTTAGTTCAGAGCAGGCATTATTTTTTTTAAAACTTAACTTCGTATAAAAATAGTGGTCACTTTTTGTTTCATGACTTCGGGCATTTTTAGCCTTTGCAGACAGTTGTGATAATAATTATGATAACTCAGCTAAGGAAAATGATAGAAAGCTGTGGTAAAAAAAAACATTGTTTCCAATACATTTCAAACTTTATTTTATGTTCTGTACCTTTTTCATCATCTCTAATGAAAATGGCAGAAAATTAGAGCCAAAACTGATATTCACTTTTGAAAAAAAATCAAAATTTAGGAAGTTATGTCATATCAGATATAGATATATATATATAGGAAAATACAGAAAATACAGTGTTTTGGCAGAAAATACAGTGCCTTTCACGGTCGAATCGCCCGCGGAGCGGCGGCAAGCGCACCTGGCAAACTTGTGCAACATCCGCGTAACTGGAAACGCTAGCTATGGAATGAAATGAGATCGTACAATTACATGGAGAGTTGCAATTAGAATAAACACGTACGTTGTTACAAGAGGCGTTTTAAATATTTTCCTCCATCCACACATTTACGGTATCTTTGTAGCAAATGTTTCACTATCACGTATCAGTTTCTCTTCTGAAATTGCTTTAATTTCTCTCCTGATATTTTCGTTCAATTCTTCTAATGTATGGCTTCAGGTTGAAAGCTTGGTAGCTCGCCACGCAGACGACTTAAAATGTCTGTTTCTTGTGCGAGGCGCCTGGTGGATTTTGTTAGGATTATGCTCCAATACTTCCCTCCCTACAAGAATTAGTAATGACTTGAGAGTTGTACATAAAAATTCGTTGTTTTAAGTTGTACGGAAAAAGTGGCATTATTAGACTGTTGAAAGCACCAGTAATACGTAAAATAAAACAAAGCAATCTAAAACACTTGCCAACATCTTAACACTTCACAAACACGTGCAATAGAGACACCAGCTATCTGGATACCGAAGCACTGACACGTTCGGTGCCAAGGTCAGCGTAGTGCTGTGGATCTAAATGCCGGCAGACGCGCCCCCACCTGCCCCCGAGCTTGCCGCCGCTCCACGGACGACTGGACCGTGAAAGGCACTATATTTGAGCTCTTTTATTGATATTTTCTTTGAGTTATAGCTCTTTGATAAATTATTTTTTTTATTTTCTTTTTCAAAGTTTGGGCCCCTATATCTCTTGTGGGAGACCTAACAAAGATTTGATGTTTACAACATAAAACATACCTCTATGAGAGGTACAAACAACGGCAAAGGTAATAGTAGACCTCACGGCGAAGTGGGTTAGAAACCCTGCGTGCTTCAGGGCACCTGAATTGTCTCGAGCTGAGCCAGGAAATGGACGATCTTTAATCCCCAAGGCCATTCTGCAAAACGAATGCCAGAAGAGGTTTGTGTGTGCTTTTGCTGGGTGATAAGTGGATACGTTCTTGTTTTCTGTTTTCGTTATTTTACGTTGCTTTGCTACCTCTGGAATTTGAATGACGAACTGAAAAGCCAACCTCGTGGTTAGCGTAACGCGCTTCAAAGTCGAGTAACTGGGTTTAGAACCTGGTCTTCATCCCACCTCCACCTATCACATATTTAATCTTTATTATCGAAATTAACGGAGACTGGTAGAACAATGGCGTGAAATCACATAAATCGAACCTTCGGTGTCAGCTTCTGAGCTTCAAGCATTGTTGTTTCGTCAATTAATAGGAACGATAGACCGTGAGAGTGAAATGAAATAATTCTTATTTTCTAATGAATAGAAACAAGAGAAAAGCGATAGGTATTCTTCGTATTTTCACAAAAAAAACAACAACAACTAATTTTCAGTCTATGGTGATAATGAACTCTATTTAGTGTCCGAAATATGTTTAAAATAAATTTATGTTAATCCATGCAGATGTAACCATTACGGAGGGCCTTCACGATGACGTAGTGATAACGTCAAGCCTTGCAATCAAGGGGCCCTGAGTTCCATACCCGGTAGAGACGTATGAAGGTTTGGATCCCACTTTATACTGTAGGCCCAGTTCCGATTAGCCTATCTGTGCATAAAATGGACTTGAAGCAAAAACCAAAACTAATTAAGAACTTATTGAAAAATCCTGCCTATATCAAGAATGGTAACAACGAAAATGATTTCGAAAAACAACAATATGCAAAACACCTCATAACCCTACTGGCTTACAACATGATACTATTCGTCACATAAGAATTATTATTTTAGAGATCAAATTAGGACATTTGCAGAAATTTGCAGCCTTGGAATTCATTGTTTCTCTCAGTAATTAAGTGCTTTGTATTGCTTTGCTTTGCTTTGCATTGCTCTAGCTCTTCGTGTGAGCTTAGATGAAATGTGATAAGAGCTAATCTTCAATCCTTCACACAACTTCGCTATTTGCTTGCTACAGGTTTGACATCTTAACAGAAATTCTATCGAACATCGCTCATGAAATATATTTTACCTATCAGCTCTTAATTAACCTTTTAATTTTCACATATATTTTTATTTTTGTTACTTAGCGTCCGTCGCTTTTCTGCCACTTTTGGGTAATCGCGACGATGAAGATCAGTGAACATATGATAAATAGAACATTCAAAAATAACACCAATGACCAGGTTGGTATTCGAACCTGGGACCGTAAAAGCGTCTTCTGCTACCACTCAGTCTATTTTCACATAGAAACTTGCACTTACACACCTCTTCCTCACATATGTATTTCGTTTTACCTGCTTCACTTCTCTTATGGTGAATACGAACCCCTCATTTCAGGTTTATCTCATGTTTATAGCTATTGCTTTGTAGTGAATGATAATCCTATTAAACCTCGTGAATCTTATTCCGAAGAAAACCCTGTTAGAGGATTACGTGTGTAATGCTGTTCATAATATCTGTATAACAAAGTCTGCTTTGGTCAACATTTTTAGTGTATTGAATGAAAATTGCATTTTCATTTCGTGTTGAGGCACATTTTTATCACCCAGATTTTGCATTTAAAAAATGTAGGTCAAGTATATATTAGTCATTGTGAATTCGAGTGAATTAAAACATTTTGCATTGTTGCGAGATTATCTATTAGGATAAAATTTTGACATAATGAATGTAAGTAGAGAAAATGCAACTTGTAGCTATATCAAAATTGCCATGCCCAAATGATCTCCGAAAGTAGTGTTTAGCACGTGCCGGCCACCGTGGAAGAGTGGTTAGCACATCGCGCTACGACGCCAGGGGTCGCAGGTTCGAATCCTGCCCTGGGCATGAATGTTTGTCCATTCATCAATTTCATCATATCATCACTCATTCATCCTCCTCTTAGCAAATTAGTCAAAAGTTGCACAAGAAGCGAAGTAAAATAAAGCAATTCAATCAACCAATTCAAGTATAGGCCATGATTGTATCTGGTACATGAACAAGATGTGTCCCTCCTCTCAAACCATACGTGTCTTGTCCCCACCGAACGAAGTGTGGATTAATATCACTTATAAATTAATTGTCCGAAAGCAGGTATTAGGCATGAACGAAACAAAAAATACTCCTGAGGAATTACAAATGTTATAAGCCAGTTCATGGCCGGGAGTTATTGACGGTTTTCCCCAACATATCCCCTTTAGGTTCGTTTAGGTCAGGTTTAGGTCTGGTAATCTCTCTTTTAAGTGTCCCTTAATCAATTTAATCTGATTATCACCAATCTTCGTAGTTGCGATTAATTATGAAAGAGACATAAAAGTAAAGCAAATTAAGAACAAATAAAAATAATTGTAAAATGACTACAATACCAGAACTACATTTGAAAAATAAATTGCTAGCAGAAGATTCATCTTCAAACAGGCATTTGGGGAGCATTGTGTAAACAGACAGCATACTCCCGATAGTTTCCAATCGACGTGTAGCATGACCTTCGATACTGGAGTTACGCTTTTCGGAAAATTTTTCTCGACGCTCCTCAAGCCTCGGTGTTCGCAGCATTGCCTACTTATTTTCAGTCGGGAAAATCTTTTCCCTCCTATTTAATTTGCCGTTGGCTGTACCTAATGACGATTATAGTAGTTATACAAAACCGAAATCCTCCAGATCTCAGAGCAAGCAAAGGAAACTATACGCTCGAAAGTTTTTTTCTTTTAAATCTTTTGTGGACAATATGAAGAGCGGGCCAAGGTTTCTTTTCGTATGTAGTGGTATTAAATGCTTGTGTTTTTTAATGACATGTCAATTCATTCCTCGTTTATGTGAAGAAATTAACTCTAATGTAAGCAAGAGCATGTGCGCCTCGCAGTTAAAGATTTCCTAAGTATACCCAATACATAGGTAAAAATAAGTCCTTCCTCTAATAAAATCACAAACTGAACCCTGTTTTAATGTCTAGGAAACATTTTATTTCACCTAGAAATGATATCGCCATGAGACGAGTAAAGAATCGTCACATCCTCATCTCGTATTCCGTGTGGTGAGGTCCTTCTCGTTATTGTTTGTGCGTACTTTTTATTCGGTTTCCACTCAAAAGTGATTAAAATTTATTCTAGATTCACTTCATGCTCAGATAGGCTAATCGGGACTAGATCTACAGTTTAAAGTGGAATACAAATCACTATGAATGTGATTACAAGGCGAGATATCTCGTCCTGACCCACGAAATATTTAGTATCGGGAGTTGGCACCGAACGATCGAAATGAACAAAAATGTAATAATGTTTCCAGTTTGCAAAATTTTGTAACCAATTTTTTTTCTTTTTGCACTAAAATCAAAATACATTTTACACTCATTTGTAACACCACCTTTCTTGCACTCATTACACTCACATAAAACACAATTTTTTGAACTCCAATCAAACACCACTGGTGACACGCATTTCTAACACCACTTCTTGCACTCCAACAAAAACATCACTGATGACACGCATTTCTAACATCAGCTTTTGCACTCCAATCAAACAACAAATGTTTGCACCTTTTCAAACAATACTTTTTGCACTTCATTCAAACACCACTTTTTGCATTCCAATCAAACAACAAATGTTTGCACCTTTTCAAACACTACTTTTTGCACTTCATTCAAACACCACTTTTTGCACTCCAATCAAAACACTTTTTGCACTTCAATCAAACAGCACTTTTTGAACTTCATTCAAACACCACTTTTTGAACTTCATTCAAACACCATTTCTTGCACTCCAACTAAACCAACTTCTTGCATTCCAATCAAACCACTTTTTGCACTTCATTGAAACACCACTTCCTGCACGCATTTCTCACCCAAATTTTGCCACCAATCAATCACAACTTTTTGAACTCTAATCAAACCACACATTTTGTTTTTTTGTAACAACTTTCTTGCACTCAAATCAAACAACAAATCAAACTACGCATTTCATTTTTTGCACTCAAATCAAACCAGTTTTTACATACAATTTTCTTTTATTTTTTCGAAATTATTTTCAAACCACATTTTGCACTCATTTGCAACAGCACTCTCTGAACTCGAATCAAACACCACTCTTTACCCTCAAATTAAACCAAACAAATTTAATTTTTTGTAACAAAATTTTTGCACTGATGACACGCATTTGTAGCACCACATTTCTTCCACACATTTGTAACCACATTTTTTAAAAACAAGATTTTTTGCACCACCACTTCTTGCACTCCAAACACCAAATTTCTTACACTTCATTCAACACCAACTCTATGCACTTCATTCAAACCACTCTTTCGCACCTCATTCACACACTAATTTTTCACTCATTTGGAACATCACATCTTGCACTCCAAACACAAACTTCTTGTACTTCACCACTTATTGCACTCCAACCAAACACCAACTTCTTGAGCTCATTTGGAACACCACTTCTTGCATTCAAAACAAACACCAACTTTTTGCACTCCAAACACCATCTTATTGCACATCATTCAAACAGCATCTTATTGCACTTCATTCAAACACCATCGTATTGCACTCCAACCAAACACCAACTTTTTTGCACTCACTTAGAACACCACTCCGTACACTCAAAACCAACACGACTTACTGCACTGCAACCAAACACCCGCTTAAGGCACATCATTCAAAAAACACCATCTTATTGCACATCATTCAAACACCATTTTATTGAATATCATTCAAAACACCACTTATTGCACTCATTTGGAACACACCTTCTTGCACTCCAACCAAACACCAACTTATTTGCACTCCAATCAAACACGATCTTCTTTGTACACTTCGCAACATCTTATTTGACCGCCCTGAAAAGTTTCGAAGTCCGGAATTCGTAAATTTGGCAGCAAAGCTCTTCAGAGCCAACTAAGAATAGCCAACTTTGCAACATTTCTTCCTCCTGAATGAAAACGCTCTTGTGATATTTTCTTTCATTCTCTCACATTCCATAAAGTAAAGATACCCTAAAGCAGTAATAAAATATATGAGTAGACAAAAAATGTTAAGTAGAAATACGAATGTTGAAAATATTTCAAGATTCTTCGTTCTGAATTTGAAAATAGGAAAATGTATGTGCATTGTGAAACACTGAACAGGTTCTCATCCACCTGGAAAGAATCGCGGTGACATTTGAATGCAAGAAGGCAAATTTATGATGATTTTATGGGAAATGTTTAGTAAAGATACCTTGCACATCACCAAACGATTCTGCAAAGTGTGTCTTTTCCTTGGTTCTTGGCGAAAAATAGTTCGAAACTCCGGCACAACGTTGCTTCAACTGAGATTAACGTGTTTTACTGAGCTTTCTGTTAGGAATCTCCTGGAGTAGTTGGTCAGATGACAGCACTTTCGTTTTTTTACTGTTTTCGTCAACATCGTAGTTTCAAATCCCACCCTTTCCTAATGATTTTTTCCTATTTATTTACCGAGTACGAAGTGTTCTAATAACGTACTATTATATTATATGATATTACTGTTGTAATATAATTAAGCCTTGTTTCCATATTAAAAACACTAAGTTGCTGACCAAGGCAGTTTATTAAGATAAAAACACTTAATATGTAACGTTTCAAAACTGTATTAGAGCCTTCCTCAGACGAAGAACTAAACTCCTTCGTCTGAGGAAGACTCTGATACAGGGTTGAAACGTTACATGTTAAGTGCTTTTATCTTAATAAACTGCCCTGGTCAGCAACTTAGTGTTTTTGATATTACTGTAAATATTTATGCGATGCATGCTCAGTGGCAGCGATTGGGTTTCAAAACTGGTGGGACAATGTAGGGGAAGCGGGGGGGATGTGGGGGAGGCGGGAGGGCAAGGAGAGTTTATTTCCCTTGGTAGATAATATTTAGCATTGTGCTGGGTCATCTGCCCCTCCACACTCCATAATCGTCGCCCCTGTGCATGCCTCAAGTAATGCTTCTACTAATGTTTTTAATCTTTCAGTGATTGGCAGGATTTTAGGAAATACTTTTCCTTTCATTCAGCTGTTATAAGTTAACACATATTAAGAACTTACATGTCAACTTTCTGCATCCGGAAATGCTGGACATAAATCGCATAAATATCAACGGAAATATCCAAGAAACGTAGATAAGCATTCTCGTCCAAAGCCGTTTACTTCCCAAAAAAGATTTTGCAAAGACGTAGGTTTGAACCCATGGCCTTCCATTCCATAAGCAAACGATCCCCCTACACCACACGGTTCACGACATTTTATGCACTCGGTTCGGATCCCACTTTAAACTATAGGTCCAGTCCCGATTAACCTTACTATGCATAAAGTTGACTTAAAACACCAAATCAACCAATTCATCTCCTCTCAGAGTGGGCCTTCTATGATACTGTAGTCGGCCAGCATCCGAAAATACAGTTCTGCTTCGCGTATACCAGAGTATAATTGCATTTAATATTGTGACTAATATTACTTTAAAACTACAGATTAAAGCGATAATAGTGTCCAGAAAAAGAACCTCAAAGTAGATCTTCACACAAAGTATTTTAATCCATTGCCAAACATTTCAGTTAAGAATAATATTATGCTTTTCCATTTACCGTATTTTCGATTCATGGTGAATTTGCTAAAATGACCATGTCAACAAATCTAAATATGTAAGTTTTACTAGTAAATGCATTTAAATTGCACGAAACAACTGGGGAGGAGTAAAATAAACCTCAAAAATAAGTAAAAATGCAACAAAAACTGTAAAAAATACTGACAAATAAACTAAAAGCCAAAAAAGGCCGAAAAATGAAAAAAAAAAAAAAAAGTAAAATATAAAGTGTTTTCCGGCTCTAACTGAAGGGAAACGGACAAGATATCAGGTTTAGCATTGTTTTTAACGGTCAGAAAAAAAGTTTATTTTTCATCAAATTCCGGATCCTAATTAGTAATTATGACCATTGAAAAAGTTGGAGATAACTTACTTATAATTTTCTTGCTGAGAGATCGTATCGTCCCATATCTCCACTTCATAATAAAGAAAAAAAATCAAGTTCATATTTCGAAAATGACTTGTAGTTTTCCACCACGAAAATATGTTTCTCATAGTTTGAAGTTCGTTAGTATTATCTTTCAAGGTTTCCAATGTTTTAATTTCACACATATATTTTATATTTCATACGTTCCTCTCTCTTTTCATACAGTCTTTGGAAAAAAGCTGAAGTTTCTTGTCAAACGGGGTCTGATTGAAATTACTCCTTTTCGCTCTCCTGTTCCTACTTTCAACCAGGGTTTCGGAGCGGAGTGCGGAGCGTACTAAAGGAGCGCTCCGGAGCGACTTCGAAGCGTCATTTCTACTCCGCTCCTCGCTCCGGAGCGGAGCGTGGTACGACAGCACTCCGATCCGGAGCGGAGTGGTTCGACTTCTTGAGAGACACGCTCCGCTCCGGAGCGGAGTGGTTCGACTTTTTGAATCGCACGCTCCGATCCGGAGCGGAGCGTGATACAACAGCACTCCGCTCCGGAGCGGAGTGGTTCAGCTTTTTGAGAGACACGCTCCGCTCCGGAGCGGAGTGGTTCGACTTTTTGAGTCGCACGCTCCGATCCGGAGCGGAGCGTGATACAACAGCACTCCGCTCCGGAGCGGAGTGGTTCAGCTTTTTGAGACGTACGCTCCGATCCGGAGCGGAGCGTGATACAGCAGTACTCCGCTCCGGAGCGAAGTGGTTCAGATTTTTTAGACGCACGCTCCGATCTGGAGCGGAGCGTGAGGCAACAGCACTCCGCTCCGGAGCGTGGTGCTTTTGACAGCACGCTCCGATCCGTTTAGGAGTTTTTTTTACACGAATGCTGTAATGCAACTATGAATAATGGAATGGGCGCGTTAAAGCCGACTTCCGTGACGGAGTGGTTATAATGGGACCACATGGAAAAGAGCCTGCAGTCCTGTTTCCACGTACTCTAGTTGTTTGTCTGTATGATCGCCTCCGCTTGGAGGGGAGGGACAGAGTGAATCATGCTTCCTTATGGCCCTAGTCGAACGGGTGAAGGAGGAGGTGCGCGGGGACTTTTGACCCAAGCTTTTTTGTTTGTGGTCGCTCTACAGCACAGCACCCTATGACGTCAGGGATCCGTGGGGTATTTCAAATTTTGTATTGTGACTCTTAGATATAAGAGTTTGAATGTTATGTGTTGAATGGGTTACGAATAATTTCGAGCAATCAATTTTTTCTGCTTTACGGATTTTTCCGACCCACCTCCCCCATACAACAGACAGCTTCGTTTTGTGCCGTATTCCGTGTTCCTTGCAGGTGACTCAGTGCAATCGGCTAGCTCATTGGTCTTGTGCCCGTTTCAAGAGGGGAGGAGGGTGAAACTGGTACATAGCTTGTTTGTGTGTGCTTTCGGGGTTGAGAACTTCGTTCGCTGCGCTGTACGTTGCGTTCGACTTATCCGTACATGGTAGAGACATCGCCTTTACCAGACAGATCAAGTGTTGCCAGTTGTATTAGAATTATGCTACACCAATTCTGGCTAGATTGTTCTCTTTTAAAAGTATTACTTGCGCGTGTTATTCTTCTCTTCACTGTCATAAAAAGAAACCTTTAAAAGCTGTGTTCTCTTGTATCATTACATGCATATTATGTGTGCTTGTCAACGGTGATATATGGACAATTAATGAAATTTTTAACGCCGCTGATACATGGACGTCTTCAGGATTTTTCCAGGAAGGGACAAGCAAGATATTTGTCCAAGGGAGGGGGGCAGAATGAGGCAGAATTTCCCCAAAATAGTATTACTCCCATTAAAAATATTCTACAGTTTGAAGTTATCATGTTCCTGCAACGCCCTTGCAATAATTAACATATATTACTGTGACTGAAATGAAATTATATGCGTGAAATATGTACTTCTTGATTACCTTTAATTTCCGGGTGGCGTGGCCCCCTCCATTTCCGGACGTCCATGCGAATGGAGAAATCATTCCAACCAGTATCGTTTAATAGAATAATAAGGTGACTAGATTTGTTAAATCAATATAAAAGAACAAAAGAGAACGAAAAAAATCCGTAATTGTTAATTCTATGCATCATAAGCCAAGAGAATCATGGAAGATCTATACTGTAATTATGAATTGAAGGAAACCATGCCGAGTTTTTATTTATAGTCTACATATTCAAGTAGGAATGGAAGTAGACCTAGTGTCCCGGTACCACGTCATCATTTGGGGCTCGTGGGGCTCGATCGCCTTAATGGATTTCTCTCGTAAGGCGCAGTGTTGCCAACTCCTTACCCGAAAAAATCACCAAGGTTGTGGCGCTCGTCGTAGCTTTTTATGATGTACATTTTGAGAGCAGAGTTGGCAAGACTGTGGGTTTACTGTAGCTTTTTATGAGGGGGGGGTTTATTGCCCTCTGTTTACATCTGGCAATACTACCGTAGATTGACAGTGTTGTTAACCTACTGGGTTTTTTTTCACTGTAAATTTTCATCAAAGGACCTGAGGGGTCCATGTATTTTTTATGTCTGGCAATACTGTTGGGGGCCTAGTGTTGGCGACACTGTGGGTTTTTACTGTAGCCTTTTATGAGGGGGGTCTATTGCTTTTTTTTATATTTGGCAATTTTATTGGATGTTTTGTTTGAGGCTTGGGTTTTGCCAACCCATCCGAAGAAAATTCCACTATATGATCTTTCACTGGCTAAGCTAACCTACAAATAGGAATTGGCAACACTGACGAGTCTTGAATTATTATTTGAGGCTCGTCGGTGTTGCCTACCCACTCTACAAAAATTCTACTATATGATATTTTGAAACTTTTGAATGCAACTTATCGTAATTTTCCAACTGTGGGACCAAATGTTTATATATCGTGACTTTTGTAAACCTCTTTCGGGAACAATGTGTCGCACACACACACGTGCGCGCGCGTGCCTGTATTGTGACGCAAGCAAACAAAAAAAAAACTTTGCGTGTCATTACAAAAAAAACTTTGACCGTATTCTTAAATAACTAACAAAGACAATGAATCTTTTTGGCTTCCGCAAACAGATCAACATGGAGACTGCACCACCAAATTCCAATAACCTCTTACCTTCCGTATTATCTAAACTCAATGGTTTACTGATTGTTCATCTCAACAGCATTTGGACGAAACTGAATGACGATGTGGGCAAGATGTTTTATGTTTTTAATAACAATTTACATTTCTACGAAATTCCGATTGACGGGAAACTTCAAATCACCGTGAATCCGGAAAACGCAGGCGAAATCAAAATTTCTACCGGCAAGAATATTTTTCGAATCAAGCACGACAAGATGCTTTCTAACATTACGTACGATGTTTCTGCAGGAGATTATTTTTACATGGAACTTCTCGGAGATTACGACAAACTCATTCCTCTTTTTGTAGAATTACGAATCGTCTATCCTATTATAAATAACCGTTAACCAAA
Organism: Lepisma saccharinum; assembly: GCF_977018435.1. Classification (NCBI taxonomy): domain Eukaryota; kingdom Metazoa; phylum Arthropoda; class Insecta; order Zygentoma; family Lepismatidae; genus Lepisma; species Lepisma saccharinum. The sequence goes on along the minus strand of NC_139231.1, from coordinate 89,173,030 downwards.
AATGCCTAACGACATTTTCGGCAACACCAAGCGTGTAGACCACGCAGAAGAGATTCTCATGTTGGACATTCGAGTTAAGAAGTTGAGGACCGATTTGATTGCTTTGCAGGAGACCTTAAACAAAAGTTTAGAGTCGGAAATCGCTACGCTCCAAACGCAATGTCTCGACCCCATTCTGAAAATCGATTCCGAACTGAAAACGCTCATAAAAAATTATGTCGACGTACCTTCTTACGACAGCGTTCAAAATATACAGTTGAGCGTGGATTCGCTTCAAAATGATTTGGCCAAATTACAGCAATTTCAATCGAAAAATGAAGATTTGGAAAAACTGAAACTCGAAATCGAAGAACGAACTTCCGCAATAGAAAAGAATTTCTCCGAACTTCAAACCGTGGTGAACGATATAGACGCAGAACGCTTGCATGTCGTCGTTTCCAAATTACAAGAAGAATTCACCGGCACGTTGGAAGAAATTAAATCCAAGTTGCAGACTTTGGAAGATACCATGACGAACCTACCATCGTCGGACGAACTGCAGGTCATCGGTAAAAGCGTCGCGAACATAAAAATTCAATTGGAGGCCTATCAAGATTTCGAACACATTCAAACCACCATCGCCACGCTTCAGGCGTCCTTGGAATTGATCAACGAAGAAATTAAAAATATTCACGCTGAAGCGAGAGCGTTGACGAGCATTCAAGACACGTTGAGCACGGTTCAGCAGAAGATCGAATATTTAGAAAATTTGAACGTCGAAACGAATCTCGCTCATTTTCATCACGTACTCGACAACATACAGGGTGACTTGGAATCGTTACGGACGAGCGTGCCTTCGAGCGAAGATTTGGAAAAATTGAAAACGGCGGTGACGGCACTATCCGATTCGAACGACATCAAAAGTTCATTGAGCGATCTCGAGAGTAGGGTGGCCAATCTCCCCACCTCCAAAGAATTGCACGCTTTGAAAAGAAACATATCTCGAATGCTGAAACGACTGGAAACGGAAACGGCGAACGTGGAACAGATTCGAGACGAAATTAGTTCGCTGGTGTCGACGCTACCCACTTCGCAGAGCGTCGCCGATCTTCACACGCAGTTTACAGAGATGCGAAGCATCGTGAACGATCTTACCGAGAAGAGCTCGAAATTGAATCAAGTCGAGAACCTTCAGAATATTGTCGTCAACATCAGAGATCAAGTTGGAGTGTTGGAATCCACGCAGGAATCGACGCTGGCCTCTTTCGGTGCCAAGTTGCAAGAACTCAACGAAAACTACAAGCAGTTGAACGTGGAAGTGAAAATCAAACCGTCGTTTTCTGCCGTAACGGATACCATAGTCGAGCATTTGCTGCCCATCGAAAATAAACTCGGACAAGTTCACAGTAATCTGCTCGGTGTCGACACTAAATTCGCTAAACTGCATTCTCTGCAAGCCATCGAAATCAACAGCGTACCCAATCAACAGAGAATCTCCACGTTCGTCGAAGGTAACAAACTGTACATGTTGCATCCTTATCATCCGTACTACAAGTTTCTCCTCGATGGCACGATTCAGATAAACGAATTTTCGTACTGGTCTCACGGTAGAAAAGCTAGCGTTCCTACCATGACTTTGATATCGAATCGTGGTGTCCAGAAAGCAGGAAACATTCCTCTGGCACGTTGGAACGAAACGCGCAACATATATGAAATACACGAAGACGAAGATCTCACCGTTTTCGACGTGAGTGCCGGCGATAAGCTGATCATTCAAAACACGAGCGAAGTGCCACCCTCTTTGAATCCCATCACGCTTGTGCTTCTCTTGAAACGTAATCTCTAAAAAAAATGTCTAGGCAAGCCATCGTCGAAGAATTGCATAAACCTGCACGCCGTAACTACGAACGTTTGGCTGTGGTAACCAAGGGCATCGACGACCTCTGGCAAAGTGACCTCGTCGAGATGAGTAGCGGCAATTTGAAAAACGTACATAAATTGAACAAGGGCAACAAGTACCTTCTCACCGTCATAGACACGTTTTCGAAATTCGCATGGGCTCTACCTTTGAAGGCGAAAACGGGAACATGCGTCACGGAAGCATTCAAATTAATTTTTCGCGAAAGCGGTGGCAGACGACCACGGTTTCTGCAAACGGACAAGGGGAAGGAATTTTATAACGCTGTATTCCAAAAGTTTATTCAAAAACACAAGATTCGACATTATTCGACCTTCAGTCACGTCAAAGCCAGCATCGTGGAAAGATTCAATCGAACCTTGAAAACACACATGTGGAAACGATTCACGCTTCGGGGAAATTACAAATGGGTCGACATCCTGCCGGAACTCGTCGACACCTATAATGAAACGGTACACTGAACGATAGGCATGAAGCCAGTTGACGTTACCAAGTCCGACGAGCAGCGTTTAATTTCTACCGTTTACTGTCCAAAGTACACACCCACGACAAAAAAAGCTAAATACAAAATTGGAGACCGGGTGAGGATCAGCAAATTCAAACGCACCTTCGAGAAGGGATTCACAAAAAATTGGAGCACGGAACTCTTTACGGTGGTTCGAGTTCTACCCGGAAACCGACACACGTATATAATAAAAGATAGTAGCGACGAGATTTTAAAAGGAAGATTTTACGAAGAGGAACTCTCTAAAACGAAACACCCCGACACGTACCTCATCGAGAAAGTATTGCGTAGGAAAGGTGACAAACTGTTTGTCAAATGGCTGGGACTTCCGGAAAAGAGTTGGATCGACGCGGACGAAGTGATCTTGTAAGTACGTGGAACGTGGTGAAGCGTCTACCGGATCCGGAAAGTCAAACGAGAAAAAAAAAGAACGGTGAGTTGCTTCCCGACAGCATCCGCTGTCTGATCGTAGGTCCTTCGGGGTGTGGGAAAACGACACTGCTCGTGGACAATTTTCTCCTCGCACCGAATTGGTTAGATTGGAAGAACAGGCACCTGTACGTGTTCTCGAAAAGTTTGGAGCAAACCAAATACCAGCAACTGATGAAACTGTACGATGGTCTGGACATTGCAACGTTCGCTTCGGAAATAAAACCACTCGACGATTGTCGTGAAAATTCAGTTGTTGTGTTCGACGACGCCATCCTGGAAAATCAAAATGAAATTCGCAACTTTTTCACGCAAGGTCGTCACAAAGGAATGGATTGCTTCTACCTAGCTCAAACGTTTTCCAAAATTCCAAAACAGTTAGTGCGCGACAACGCTAATTTCATATGTTTGTTTCGTCAAGATCACACCAACCTCAAGCACGCGTACGATGACTACGTAGGCGGAGACATGAACTACAATCAATTTTCGGAACGCTGCTGCTCTACTTGCTGGAACGGTGACGATTTCGGATTTGTGACGATCGACATGACGAGGAAACCCAACGGCGGAAAATACAGAAACAAAATCAACGACTTTCTAAACGTTGCAACGTTGTGAGAAACGACGTATATAAATAACGTCATGACGAAACGAAAAATCGAAGACGAAAATCTCAAGCTGCGAAAATACCTCGCGAAACGCTTCAAAGGTTGGAAATCCGAGAATCGCGGATTCTACGAAGAGAAGAAACGTCAGGATCAACCCGTGATCGATGCCATCAGCAGTCTAGGTAAAGAAATTAAAAGTGTCACGGAACAAAATAAAAATTTGATCAACGAACTCGTACCGCTCGCAGCTAAAAGTTACGCCGTACCCACACCCATTTCGAGCATTCCTTCGACGCCGTTCGAACTGAAGGATGCACCGGCACGACGTCGAGCCATAGGTAGCACGTCGTCGTCTTCGGATAAAATCGAGTTGGGACCTTTGGCACGAGACTACCTGAGCACGGGGAAATTCGACAAGGATGAAGTGTTCGGATTGTATCCCAGCATGGAAACCGGCGAAGGCGGCGGTGTGGTGTGGAAGATTGGGAAATCGAAGGTGACCTTCGAAGGCAACGACATTAAAGTCAATTTAGGCGACAAGGATAGTTGGAACAGGTATCCGGGTACGGTGGGACTGTGGGAACTCGTTGCCAAAAAGCAGCCGAAAGATTACACCGACGAAGATTACCAAAGTTACAAGGAAATTCTGATCATGACGGATGCCTTGTACCAGAACAACGACGCCTCGCAGAATAGGGTGAAATCGAGCAGCGGCGAGAAGTACAGGAATCTCATCAAACCGATTTGGAACCAGGTCAAAACAGGCAGCGGCGTCAAACGCTACAACACGTTACCCAAAGAATTCGTTTGGGTGGACGACGTTAGGAAACTCGTGGACCGATTGTTGGTGATAGCCGGCGAAGAGAATGCAGGCAATCGTAATTTCTACAACGAGAAGGTTGGCATCGTGGACATGATCAGCACGAAACTTTCCAACTTCATCGTGAACGACGACAAGGGCATAGGTTACCTGATCAAAATCATCAACACGCTGCCTCCGAAATTTTGGAACGTGGCCGAAGGAAAGGGACTCGTGAACGACATCATCAACAAGTTACCTTTCGAGATGCATTTACCTGGCTACCAGTACTGCGGACCGGGTACCAAACTCGAGAAAAGATTGGAGAGAGGAGACAAGGGTGTGAATCCGTTGGACGCGGCATGCAAAGATCACGACATCGCTTACAACACCACGCAGACGGATCTGGACGCCGCACTGGGTACCACCATCGCCATGAACACGAAACAAAAATTGGGGTGGGGTATATAAATAACATACCGTAAAAAAAAACTTGATATATAAATAACACACATCGTAAAAAAAATAATCTTCGGTATATATAAATAACACACATCGTGAAAAAAAAGCAATTAAATTTCTCTCTAACACTCTGACAACTGAAAAAATGAGCGATCTCCAAGTATTAAAACAAATGCTAAATTTGTCAGTCGAGTATGTAAAAATTCAGGAATTGGAAATCGACAAACCTTACACGATAACTTCCGGTTCAATCGTTTCTACCCAGTATGGTCCCAAGGTACGCCTGTTGCTCAACGCACAATACAGTCTATTTTTACCAGATCGATACGCTAACATGTTATCCGACGAGAAGCTATCTATTTTAATCGAGAACAAAACTCGAATCGTGTACAAGGGGACAAAGGAACTTCTTGGCAAGAAAACGAAGCACGTAATAGAATTTGTGTAACGACTGCGAGGCCGTAAAAAAAAATATCTCGGAACATTTATATATAAATAACATAACGTAAAAAAACTACACCAGAAAAAATCTCAGAATATATATATAAATAACATACCGTGAAAATAACACATAGAGCATCAACATGAAGCCCAAGGGTGTCGTGTACCAGATACCATACTCCAATCTTAAAAATCTAGGTACCCTCGATGGGTTACTCACCAAGAAACAACGCGAGAAGAAACGTTCTTGCTTGTCGAAAGGACACGGAATGAAATTACTGCTCAGCACACCTCAATTGAAAAGATTGCAGCGTTCGCGGAAACAGCAAAAGGTCGGAGGTTTCATATTCAGCATCCCGGCCATCCTGGCAGCATTGGGGGCCGTTGGAAGTTTGGCCGGCGGTAGCGCCGCCATCGCGAAAACCGTCATCGACTCGAAGAAGAACAAGGCCGAGTTGGAAGAACAGAAACGTCACAACCTGGCCATGGAGAAGAAAGGAGGAAAGGGTGTGATGAGAAAGTTTTAAAAAAAGAAACAGAAGCACCCACCAACCGAGACATTGAATCTCTGATCGAACCGTTACAAATCAAGCACTTCAGAGGAGTTTTCATGTCCGACTCGTTACCTTCAAGCGTTAAAAGAAGAGAATGCGGAGTAGTCAACTTGGACGGTCAAGAAAATCCAGGCACGCATTGGATATGTTACCACAAAAACGATGATAAAGCATTCGTTTTCGATTCTTTCGGAGGTGTTCCACCTACAAATTTAATTCATTATCTGAAAACGAGCAAAACCTCTATATACTACAACGACGAACGCATTCAAAATTTCGGAGACGTGAACTGCGGTCATCTCTGCCTCTCCGTGCTCGCGTTTCTCTCTAAAATAAATAACCCTACGATCGAGGATTTCCAGAAAGCACTGTGGAACCTCAAACAGCATCACTAGGATGGGCGTGTTCCATCTCACGAGCGAATCTTCAATCTTGAAACTCACGCTGCACGACGACATCGTCTATCCTAAATCCGTGGCTCTGCGTGCATTCTACAGCATGTACCTCATACCCAATGTTACGCAGCACAACAACAAAATTAGCGTCGGAAGCGAACACATCGTCGTCACGCCAGGACAATACAATCTTTCCACTTTGCAAGCTCAGTTACCCAAAGGCACATACCTTTCTCAAAATTCGGTCACGCACAGAGTGGAAATCCTATCCGCGACGGAGACCGTGGACCTGGGCACCATGGGAGAACTTTTAGGTTTCGAGAACGACACCAAACTCGAAGCTGGCATCAAGCACGTAGCAACCAACATTCCTAAATTCTTGGCCATAGAGACTCTGTACGTACACTGTAACGTGGCCGAAGGTATGATCACGAAATCTTCGGACGGATTGTTAGGAAGTCACAAGCAGACGGGAATCATAGCCACTTTCAAACCAAGTTCCGAGTTCATGGAACCGATCATCTACACGCCCTCTTCGCCGATCTATTTTCCAGTATGTCGCAACCGCATAGACGACATAGAGTTGGTGGTGACGAACGAGAAAGGAGACGTGGTGGATTTCGCAGGTGCCACTACGACGGCCATAGTGGAGATCAACGTATAATAAATAACCATACATGTAAAATGGAGCAAATCGAAAGTTACGAATTGCAATCTTTCCCTCCCAACCGTCGCACGTTCGCCAATCTGAACGAAGCGAACAGGGAGATCGAATACGACGTGGACGTAGGCGACGGGTTCATTCATCCTCACAGAGCGGACCTCTACCTTCAATTCGACGTGGTGAAGAAAGAAAGCGGAGACGCGTTTCCCGCAGCAGCAAACTTGATACTCGTGGACAACTTCGTGCCTCACCTGTTCTCGCAGGTGGAGGTGAGGAAACACAACACCGTCATCAACAGAATAGATTATCCAGGCATCACGTCGACGGCGGTGGGAACGTTGAAATTATCCAAAACGGACGCAGCGTACTACCAGGCCGGGGGATTCGAAGCCGGGACCAAAATATCGACGAAAAGTCACACGGTGCTCTTTCCCATGCGTCTGCTGCCTGGTTTCTTCTCGGACTACAAGGAGATCATGTGGAAGGGAGGACTGAGGATCACGTTTCGAAGAGCGGCCAACGACAACGACGCACTGATGCGATACGCTACTTTGGGTCCGGACGGCACAACGCCGATAGCCAACACTTTACCCGAAGCAGCGAAATGCGTCATCCGGAGCATGGAATTGAGAATGCCGGTGGTGGAATACGAAACGAACTACGCCCTCAAGTACAAAGCGGAGATCTTGAAAAGTCCGCAGGTGCCGATTCACTTTCACGGTTACCAGTGCGTGCAGAAGATGGCGTCGGGAAGTCACATGGAATTCGACGTAACAACGCAGTTCAACAACATACAGTTCGACATGCCAGATTTTGTCGTAGTGCTTTTTCAGACCGGACGCGATAACGATCAGGAAAAAGATTCCAGCAAGTTCGACGACTGCAAGATCAAGAACGTTTATCTCAAAAATGGACGCAACGAAGTGTTCCCGCGCGAGAATTACAACCTCGACATGACCAAAAACGATTACCTCAAACTTTACGAAGCTTACACGGCTTACAAACGTGTGACCGAGGGAAGCGTGGACGTGTACTACGCGCCCAGCGAATTCAAAGCACGGAGACCCATGACCGTCATCAACACCACGAAAAGAAAGCAAGTGGTGGTCAACGATCGTACCAACATCAAGATTGTATGCGAGTTCCACGATGCCTTGCCTGCAGATACTCTGTGCAGTGTCATTCTTATTGCAGAGAAAACATTTGTGTATGACGTCAAGAATGAAAGAGTGACTGAACAGTTTTAAATAAAAAAAAATAGCACACAATAAGAAATGCGGAATTTTATATATATAAGTACAAATTGCAATTAGCAGTTTCCAGAAGTTTAATTTTGCTGTGCCATGCATGCATGTAATCGAGGAAGTGGAAGTAAATTAAAATTGTTTTTTTTTTTTCGCATTGCCTATTACTTTTTGTTACACTCTGGGCAGGTCTTACTAGTTTGGAGGCGATAGTGGCCCCACGGAAGTGTATGGACCCCACATTCAAGAATACACCTCTTGTCGTCGTGTGCATCCAGAGCAACTTTCCTGACAATATTAGTTGTAAGCACATGATCGACGCTTTGGATACGATGCTCTTTTTGTAGAATGGGCGATTTTGTTCTGAGGCACTCGAGGTAATCCTCAAACTTGAGGTGCTCCCGAACCACTTGCCTGCTTACACCCTTTGCCTTTTTTGTTACAGAACCCTCAGCCCGGATCGCATAGGCTTTGGCACGAAGTCCAGCAAACTCCACAATCACATCCCCGTCTTTCTCGTCCTTGAGTTTGCCGGGAATTTTTTTGTTCCGGGGCAGAATTCCATACCGGTTTAGCTGGGGATAGCCCGATGTGTCGAAGAGCTTGACAAGAGCTGGAACTTTGGCTATATCACCATACGCATCGGCCGTGCGAACATGGTACACCAAGCTGTCTGTGTCTGTGTAGAGGAGCGAGATATTGTGGTTGTAGTGTGCACGTAGTATGCCGTAATATGTCTCGAACATGCACAACTTGCTCAGATCCAAAACTGCAGCTCCCACATAGATGGGCTTGTTGAGTAGCATCTTGCCCCGGTTCATGTGAATCAGAGACATCTGTTCGTTGTAAATTGTTCGAGACCTGAACAGCGGGCTTGGAACAAGTCGACGACACTGTGTTTTCTTCGTCACCAACCTCACATCAACGCGATTTCGCACATTCTCCATGGTCTTCCCAAATACCGCATTGTTCATTAATTTGAAAAAATCGCGATCAAGTTCCGAAGTGGCATCAGTGCGATGTTTGGTGTTCAGTTCGATGTACGGCTTCAACCATGGAGACTGCCTGAACAAGAGCACGTCGTAAACTGCTTTGACCGAGACCCCTTGCTGCATTAACCACTGGAGGTTCCGGTAGTGTAGCACATAACGCTTTTTGGGCTCCAAGTCCATGACGAGCTTCGGTTGATCCGAGCCAGGTGGACACTTGAATTCCGGAGCAGGCGAAAGGTCACAGAATATATCCTGCAGCTTCTCGGGGAAGTCAAGGTCCACCTCGGCAAAAAACCCAAACTCGTCGCACTCTTTTTCGATGTCATGGTATAAAGGATCAGCCCACTCAAACTGTCCTGTTGGGAGTGGCTGCATCATGGAGTGCCCGTAAAGATTATTCACATCAGTGTACATGATGTAGCTTGATGGTTGGGAGGGGTCGTAACCAGTGGCCATGTGGTGATTGTTGGCGTGTGCGAAGCGTTGCGACACTTGGACCATGCCGCCCCGGATAGCTCTCTCGATGAAAAGCATCATATCATTATCGGAGATAAGTGAAAGTTTAACTTTAGTCAGCAGGAGCATGGCCGACCATGCCAGTCCAGGAAGGCTGTAAAAATATACAGGGTCCAGGTTGTAAATATTTATCGCAGTCGCCCGAAACGCCTGGAACACATCGGCAAGAAGCGTCACATCAAGCTTCAGGTATGCATCGTGGTAATCACCGAAAGTTCGGCAACCCAACTCGACCCACATAGACTGAGCATGCTTGTACTCCTCGTCGGTAATACCTGAACCTCTCAGCTGGCTGTAGAACTTATCCTGGGGAGGCAGCAACTCTTCTTCGAACTTGGAAGGGTCTGTGACGTATTCGTAGGGGTAGACCCCTTTACGTCTGATGAGTGCGACATCTAAGTTCGGGAAACTTGATGTGGTAATGGCTAGTTGGTCGTCTCTGAGCTTCCCAGCAAGAGCATCGAGGCTTGCCTGGAGGAACCTCAGAGAGTCGAGGAACCGAAGCTCGATGCTGCTGCTTGAGTTGGGGATCGGCACCCACTTGCTGATGCTAATATAACGCTCCTCGTTCTGTGCCAGGACATTGATTCTCGCATTGTCGTACCCTAGATGTGTAACCAAGTGATGGAAATCATATCCCGAGCCATTGTGAAAAAAGACCGGTATGAAGCGCGGGTCCCTGGCTCTCAAGTTACATCTGTTGCACCACGGGCCAATGTAGCTTCCGGTCCCATAATGGTCATGGTGGTGGACCTTTTTGTTATCGTCAGTGAAGACCGAGTTGCAAACAGGACAATTTAGAGCCATTTCGTGCTGATGCTTGTTTTTGGGAGACAGAGGCAGCATGGGCTTGGGGGCCAACAGCACCTTCCCTATCTTGATGGCTTCCTGTTGCATTCTCTCCAGGAAGTGTTTGACCGGGTCGGGACCGCGATACACATAGGGCTCGGAGGCAATATGTTGGTCTCGCCACACCACAACATAGGAGTAACTCGAGGCCTCGTGGATTTGGAAAGGAATGGTAGAGGATGTTTCGGGGTTGGGCTCGCAGTTAGACAGAGGTTGAAGAAAGGCCTCGAAGTCTGCTACAATATAGGCAGGATGCTTCACCATAGCACTGTGCATGCGAAAGCACTCTACTGCACCAGGTTCGGGCAGGATAATTCGTGCAGGCTTGTTGGTACCACAGTAGAACATGTGGCGAGCTAGCTTCTCAGCAGCAATGTTGGGACCTCTGATGCGCCGGTAATCCTGCTGTTCTCGATTATTAAATGTAGCCAAGCACCTGCGACACACCTCGACGTGGTGACTATCACTGCTCCGTTGGCTCGAAACAAGCCGAGAGAGGGAACGGATAAGGGTGTAATGGTGATGGGTCTCGTCCTTGATGAGCAGGAGGTTGATTTCTCGTACCTCGTTGTTGTTGCTCACGTTGCTCACCCGGATGGGATGGACCTCATTTTTGTTCTCGGTGAGACCGTAAACATTGATGGCTAATTGCAGGCCCAACAAGTCACGAGCACCAACCTCAAACTTGCGAATATGCGAGACTTCTACAGGGTAGGCAATCCCGGCCATTGCATCCTCTAGTTCCGACTCATACTGCATGTAGTGGTTAACACGGCGTGGACTGTTTTTCCAGTGAACAGGGTGCAATGCTGCCAGCACCGACCAGAGGAAACATTTGGTGTCTTTGTTCTGAATATTGAGAACAGCTTTCCTTGCTTCAACCTCGGGTGGCAGGGCAATATAGCTAGACCCTGCCAGTGGCAGGGACTTGCTAAGTTTCAGACGAAGTTCGTGGGGGTCGCCACACAGCGAACCGCCCGAGCCTTTAGCCTGATGCTCCTCGTGCTTTGCCACAAACTCCTCGACAAACTTGTCGTAGATGCTGTCGAGGTCAGTGATATCTGCCTGATGCAGTGTTTCTGCTTTTGTGGCATGGAAGAATTTATATATTTCATCAGACGGTTTCTTATACTTGCAGCATAGCACAGCATAGAATTTAGTGGAGTAGGTAGCCAATGCATCGTTGAGGATGGATATTATCTTAGCTCGCTCGCTCTCCAGAAAACTACGCACATCGCAGAAGCTGTCTGATGTTATGTTAAAGTCTTCTAATAAATGCTCAAACGCAAATCGGTCTGCTTTCTTCGCCAGCTTGACGCGTTTGGCAGGTGGCGATGCATCGAGGGAGGTTACTTCTACCTTTCGCTTGGAAGGTTGCGGTAGAGATGTTCCAGTGCTCTTGCAAGTAAGCTGGTGTCGCTTGAAATTGTCAATAGAAAAATTTATTCCACACTTAGAGCACAGTTTGGTTGCACATATTCGCTTTCCCGGCACACAAGTACGACAGTGCCTTTGAAAATGTTTACTTGACACAGCAATTTGGCACGTAGGGCAATTTTTTACAGAACGCATAATGCAGACATTTTTTGGGGGTATGTTATTTAATACCTAATGCTGTGCAATGCAAAATATAATTGTTTATTTTTTTTAACTATTTTCTATGACCTTACTTGGTTTTTTTTTCGCCAAATTATATGCTTCTAGTCTCCTATACAATACAATATACGTACAATATTGTCAACAGTATCATATTTGAGCAGGTCGCTTGTCACCTAAACACTACAGCTCACAGGTTGGGAAAATCTGACATGAAAGTAGATAATACGCTTATGCCTTATTTATATATAATTTTCACGGGGCATACAATATTGTCGACAGTATGATATTTGAGCAGGTCGCTTGTCACCTAAACACTACAGCTCACAGGTTGGGAAAATCTGACATGAAAGCAGATAATACGCTTATGCCTTATTTATATATAATTTTCACGGGGCGTACAATATTGTCGACAGTATGATATTTGAGCAGGTCGCTTGTCACCTAAACACTACAGCTCACAGGTTGGGAAAATCTGACATGAAAGCAGATAATACGCTTATGCCTTATTTATATATAATTTTCACGGGGCATACAATATTGTCGACAGTATGATATTTGAGCAGGTCGCTTGTCACCTAAACACTACAGCTCACAGGTTGGGAAAATCTGACATGAAAGCAGATAATACGCTTATGCCTTATTTATATATAATTTTCACGGGGCATACAATATTGTCGACAGTATGATATTTGAGCAGGTCGCTTGTCACCTAAACACTACAGCTCACAGGTTGGGAAAATCTGACATGAAAGCAGATAATACGCTTATGCCTTATTTATATATAATTTTCACGGGGCGTACAATATTGTCGACAGTATGATATTTGAGCAGGTCGCTTGTCACCTAAACACTACAGCTCACAGGTCGGGAAAATCTGACATGAAAGCAGATAATACGCTTATGCCTTATTTATATATAATTTTCACGGGGCGTACAATATTGTCGACAGTATGATATTTGAGCAGGTCGCTTGTCACCTAAACACTACAGCTCACAGGTTGGGAAAATCTGACATGAAAGCAGATAATACGCTTATGCCTTATTTATATATAATTTTCACGGGGCGTACAATATTGTCGACAGTATGATATTTGAGCAGGTCGCTTGTCACCTAAACACTACAGCTCACAGGTTGGGAAAATCTGACATGAAAGCAGATAATACGCTTATGCCTTATTTATATATAATTTTCACGGGGCATACAATATTGTCGACAGTATGATATTTGAGCAGGTCGCTTGTCACCTAAACACTACAGCTCACAGGTTGGGAAAATCTGACATGAAAGCAGATAATACGCTTATGCCTTATTTATATATAATTTTCACGGGGCATACAATATTGTCGACAGTATGATATTTGAGCAGGTCGCTTGTCACCTAAACACTACAGCTCACAGGTTGGGAAAATCTGACATGAAAGCAGATAATACGCTTATGCCTTATTTATATATAATTTTCACGGGGCGTACAATATTGTCGACAGTATGATATTTGAGCAGGTCGCTTGTCACCTAAACACTACAGCTCACAGGTTGGGAAAATCTGACATGAAAGCAGATAATACGCTTATGCCTTATTTATATATAATTTTCACGGGGCGTACAATATTGTCGACAGTATGATATTTGAGCAGGTCGCTTGTCACCTAAACACTACAGCTCACAGGTTGGGAAAATCTGACATGAAAGCAGATAATACGCTTATGCCTTATTTATATATAATTTTCACGGGGCGTACAATATTGTCGACAGTATGATATTTGAGCAGGTCGCTTGTCACCTAAACACTACAGCTCACAGGTTGGGAAAATCTGACATGAAAGCAGATAATACGCTTATGCCTTATTTATATATAATTTTCACGGGGCGTACAATATTGTCGACAGTATGATATTTGAGCAGGTCGCTTGTCACCTAAACACTACAGCTCACAGGTTGGGAAAATCTGACATGAAAGCAGATAATACGCTTATGCCTTATTTATATATAATTTTCACGGGGCATACAATATTGTCGACAGTATGATATTTGAGCAGGTCGCTTGTCACCTAAACACTACAGCTCACAGGTTGGGAAAATCTGACATGAAAGCAGATAATACGCTTATGCCTTATTTATATATAATTTTCACGGGGCGTACAATATTGTCGACAGTATGATATTTGAGCAGGTCGCTTGTCACCTAAACACTACAGCTCACAGGTTGGGAAAATCTGACATGAAAGCAGATAATACGCTTATGCCTTATTTATATATAATTTTCACGGGGCGTACAATATTGTCGACAGTATGATATTTGAGCAGGTCGCTTGTCACCTAAACACTACAGCTCACAGGTTGGGAAAATCTGACATGAAAGCAGATAATACGCTTATGCCTTATTTATATATAATTTTCACGGGGCGTACAATATTGTCGACAGTATGATATTTGAGCAGCTCGCTTGTCACCTAAACACTACAGCTCACAGGTTGGGAAAATCTGACATGAAAGCAGATAATACGCTTATGCCTTATTTATATATAATTTTCACGGGGCGTACAATATTGTCGACAGTATGATATTTGAGCAGGTCGCTTGTCACCTAAACACTACAGCTCACAGGTTGGGAAAATCTGACATGAAAGCAGATAATACGCTTATGCCTTATTTATATATAATTTTCACGGGGCGTACAATATTGTCGACAGTATGATATTTGAGCAGGTCGCTTGTCACCTAAACACTACAGCTCACAGGTTGGGAAAATCTGACATGAAAGTAGATAATACGCTTATGCCTTATTTATATATAATTTTCACGGGGCGTACAATATTGTCGACAGTATGATATTTGAGCAGGTCGCTTGTCACCTAAACACTACAGCTCACAGGTTGGGAAAATCTGACATGAAAGCAGATAATACGCTTATGCCTTATTTATATATAATTTTCACGGGGCGTACAATATTGTCGACAGTATTATATTTGAGCAGGTCGCTTGTCACCTAAACACTACAGCTCACAGGTTGGGAAAATCTGACATGAAAGCAGATAATACGCTTATGCCTTATTTATATATAATTTTCACGGACGTACAATATTGTTAAGAGCACCAGTTTTTGTAGAGCTCTCTTTTTCCATCTTTCCTCTATACAGTGAAGCTGTAGAAGACACAATTAGCTAACCTAGCATACAACATACCTTTCTAATTAATATGGATATTGTCACACATTCCTATTATTTTATACTGTTGTAAATAGAAAAGATTATGTACGGTAAATGTTTTGTACATTATAGGGAAAAAATGCAAAATATCCCCCAATTTTAATTCGATCCACCTCTGAATCGAATTTTTTACATATTCTCACGCCGCCATATGTTGTTCTATTTGCTTCTTTTACTTGCCTTGCTTAATTAACTCTCGCTAATTAGCATTTTTTTGGAAGAAGTCAACTAGAACAACATATGGCGGTATGAGAAATATGCAAATCAAAGAACATTTTAGCAATATAGGGGCCCTATCAATTAGCTTTATCGACTAAGAGTACTCTTTTAAACGTCTTTTGCTGATCGTATTACTAAACGAGGACGTTTAAAATGTTTGGGTGTTGAAAAAGTTTGACCCTACTTTTTATTTCTATTGTTTGCTAATAGATGGCGCTAATAGTACCCCCTCCCCTCCCTCTCCCCTCTTCTCCTCTGCTGTATGACAAATAGCACAAACATAAAAATCAAGATTTTGGAGAGCAAAACATAAAATTTGCATGCATCTGATGTCGAACTAAGAACTTTTATCTTTCGGGGAGTCAACATTATTTTTTTACTCAGTCGTCATATAACATGAACACACGCAAATATTCACATGTGCTTTTTATTATTTTGTGTTCGGTAAGTACAAGTATATTCTTACATAAATTATTGTTTAATTTAATAAATTGTAAACTCGGAGCCTGCTATACTAACACTCCTTCTGTCTATTGAAAGCGAATGTTGCGTGCATACGGAAATAACACAGAAAAAAACCCGGATGGAAGCAATTTAAAATCAGTGGAGCAAGGTCAGTATTACGTGAGCGTAAAAACATGTGCTTTCATTCAACTTCGAAAAATAAGAATAAATGTATGCATACAGAACACATATGCTTTCTTTTCACAGTTGTAAAAACATATAAATTGTACATGAAGTAAGTTACGGGAAGGCTCTCTCTTTTATGTCTGTGTATATGTTGTACAATTAGGTACAAGTTGTTGTACAATTAGGTACAAATTGTTGTACAATTATTCCTAGGCCCCCAACAGTATTGCCAGACATAAAAAATACATGGACCCCTCAGGTCCTTTGATGAAAATTTACAGTGAAAAAAAACCCAGTAGGTTAACAACACTGTCAATCTACGGTAGTATTGCCAGATGTAAACAGAGGGCAATAAACCCCCCCCCTCATAAAAAGCTACAGTAAACCCACAGTCTTGCCAACTCTGCTCTCAAAATGTACATCATAAAAAGCTACGACGAGCGCCACAACCTTGGTGATTTTTTCGGGTAAGGAGTTGGCAACACTGCGCCTTACGAGAGAAATCCATTAAGGCGATCGAGCCCCACGAGCCCCAAATGATGACTTGGTACCGGGACACTAGGTCTACTAATGGAATGGTGCACAAAAAGAATTACAAATATGTATGTAAAAGAAAACCAAGTATTTCGATAAAGTTATTTCTATAATTGTAATCAACAATAACCAATTGTCCTTTCAACTAAGTACAAGTTTCAATTTGTTTTTTCCGGACTTTACCTTGCCTTTAATCGTACATTTCTCATGATCCGTAATTTTAAACAAATCCTAGATAAGTCGGTAAAAAAATAGGACCCCGAAACTATGGAAAAGAATTATACTGTGATAGAGAAACAAACACAAAGGAAACCAATGACATTAACGCGGGTCAAACCAACACCATTTGTCGTTGAGAGCTGAACTCAAATCCACGAACTCGCTGAAATATTCCCATGGAATTCGTTATTCGTCTGATATTGAATACCCAATGATGCTTTCTGTTATGTAATAGACATTTATGAAGTGAATACATTATTAGAACTTTGCCAGATTTCAGAAAAAACACACACACACACACACATACGTAAAAGATATGTATAAGAGGTTGTTCATTTGGAAATGAATTTCTGAGTTGTATTTTTATGATTTTGTGAATAGATTTAAAGGAAAGTGACATCTCTTATTGTTAAACAGAATTACAAATGTATATTTGCTTATGGATTAATTTATTACAATATACATTGCAATTATACATTCAACATACGTTGAAACAATGCCTTTTGTTATGGACTTTTGGTGGATTTAAGACTCAACAATACGCTATCGAGAATAGACCTACAGTTTAAATCCTACCTAAAGTGGGATTCGAGCCACTATGTCCCTCCACCCAGTGCCCCTTCATTACAAGGAGACGTTGTTACCACTATGTTATCGGGGTACAGGTCGCTACTTTTTTTTTCAGTACACATTTATCAATTCTCTCATTATCATCGTCGCGATTAGCTAAAATTCAAAGCTAAGTTACAAAAATCAAATCAAATGCCATCAGTGAGGAAGCCACGTATTGCTCGCAGCCCTGTTTTTCAAAATGAAACCATAAAATTCAGGACATGACCCTATCCAAGTAGGTAATATTACATTTTGTGTTTATACACGGTTATTAAGGTTTATACATCTTGTTTCGACTTATCTGCTGACTACACATTGTTCACTACTGAAAACTTGCTTTCAGTTTGCTGTGTACAACGTACTCAATACAAAAATATTAATTTTATACGTATACGTTTTCTGGCTTTCTAGACTCAGAAAGTTAAATATAGCAACATTCCATTCGTCGTCTTTCCAAAAAATTTTCAATTTTCTTATAACCACCATGCCTATTTCCAGGTTACTGCTTACAAACTTGAAATGTTAGATATGGCAACCAGACATTTTGTACTTTTTACAGTAGTATACGTATGTAACCATTAAATACCTATTTCAACTTCCTGCCTTTAAAATTGGGAAAAATAATCGATATGACAACCCTGTATTTCATACTATTTAAATTCCCCTGTTCGGCTGTATACAAACAAAACTCTGTATTTCAAATTAAAACGTTTCCTTATTGGCCGACGGTAACATTAATAAGCATGATTCCGATTTTCAACTTCATACATTCAAAAATCGAAAAGTTAAAATTAGCAACCTGAATTTCCAATTACTTTAAACTTTTCCCTTTCGCTACATTCAAAGTATCATACATAACCAGCGTAAAACAAAGTTAGATATGACAATCATGCACCAGCGAGTGTTTTGCATGAACACCTGTCTGCCTTTATCTTCCTCCGTACAAGTTGCTTCGCCTTTCCTCTTCGTGCTCCTGGCCTTTAGAAGGTCGAATGGATTCTCTGCAGTAGTTTCGCCAGTGTTACTCGAACCAATATTCCGGAATAACTCACTTCTCCCTCGGCGTGGACTGTAACGTCGGGCCGATATGCCGAAGTGCTTAACCCGAACCAGAAGTTGAACCGAAATGACTTTAAGTCGCGATCCCTGGTGGCAGGAAATGAGAGAGTGTTTCCATTCTCTCAACTTATAAAACCACAGGTGGTACACCTGCTATTGAAATATATTGTCCCCAGAAGTAGTAGTAGAGTAGTAAAAGTGATAATGAAAATGTAATAATAATAATAATAATATCGCTCTCTTCACGAAAACAGTCCAGTGAAGATCGAAGCTTCCCCTTGCCTCCTCCACACCCCTGGCCCTCAAGGTTTGCCACACTTCTTCTACGCTTCACAGTTGACACATTGCGCGTTGTACAGTCACGGACAGTACTTATGCGGTTGATTGTGCCTTCCCTGGTGTATTGTGTAAGGATTATTCCTTGCTTATTGGCAACACTGTAGGTGAGTGACGTAATCTTTTCTGGACTGTTTCCGTGGCGTTAGCTTTAGTAATAATCAGTTTTATAACAACAATAACGGGCGATTTTCAAATGCCGTATAAATTTCACAAACAAAATTACTAATGTACTCGGAACCTTTGATCGTTAGTTTTCTGTATACACTCGTATTATCCAACCTCGGAGCGCTCCGGAGTCGCTCCGGAGCGGAGTGGGCAAGTTCTTAGAAAATCGCTCCTCGCTCCGGAGCGGAGCGTCACAAGGTATCGCTCCGCTCCGGAGCGGAGTGAACCGTTTCCTAAAATTTCGCTCCTCGCTCCGGAGCGGAGCGAGAAATTTTCCAACTTCCTCTGCTCCGATCCGGAGCGGAGCGTGTCAAGGTAGCGCTCCGCTCCGGAGCGGAGTGAACCATTTTCTAAAATTTCGCTCCTCGCTCCGGAGCGGAGCGAGAAATTTTCCGATTCCCGCTGCTCCGCTCCGGAGCGGAGCGGGATAAGACATCGCTCCGCTCCGGAGCGGAGCGAACCATTTCTTAGAATCTCGCTCCTCGCTCCGGAGCGTTGGCAACAGTCGGAGCGTTGATCCGCTCCGCTCCGAAACCCTGCTTTCAACAAACAACAAAATACTTCGTAACTAAACGATTGCTTGTTCAAAACACGGAATTTTCACACAATTTACAAGATATGACAAAACGTCTATAGACATGTTCATCATTTTTCCCTTTCAGCGTTTCTCGATTTTATCTGAATTCGTTTCCTCATGAAACTTGCCATGAGGAAATTATAGATATGACATTATGTGTGAATTGGTTTCTTCAAACTGGTAGCAAATTTTAACATGAGCTACCTGGATAAGAGGTAGCGTGCTTGATTCTTACGAGGGACGGCGTAGGTTCGATTCTCCACATACGCAGGATATTTTTCAGGAGTATATCGTTGGGTGTAAAGTTTATCCACCGTGCTAAGAAGTTAACACTGGTCTCTGTATTTCACGATGTGAAAGGAAATAGTAAGAGAAAGTTATTTCGATGATAGGAGGAAGTCACATGCCACGTGTAATGCGCAGAATCAAGTTATATAGAGCTAAGTCTGGAATGGTAGTTTCGAATATTGCAAAGTTAGTGCGGAAAGTTTGTTATATCTGATACTCGTACTTTCTGTTCAAAGAAGACAAACATTTTAGATACAAAGCAGTGACGAATTAACGATCATTATGAGGTTCTAAATTTTTGTTTGTCACTCATTATATAAATACTTATTAGTAGTTTCTTATCGAATCGGCCTTCGTCGCAATAACAATTTATTTATGTTAATTAGCGATTTACTATTAGTTTTAGACGCATGGTAAGATGGTGGTGAGGGGATTGACAACAGTCATTACAAAGGAACGGACATAAAATTACCAAACTTAGCAATGTGAACTCATTAAACGCTCTCCTTCGTTACAGTACTGCACTACATCACTACTTAACATAACTGTATATCTTTTTTAGTATATCGAAATCAAATAATCAATATTTTAGGTGTCAGTGAAGAACAAACAATACATAACTTAAATAACATTACATTTTGCATACTGAATACATATATGTGATTTGTGAATTAATCATGATGTGTGTGTTAACACAACATATGAGCCGTAACTAAAAAGAAAAGTTTTAACTTTAAATCCTGGAAATCTCCAACTTCTAAGGATAAATATGCGCAGAAGGGACGTCCCTCAAGTGTGCATCGTATTAATTTTTTAAATATTCTAATATCAACGGTATCTGTTCAGCAAACAAAAAAAAAAAGAAAGAAGAGAGGGTGGGATTTGAACCTGCAACCTCTCACTCTTGCCGAAAAATAAGAATAGCAGCGCCTAACCAACTGCTCTACGTTAACTTAATGACGTTATATCCTTAAAAACATATTGACGTTTATGAAGACTAACACATTTTCTCGACAAGTCGTGTAAAATATATGTTTTTGAGAACTGTTCGATATTATGCAAGGTATTGTAAATAAAATGTCGAATAAACTCCTCTCAAATTTGCTTCTTTCTGCACAAACTTGATGGCAATTTCCTCCAGGTGGAGAAAAACTCTATTCAGTGTTTCAAACCACCCAAATTTCAAGTCGAGCAAGAAGAATCGTAAATATCCTTCAAGGCTCTTTTTCCAAATTTATTATTTCTGTTTGATTGTGTATTATAATAGAGGTTTATAGTTTCTAAGTTAATGGAAAGTGTTACATTGAAAACCTATCACCGCAGCGTTTTTCGTCTAGTGGAAGGACCTATACTCTAATTTGGCTACTCTCACCTCACCTAAGTATACGATTTTGGGACTTAGAATTCTTTCGGGGCGGTCAAATAAGATGTTGCGAAGTGTACTTATTGCACTCCAACCAAACACCAACTTTTTTGCACTTCATTCAAACACCACTTTTTGCACAAATCCAACTACGCATTTAATTTTTTGCACTCAAATCCAACCAGTTTTAACATACAATTTCTTCTTAATTTTTTGGAATAATTTTCAAACCAGTTCTTGCACTCATTTGCAACACCACTCTTTACACTCAAATCAAACTACGCATATTTAATTTTTTGTAAAATTTTTTTGCACTCAAATCATACACCACTGATGACACGCATTTGTAGCACCACATTTCTTGCACACATTTGTAACCACATTTTTTTAAAAAAAAACAAGAAATTTTTGCAAAACCACTTCTTGCACTCCAAACCAACTTTTTTGCAATTCATTCAAACAGCACTTCTTGCACTCATTTCTCACACCACTTTTTGCACTTCAATCAAACACAACTTTTTGCACTCTAATCAAACCACACATTTAAATTTTTTTGTAACAACTTTCTTGCACTCCAACCAATCACCAACTTTTTACACTTTATTCAAACACCAATTTTTGCACTCCAATCAAGCACAACTTTTTGCACAAATGAAACTACGCATTTAATTTTCTTGCGCTCAAATCCAACCAGTTTTTACATACAATTTCTTTTTAATTTTTTGGAATTATTTTTAAACCACTTCTTGCACTCATTTGCAACAGCACTCTCTGAACTCGAATCAAGCACCACTCTTTACACTCAAATTAAACCAAGCATATTTAATTTTATGTAACAAAATTTTTGCACTGATGACACGC
Organism: Lepisma saccharinum; assembly: GCF_977018435.1. Lineage (NCBI taxonomy): Eukaryota > Metazoa > Arthropoda > Insecta > Zygentoma > Lepismatidae > Lepisma > Lepisma saccharinum. Next base: position 89,151,003 of record NC_139231.1, on the reverse strand, counting down.
ATTTGTAGCACCACATTTCTTCCACACATTTGTAACCACATTTTTTAAAAACAAGATTTTTTGCACCACCACTTCTTGCACTCCAAACACCAAATTTCTTACACTTCATTCAACACCAACTCTATGCACTTCATTCAAACCACTCTTTCGCACTTCATTCACACACTAATTTTTCACTCATTTGGAACATCACATCTTGCACTCCAAACACAAACTTCTTGTACTTCACAAACTTTTTGCACTACATTCAAACAAGATTTTTAAACTTCATTCAACACCACTTATTGCACTCCAACCAAACACCAACTTCTTGAGCTAATTTGGAACACCACTTCTTGCATTCAAAACAAACACCAACTTTTTGCACTCCAAACACCATCTTATTGCACATCATTCAAACAGCATCTTATTGCACTTCATTCAAACACCATCGTATTGCACTCCAACCAAACACCAACTTTTTGCACTCACTTAGAACACCACTCCTTGCACTCAAAACCAACACGACTTACTGCACTGCAATCAAACACCAACTTTCTTACACTTCATTCAAACACCAACCTTATGCACTTCATTCAAACACCACTTTCCCGCACTTCATTCAAACACCAATTTTTCACTCATTTGGAATATCACATCTTGCACTCCAAACAAACACCAACTTTTTGCATTCATCAACTTTTTCCACTACATTCAAACACCATCATTTTTTATTATTTCATTCAACACCACTTATTGCACTCCAACAAAACACCAACTTTTTGCACTCATTTGGAACACCACTTCTTGCACTCAATACAAACACCAACTTATTGCACTCCAATCAAACACCATGTTATTGCACATCATTCAAACACCATCTTATTGCACTCCAACCAAACTCCAACTGTTTGCACTTATATGGTACACCACTTCTCGCACACCTAACAAACACCAACTTTTTGCACTTATTTGGAACACCACTTCTTGCACTCCAACCAAACACCAACTTCCTTGCACTCAAATCAAACACCATCTTCTTTGTACACTTCGCAACATCTTATTTGACCGCCCTGAAAAATTTCAAAGTCCCGAATTCGTAAATTTGGCAGCATAGCTCTTCAGAGCCAACTACGAATAGCCAACTTTGCAACATTTCTTCCTCCTGAATGAAAACGCTCTTGTGATATTTTCTTTCATTCTTTCACATTCCATAAAGTAAAGATACCCTAAAGCAGTAATAAAATATATGAGTAGACAAAAAATGTTAAGTAGAAATACGAATGTTGAAAATATTTCAAGATTCTTCGTTCTGAATTTGAAAATAGGAAAATGTATGTGCATTGTGAAACACTGAACAGGTTCTCATCCACCTGGAAGGAAACGTGGTGACATTTGAATGCAAGAAGGCAAATTTATGATGATTTTATGGGAAATGTTTAGTAAAGATACCTTGCACATCACCAAACGATTCTGCAAAGTGTGTCTTTTCCTTGTTTCTTGGCGAAAAATAGTTCGAAACTCCGGCACAATGTTGCTTGAACTGAGATTAACGTGTTTTACTGAGCTTTCTGTTAGGAATCTCCTGGAGTAGTTGGTCAGATGACAGCACTTTCGTTTTTTTACTGTTTTCGTCAACATCGTAGTTTCAAATCCCACCCTTTCCTTATTATTTTTTCCTTTTTATTTACCGAGTACGAAGTATTCTAATAACGTAATATTATATTATATGATATTACTGTAAATATTTATGCGATGCATGCTCAGTGGCAGCCATCGGGTTTCAAAACTAATGGGCAATGTGGGGGAAGCGGGGGGGGGGCAATGTGGGGGAGGCGGGGGGCAAGGAGAGTTTATTTCCCTTTGTACAAAATGTTTAGCATAGTGCTGGGTCATCTGCCCCTCCACACTCCATAATCGTCGCCCCTGTGCATGCCTCAAGTAATGCTTCTACTAATGTTTTTAATCTTTCAGTGATTGGCAGGATTTTAGGAAATACTTTTCCTTTCATTCAGCTGTTATAAGTTAACACATATTAAGAACTTACATGTCAACTTTCTGCATCCGGAAATGCTGGACATACATCGCATAAATATCAACGGAAATATCCAGGAAACGTAGATAAGCATTCTCGTCCAAAGCCGTTTACTTCCCGAAAAAGATTTTGCAAAGAAGTAGGTTTGAACTCATGACCTTCCATTCCATAAGCAAACGATCCCCCTACACCACACGGTTCCCGATATTTTATGCACTCGGTTCGGATCCCACTTTAAACTATAGGTCCAGTCCCGATTAGTTTTACTATGCATAAAGTTGACTTAAAACACCAAATCAACCAATTCATCTCCTCTCAGAGTGGGCCTTCTATGATACTGTAGTCGGCCAGCATCCGAAAATACAGTTCTGCTTCGCGTATACCAGAGTATAATTGCATTTAATATTGTGACTAATATTACTTTAAAACTACAGATTAAAGCGATAATAGTGTCCAGAAAAAGAACCTCAAAGTAGATCTTCACACAAAGTATTTTAATCCATTGCCAAACATTTCAGTTAAGAATAATATTATGCTTTTCCATTTACCGTATTTTCGATTCATGGTGAATTTGCTAAAATGACCATGTCAACAAATCTGAATATGTACGTTTTACTAGTAAATGCATTTAAAATGCACGAAACAACAGGGGAGGAGAAAAATAAACCTCAAAAATAAGTAAAAATGCAACAAAAACTGTTAAAAATTCTGACAAATACACTAAAAGCCAAAAAAGGGCGAAAAATGTTAAATAAATGTAAAATATAAAGTGTTTTCCTGCTCTAACTGAAGGGAAACGGACAAGATATCAGTTTTAGCATTGTTTTTAACGGTCAGAAAGAAGTTTATTTTTCATCAAATTCCGGACCCTAATTAGCAATTATGACCATTGAAAAATTTGGATATAGCTTATTTATAATTTTCTTGCTGAGAGGAAATTTACCATGAGGAAATTATGGATATGACATTATGTGTGAATTTGTTTTCTTCAAACTGGTAGCAAAGTTTAACATGAGCTACCTGGATAAGAGGTAGCGTGCTTGATTCTTACGAGGGACGGCGTAGGTTCGATTCTCCACATACGCAGGATATTTTTCAGGAGTATATCGTTGGGTGTAAAGTTTATCCACCGTGCTAAGAAGTTAACACTGGTCTCTGTATTTCACGAGGTGAAAGGAAATAGTAAGAGAATGTTATTTCGATGATACGAGGAAGTCACATGACACGTGGAATGCGCAGAATGAAGTTAAATAGAGCTAAGTCTGGAATGGTTGTTTCGAATATTACAAAGTTAGTGCGGAAAGTTTGTTATATCTGATACTCGTACTTTCTGTTCAAAGAACACAAACATTTTAGATACAAAGCAGTGAGGAATTAACGATCATTATGAGGTTTTAAAATAGCCGAGCGGGTTAAGACGTTCCCTCGTCTTGAGGTCGTTCGCTGCGGGACGGCGTAGGTTAGAATCCGGCTCTGGTCTGAATTTATTCGGCCTACGTATAGGGCCGGTGGCAACCCACCATCGTGAGGAAATTGGGGAGCTCCGAGTGAGTGAGCGTAATCCGGTCGCGAAGTCCTACAACGGCTGGGGGTCGGTCCAGCTGACCACCCGTTCCCCTAGTCTGGCTGCAGATCCCAACGCCCCCTTGGTGGCTCGCGTGGGAGGGAGACCAGCAGTTGGTAGGTAAGCCTTGGCCCGATATTGGGCTGTTGCGCTATTGGATTATGGATGATGTTTTAAATTTTTGTTTGTCACTCACTATATAAATACTTATTAGTAGTTTCTTATCGAATCGGCCTTCATCGCAATAACAATTTATTTATGTTAATTAGCGGTTTCCTATTAGTTTTAGACGCATGCTAAGATGGTGGTGAGGGGATTGACAACAGTCATTACGAAGGAACGGACATAAAATTACCAAACTTAAAACAGCTGTAATATCGGAACTTATATATTCTGTGTCAGATGTAGACATTGAAGGATTGTGGGTGTCTTTAAAACTCAAACAGTATGACAAACCTTTAATTCTAGGATGCGTATATAGACATCCCAAGGCCCCCGTCACTTTTAATGAAAAACTAGAAAATATTTTGCAGTCATTTCCGGCTTGCCACGCTTCGGTTCTCGTTGGGGATACAAATCATGACGCGATGAAACCAACTGCAGCGGACAATGCATTTTTCGATACGATTGAATCAGCGGGGTACAAGCAGCTCGTTCGCCTGCCGACACGCGTCACCGACACGAGTGAGAGTCTCATAGATCACATTTTTACCAACAAGAAAGAACTGCATGATAAATCCGCCGCAGTAATGCATGATTTAAGCGATCATTTTTTGATATATACCTCAATTAACCTAAGGCCACAAAGATCTCCAAGAATACTCATAACTAAGCGTTCTTTTAAAATTTTCCCTGTACAACAGTTCGTTGATCATTGTTCTTATCTACCCTTTCACAAAACAACAATGATGCCGGATATAAACGATAAGGTGACATATTTGCAGTTATTAATAACCGAAGCTCTGGATGTCTATGCGCCAATAAAAACGTTTCGTGTTAGGGGCAACAAGCGTCCCTGGATCACTAGCGGTCTTCTTAGATTGATATCACTCAAGAACCGGATGTTTAAGCGCGCACGTAGTCCAAATAATAATAATTACACGTGGGAACAATTTAAGACCATAAGGAACTACGTAACAAAAATAGTTAAAGATGCAAAAAGAAATTATATCCTTACTCAGATCTATTCCGATAAATATTCAGGCAATAACAAATTCAAGATTTTCAGGTTCTTAACTGGAAATGATAGCAAAAACCAATCCATCGCATCTATTGAACATAACAATGAAACAATTACGGAAGATGCGAGGGTGTCGAACGTCCTCAATGACCACTTTGCTAACGTCGGCTCGTCAATATCCAACACATTCACTAACAATTTAAGGGCGAAGAAAAATGAAAGTAACAAACAAAATGAAAACGAAGCTAAATATCAAGAAACCAGTTTCAGTTTTAAGCCCGTCTCAAGTGATGACGTTATGAAAATTCTACAAAAACTTAACCTCAGAAAAGGTCCAGATTTCAATGAAATAAGTAATCGCATACTATATCTACTCGCCCCGTGGATTGTCGAATCTCTCACAGATATAATTAATTCATCCTTAAAAAGCGGAATCTTTCCTAACACTTGGAAACACGCAAGGGTCACACCTATATTTAAAGGGGGGTTCCCGACGCAAGTAAATAATTATCGCCCCATATCAATAACTTCCTCATTAAGCAGGATTATTGAAAAGGTAATAGACAAGCAACTAGAGCAATACTTACATTCTAACAATCTACTGACAGATAGACAGTTTGCTTTTAGAAATAATCGCTCGACAGAATTACTCGTGCATGAACTGATACATAATTGGAGAAATATGTTAGATCGTAAAGGAAAGCAATACATTGGCATTATTTCTCTAGACATCAGTAAAGCATTCGACAGTGTTCAACCAAATTTATTAATACAAAATTACATCAGCAATTTAATTTCTCTGCCCTTGCATGCAACTAGATCGAAAGTTATTTATGGAATAGGAGTACCGACACAAAAGTAGGCAACTCGATTTCAAACAGTTTCAATGTATCTTTCGGTGTACCACAGGTCCTAAACTGTTTAACATGTTTGTGAATGACATCGCAGACAGGGAATTTGGGTTTGAATTATATTTGTACGCAGATGACTGTCTCCTGTACTGCGCGTCAAGCAAATTAGAAAAAGTAATTGCAAATATTGAGGAAAATATGCCCGAAGTTCTTGAGTGGTATCAATCTAACATGTTGAAAGTGAACGAGTCTAAGACGCAAGTTTTAATACTATCCAGTGATAATAATAACAATACGCTAATTGACAACATAAAAATAGGAAATTTCAATATAAAACCATGTGAATCTCTAAAATATCTCGGTATGCACCTAGATAAAAGTTTATCCTTTTCACAACATGTAAAAAGAATGTGTTCACGCGCAGCACCTAGAATCAAGCAGTTTCAATTTGTCTGCAAATATGTACACCTTGCCCACAAATTAGCGTTCTACAAAGCATTTATTAGGCCGTTACTTGAATACTGTTCCTCTGTACTTTATGGGATTAATAGAAATAACACCACGAAACTAGAGAAAATGCAAATTTGGGCTATTCGTAGCATAAGAAATACAGCGCACACGACCTCACGTGCAAGCAGAGAAGAATTCCAATTACCTACGCTGGAATCCAGACGAAAATATGCATTTCTACTAAAAATTCACCAGGCAATTAACAAACACCACCACTTATTAAAGGACAAAGTAATGATATCTAGTAATATACATTATCCCAATCTGCGATCCAACAACACCAACAGTATCCGAGTACCAAAATGTAACAAGGCAAGATACGGATCAAAATCCCTGTCATCACTGGCAAGTAAAGCGTGGAATCAACTACCTGTAAATTGCAGAAAAGAGAGAAATTTGGCCAATTTTAAACAACAGATTAGGACATTAATCTATGAATACTGACACTGTGCCTATTGTACCTCATTTCCTCCTTCATAAAACGTAGCTGCAAAAAATGTTTATTTTAGTCTATTTCTTATATTTTCAATTATATAAATTTATAATATTCCACTTTATGTATGTGTAGATGTGAAGTCGACCTGTTATTCATTCATTCATTCCTTTATTTGGAACCTAACAGCTTTTATGCCGTTTTTTGTCCATAACAATACACACACAATTGTTTTACAATAAAATTATCAGTCCATCCCCCCTATTTTACAGACATTAGATTTTTTTTTAAAGAACATTTTGCCTTTTACAATTGTATGTTACACTTCCTTAAAAATGATAACAAACTATAACCAATTCTCACATCTGGATTAACAACTAAACTTAACAAATTTGTTGGAAACTGAACCTTTAGATTATTTAAAGTTTTATACAAGATATTTCTCTCTCTATTATATTTTGAGCATTCCAGTATTATATGTTGCGCATCTGCACTTTCCCAGCCACATTCACATTTCTTATTGTTCGTTATTCCAATTTTGGATAAATGTTGCCTAGTACACAAATGGCCCGTTCTCAGTCTATTAATTAATACAATTACATTTCTTGTAGCACTTACATGATGAAACCATGGTTTTTGTGTTTTGAATTCAGCAAATGGTCTGTATGATTCTCCAACTGTTGTAAGTTCATTTCGACACCAATCAAACCATTCATTCAGAATTTTCTTCTTTACTCTAGGGAGAAGATCCGTATAGTATAATGATAAGTTCGTAATATTTGGAAGGCGCACTGCTTTCTTTGCACATTCATCTACATGAGAATTACCTGTAATATTGCTATGAGCTTTAACCCAAGAAAACTCAATGGTTTTTCCAGATTTTTGTATTGTTTGAACTAATTGTATGCAATTTATAATATAAGGGGATAATTTGTAAAGACTCTTGTAAGAAGATTTAAGAGCCTGTAATACACTTTGCGAGTCAGTAAGTATTAAGAACTTTCGTAAATTTAATTTTTGGACATATATTAAATCTTGGTAAATTGCGTAAGATTCTGCCGTAAATATTGAACAGTCTTGTGGAAGCCGAAATAATTGGTCTGTTTTATGTTGTGGATCGTACACTGCACATCCAACTCCTGACTCACTTTTAGATCCATCTGTGTATATGAAATAAAAACTTGGCCATTGAGTAAAATATTCCGATATGTGCGAATAACGAGGGAAATGAATATTATCCAGAGACTGTTGAGGATAATCTAATGAAAAAACAGGCCGTGAACGCATCTGTAGAACATCCTGATATTCTTGACAAAACGAATAATATAATTCTATCCACATAACAGATTTTCTGTTTGTTATTTTTCCTGTTTCATGTAAGTGTATCATATTTGTTAGTACATTGTTGAAAGGATGCTCACGATATGATTTCACTTTGAAGAGCATATTTGCTGCTAACATCTTCTGTCTACATGAAATGGAACATTCACCCGCTTCCATGTATACTGCTACGTTTGGAGTGCTGTTCATAATGCCTAAGCATCTTCTCAAGAATTTCCTCTGTATGACATCAATGGAATTCAATTTTCCTTCTGTCAAGTTACACATTGCCAGTAGAGAATAATCTATCATAGGCCGAAAATAATTCTTGTAAAATAAAAGCATAACTCGAGGATGACATCCCCACTGAGTATTTGCTATTGCTTTGAACAAATTAAAAACTTTTTCTGATTTGACTTGTATTGCTTTAATTTGGTCCTTCCAAGTTAGTTTTTCATCCAAGATGACACCTAAATATTTTACTCTGGATGTAATGGGAATTCTTGTTTTTCGGGACATTGAGTGAACTACTGGAGGTGTTCCCTTTTTACTAAAAATTGTAATATTAGATTTTTCCATTGAAATGGAGAGTTTTTTACTTTCAAGCCACTTTTGCACTTCCAATATTTGGTCCTCTAAAACAGGAAAATCAGTATGAATTTGTGTCGTGGACATATAGATACAGATATCATCTGCATATTGAAGATAATTGACTGTTGGAATTAATTTCCTTTTCATCCCGATCATATATATGTTGAATAACAAAGGACTTAAAGGACTTCCTTGAGGTAACCCTTTGCAGGCTGAATACGGTCCTCTACTTTCACTGAAAAAGTGGAAATATACAGATCTTTTACTGAGTAACTTCCATAATATCAAAACGTAGTTGTGAGGTATTTTTAGCTGTTGTATTGTTTGGATTAGGATATTAATGTCTACATTATCATAAGCTGCGCTTACATCTAAGAATGCAGCTAATACAATTCGTCGACCTGTTAAGAATGTCACATCAATAATACTAGCTTGGGAATGTCATGAATTGAGGTTATAAATATAATATATTCTCACTACTTATGTGCGTCTAGTTTCTTATACCACAGATAAACGGTTACACAGTGCAACATCAACTCGTCTATTTTGTTGATTTGGCGTTAAGTAGTGTATTTGGTGTCTGCATGGGTAGCACTATGTTCTGGAGCGGTGTAGTGTGTGGTGTGTGGTTACATGGTGCGAGCTAACTAAACAAATGCACGTTTAAAGCAGAGGCAATTGTTGAAGTTTTTGAACTTGAAATACAGCTATTTGTCTATTTGGTTCAACACAATTTTTTCTGTACCTACCTGGTGCTGGGATGTACCTGCACTCCATCTTATGTCTAAAAGTGTAGCGAACTAGACGGGGCTAATAATTTCTTAATTGCAATCATTTTTTTTCCAAAGAAGGTGACTTGAGTTTATGGATGCTTTTAGAATTTTATCACAAACACAAGGAGTAAATTTATTCTTGTAGTGTTTAATTGATTAAATTGCTTTATTTTACTATGCTTTTTTGTCCCTTGCTGCAATTGTTGTATATTTAAAGAAAGTAGGGAACATGTTTTTTAAGAGGTAGGGATATCATTGATCAAGCTAGAGATCGTGAGAAAAGAGAAAATGTGTAAGCAGAGGATAAAAAAAAAATACGTTTTGAGTTCCTTATAGTGATAAACGGATTAACTTTTGCAGGCGACCAAATCTCATAAAATATTGATAAAAGATATACTTTCTATTGAAAATATAATTACTTATAAATAGAGCCCGGAAGTTTGGCAAAATGCCTCTTTTTATCTACTGCATATATTGATAAACTTTTTCCGGATATACGTTTTTTATGTTGTTTCGAATGTTTTAGAAGTCTTTTCATTTTGCCTATTTTGCCTATTTGGGACCCCACTGCCTATTTTTAATTATAATGCCTTTTTTGCCTTTTTCAATGAAATTTGACAATTTCTTTTAAAAAAATGTGTAGGATTAATTATTTTTCTCCCAAAAAACGTTGTTGGCATTTATTTTTCTTTTGTTTATTATGTGAATAATTTTCGCCTTATTAAAGTAATATTGAACTCAGGAATGTTTCAACATTGCTGAAGGAGAAAAGTGTGAGAAAAAAGTATTTCATGCTGATTTAGGATATTGCCTTTCCGTTAACATTTCCTTGTGCATGATTGACTGATGAATACCTTGTTGCAGAACACCTGCACAATTACGTCATCACGTCCAGCGTCCGTGTCAGTAGGTTATTGACAAGAAACAGCACTAATGCCCAAGGCCTTTGCATGGATTCCAAAATCAAGTTCTCTATCTTTAGTTTAGTTCTGCACTTTGGAGGGAAAGGATCGTGTAGTTGTCATCATGCCGAAATATGGTTACGTGCGTGAATTTGGTTAAAGCACATTTTCGACAGACGGTACTATTCTTCTCTGCAAAATATGTGAAAAAACAATCAACCATGAGAAAAAATACTTTATATCTCAGCATGTGTCAACAGCAAAACATAAACCTGCAGCTGCTAAAATGATCGGACAGAAGAAGATATCCCTAATTTCAACAGTGGGCAGGCACTTCATCCAACAGGCAATCTCAGTTTTCTCTTGAACTGTGCAAAGCTTTCATGGAAGCAGGAATACCTTTCTGGAAAGTGGAAAACAAGTAACTGAGGAAATTCCTGGAGAAATACACTAAAGAAACGGTGCCGTCGGAATCTACGCTGCGGAAAACATATTTAAGCGTCTGCTACGAAGAAGCTCTGCAAAGAATTCGTGCTGAAGTTGGTGGAAAAAAGATCTGGATTTCAATAGATGAAACTACTGACGCTGTGGGACGCTACATAGCCAACGTCATCATATGAACTATGGGACCAACATGCGGAGAATCCTCGTCATTTCTTCTCACGTCAAAACATCTATAGAGAGCCAATGGTTCGTCAATAGCTCAGTTATTATCAAATTCCCTATTTCTGCTCTGGCCAGATGGCGTACATAATGATGACGTGCTCTTGAACCCGAAAATTTCAGGAAGTTGCGCCTGAGCTTAGTTTACCTCCGCAACCAGTCTTGACGAGATGGGGAACCTGGATATCAGCAGCTATATATTATGCTAACAACCTTGAAAAAATCAGTGAGGTGATAGATGCTCTTCCAGAAAATGAAGCGGCTTCAATTCGTGAAGTGAAGAAACTCCTGTGCTATTCAGAACTGAAGAATGAACTGTCTATATTTTTGCACATTATGGTGCATTGCCAGAGACAATTTCAAAGCTAGAGAAAAGAGGTGAGACTCGTATAGCATCCATGAAAATCTTCGAGGAATCTATGCAGCAGATGATGGAAGTGCCAGGAGAAAAGGGGTCAGCTGTTGAGGAAAAGTGTAATCGGGTAGTGAGTGCAAATGAGGACTTGAAACAACTGAAAACAATTTGTGATATTCTAAAAGGTGAAAATGCTGTTACCGAAATGAGACCAGCTACATTAGCATGTTTTATGTATGCTCCAATAACTTCTGTCGAAGTAGAAAGATCATTTTCTATTATAAAAAATATTCTCTCTGACAGACGACTATCAATGAATGTTGAGAACTTAAAAAAACACCTTGTAGTTATGTGCAATCAAGACGGATAAAATTGAAATGCTCTTCCCAATGTAGATTTAAACATTTTGCCAGAGATTATAGATAAAAATAAGCGACTTCCAAATGTGCCTTTTTTTGTTTATTTTGCCTTTTTTCATTTTAGTGCCTATTTTCCACATTATAAATGCCTTTTTGCCTGCCTATTTTAACGAAAATAAATGCCTGAACTTCCGGGCTCTACTTATAAACATGGAATGCCTGATATTCTCGAAAAAACTCAACCCCTTCTCCCTCTCTTCAAGAATTCGAATCCTGTTAAAACAAACAAAAAAAACATCAACACGGACAACAAACATGCATCACAAGAAATAATAACATATGAACTAACGATTATTTTTTTTACAATAATTCCATTTTGTTTAATTAAAAAAATCTAAATTTAATATCTAATGAAAGCACATGATAACAACTTATTTGAACCAGTTTCCAAATTCAAATACTTAGAAGTAATATTAACAAATGAAAATTATATTAAAGAGGAAATAAAATAAAAAGTAGGCTTAATTTAGGAAATGTATGCTACTTCTCTCTGAGAAACTAAAAGTTAAAATATACAAAACTGTAATTTTGCCTGTAGTATTATATGGATGTGAAACTTGGTCTGTCATATTGAAAGAGGAACATAAATTGAGAGTATTTGAAAATAAGATTGTTAGGAAAATATTTGGATGTAAAAGGGATGAGAAGATAGGTGAGTGGAGAAGGTTACATAATTTAGAACTACATAATTTATATTCATGTCCAGATATTATTAGAATAATTAAATCAAGAAGACTTAGGTGGACAGGCCATGTGGCACGAATGGGAGAGGAAGAAAGGAGTTTACAGGATTCTTGTTGGGAGACCTGATGGTAAGAGACCTGTAGGAAAACTAAGAGGAAGATGGAAGGACAATATTGGGATGGACCTAACGGAAATTTGGTAGGGATGGAAAAGAGTATATAGATCTTTCTCAAGATAGGGATAGATGGAAGGCCTGTGTTGATGCAGCCATGAACTTTTAGGTTTGAGAAGGCTAGAGAGTTAGTTAGTTAGTTATGAAAGCACATGCCACTATAAGAAAATACAATCCCTGGAATAAAATGAATTTTTAAAAAAAATGAAATTTATTTCCATATAATGAACTTCAACCTATACAATTGTACTTTTTTATTCTGCAGGCTTTAAATGAAACAGACGTAAATAAGAATTTGGAGCACGTACGTAATGCAATAGAATCAGCAGTTAAATAAAGAATAAATCAAGAAAAAGTAAGCCATGGTTCGCATAACCTAATAGAAATAGATTGATTGATTTGTTGTTTTAAGTCCACTTTATGCACAGTAAGTCTAATCGGGACTGGACCTGCAGTTTAAAGTGGGATCCCAACCACTTGTGCCTCCACCGGGTATCAAACCCGGGACACCTTCATTACAAGGCGACGACGCTACCACTGCGCCATCGGGGAGGCACTAACACAAATAGACTTAGGCGGTGAAAGAACAGCATGTTTAGAAGCTTACTTTAAAAGTAAAATTAACGAAATTGAAATAAAAGTGTCAGAGGTGCAAATGAATTGAGAAAGGGGTGGCAACCTAAAGTAAACTTGATAAAAAATGGCTGACTATTTTAAATAGATGGAAGAACTACTTTAATGACGTTTTAAATGTTCATGTAGGAGATAAATCATAAATAAAGTAAGTACGCACAGCAGAACCTAACTTGATTGAAGTCAAAGATGCCAAAGAGATAAATTAGTCGAGAAGAAACTTGTTAATATGTCTGACAAACGTACAATTCATGATGGATTAAAAAAAAAAAAAAGATGTATTATCTCCATTGCTCTTTTAATTTTGCCTTAGAATATGCTTTTAGGAAGGTAAAAGAAGTCCTCCTCCGTAGCCGAGCGGGTTGTCGACCTCCGTGGCAAAGTGGTTAGCAGAGCGCGCTACAACGCCAGGGGTTCCGGGTTCGAGTCCCGGGTAAGGCATTGGTATTTGTGATTGTCCGTCCTGAAGAGTCCTGAAATTGAAATGTAAATGATATGAGTGAATGAAGTGTGATGGGGAAAGCTTCCGCTTAGGGGCTTTCCTTTTATCTAAGAAAAAAAAAAGCGGGTTAAGGCGTTCACTTGTCTTGAGATCGTTCGCTGCGGGACGGCGTAGGTTCGAATCCGACTCTGGTCGGAATTTATTCGGGCTACGTATAGGGCCGGTGGCAACCCACCATCGTGAGGAAATTGGGGAGCTCCGAATGAGTGACCGGTAACCCGGTCGAGAAGACCTACAACGGCTGTGGGTTCGACGGGCTGACCACCCGTCACCCCAATACTGGTCTAAGATCTCCACGCTATAACAGGTGACGGAGGAAAAGTGTGGGAGGGAGACCAGCAGTCGGTAGGCAAGCCAAGGCTCTCAAGGGCTGTCGCGCTGTGGGTTATTTAAGGTAAAAGAAACTAACGAAGTACTGTTAGCATATGCAGATGATGTAGACTTACTAGGGAATGATGTAAATACAATTAAGAATAATGCTAAAATATTTTTTCAAAGCAGTTAAAGAGTTAGGTTTTAGAAGTTAGCAATGTGAAATCTAAAGATATGTGCTTACAGGCCGAAACCAAGTGATAATAACTTGTTTGAACCAGTTTTCCAAATCCAAATACTTAGGAGTAATACTAACAAATGAAAATGATATTAAAGAGGAAATGAAAAGAAGGCTTAATTCATGTTACTTTTCTCTTCATAAAACTTTTGTCTCCTCGTTTCATATCTAAGGAACTAAAAAATTAATATATATATATATATATATATATATATATATATATATATATATAAATCTTGCTCAGGATAAGGACAAATCGAACTGCAAGCATGAACTTTCGGGTTCAAGAAGGATAGAGAATTAATTAATTAGTTAATATTCAATGTAATATGGTTTCACGTACTATAACAAAAACAAAGTTAGTAATATGGTATTCATATTGACAAGGGAATTCTTACAAATTCATTCTCCTCGTAAGTTTGCCAATAGCATTTTCATCATCCTGTGTTATTTCAAATCTTCAATTATGCAATGCAAAAAGAAGAAGAATTTCCATGACGTGATAACATGAATTTGTACGTTGAAAGAAAAATGGAAACGAAGAGCTGTGCTAAAAAAAAAAACAAAAAAAAAACACGCTTGAATCTGACGAGCGGGAAACATAATAGAAATCAAGGACGGAAAATATGAACAGAGGAAAGGGGATATTCAAAAGAAGGTGGCTCTTCCATGATAATTTTTACTTTCTCAATCCGAACAAATTCATAAACATTATCATCATGAATGTTGTTGTTGTTGAGTTGGTATTTTAAGTCCACTTTATGCACAGTATGGCTAATCGAGCCTGGACCTGCAGTTTAAAGTGGGATCCGAACCACTTGTGCCTCCACCGGGTATCGAACCCGGGACCCTAATTGCCGATTTTTTTTTTTTTTTTTTGTTTTTTGATCGCTCGATAGGATCATCATAGAGACATGTGTTAGCATCGGTTCAGTGTTCTCCTAACAAAATAAGCATAGGTTATCATGGTTGACCCCTCTGTCGAAAATTTTCCAAGTAAAGCGTTAAAAATTGCAAATATCTCGAAAACGGCGAGAGATACAGAAAAAATAAATATAAAATCTCCCCAAACACCACCCCTTGTCGATTTTGGGGATGTAGAGTACTTATGCCAAAGTTTGGTGGTCCTAAGTTCAAGAGTAAGGGGTGTCTGCACACACCCCCAAAACTTTGATCGCTCGTAAATTTCGATAGGATCATCGTAGAGACACGAGTTTTTTTCTTAGCATCGGCTCAGTGTTCTCCTAACAAAATAAACATAGGTTATCATGGTTGACCCCTCTGTCGAAAATTTTCCAAGTAAAGCGTTAAAAATTGCAAATATCTCGAAAACGGCGAGAGATACAGAAAAAGAAATCGAAAAATCTCCCCAAACACCACCACTTGTCGATTTTGGGGACGTAGAGTACGTATGCCAAGTTTTGGTGGTCCTGAGTTCAAGGGTAAGGGGTGTTTGCACACACTCCATCACTCGTAACTTCCAAACATGTAGTCGTAGAGAGGTCGGGTTTAGTGTGTTGGTCGAGTCTCGATGTCCTCTGTTCTCCCATATCAAAATTAGTATAGGTCATCATAGAACCAAATTTTCATCAATCGAAAAATTTCACAAGTCAACAGGTGCTGGGTAAAAAAAAAAAAAAAAGGTTCGGGGCTCTCTTTTGCACCATATGGCCCGGTAACACTTAGGTTAATTTAGACCGATAAAAATAATCAGTGAATAGGTTAAATTATATCACGTAAGATCGTGAGGTACGTTGCACAAAAAAAATCGTCATGAAGGGCTACGAGGCGTTGCAAAAAATGTGCACAAAGGGCTCATCCTTTTGTAAAAAATTAGTTGCCATGAAAATTGCACTAAAATGTCGTTCAACGCTATAAAATCCACAAAAACATCGTCATGAAAGGCTATTACTGAGGTTAAATCGTAAAAAAAAAGAGGGCTCATCCTTTTTGTGGCGTTGAAACAATAAACATACACTACTTTCCAATTTATTATTTCTGTTTGATTGTGTATTATAAAAGCGGATTATAGTTTCTAAGTTAATGGAAAGTGATAAATTGAAAACCTATCACCGCAGCGTTTTTCGTCTAGTGGAAGGACCTACTCTCTAAGTTGGCTACTCTCACCTCACCTAAGTATACGATTTTGGGAATTACAATTTTTTCGGGGCGGTCAAATAAGATGTTGCGAAGTGTACTTCACTGTACAAACACCACTATTTGCACTCCAACCAAACACCAAGATTTTGCACTTCATTCAAACACCACTTTTTGCACAAATCCAACTACGCATTTAATTTTTTTTCACTCAAATCAAACCAGTTTTAACATAAAATTTATTCTTAATATTTTGGAATTATTTTCAAACCACTTCTTGCACTCATTTGCAAACACCACTCTTCACACTCAAATCAAACTACGCATATTTAATTTTTTGTAAAAATTTTTTGCACTCAAATCATACACCACTGATGACACGCATTTGTAGCACCACATTTCTTGCACACATTTGTAACCACATTTTTTTAAAAAAAAAACAAGAAATTTTTGCAAAACCACTTCTTGCACTCCAAACCAACTTTTTTGCAATTCATTCAAACAGCACTTCTTGCACTCATTTCTCACACCACTTTTTGCACTTCAATCAAACACAACTTTTTGCACTCTAATCAAACCACACATTTAAATTTTTTTGTAACAACTTTCTTGCACTCCAACCAAACACCAACTTTTTACACTTTATTCAAACACCAATTGTTGCACTCCAATCAAGTACAACTTTTTTTCACAAATGAAACTACGCATTTAATTTTTTTGCGCTCAAATCCAACCAGTTTTTACATACAAACTCTATTTTTCTTTTCTTTGCAACAGCACTCTCTGAACTCGAATCAAACACCACTCTTTACACTTAAATTAAACCAAGCAAATTTAATTTTATGTAACAAAATTTTTGCACTGATGACACGCATTTGTAGCACCACATTTCTTCCACACATTTGTAACCACATCTTTTAAAAACAAGATTTATTGCAACACCACTTCTTGCACTCCAAACACCAACTTTCTTACACTGCATTCAAACACCAACTTTATGCACTTCATTCAAACACCACTTTTTCGCACTTCATTCAAACAAATTTTTCACTCATTTGGAACATCACATCTTGCACTTAAAACACCAACTTTTTGCATTCCCCAACTTTTTGCACTACATTCAAACACCATCTTTTTTTTTTACCTTCATTCAACACCACTTATTGCACTCCAACCAAACACCAACTTTTTGCGCTCATTTGGAACACCACTTCTTGAACTTAAAACACCAACTTTTTGCGGTCCAATCTAAAAAACATCTTATTGCACATCATTCAAACACCATCTTATTGCACATAATTCGAACACCATCTTATTGCACATAATTCGAACACCATCTTATTGCACATGATTCAAACACCATCTTAGTGCACTCTAACCAAACACCAACTCTTTGCACTTATATGGTTCACCACTTATTGCACACCTAACAAACACCAACGTTTTGCACTTATTTCGAACACCACTTCTTGCATTCCAACCAAACACCAACTTCCTTGCACTCAAATCAAACACCATCTTCTTTGTACACTTCGCAACATCTTATTTGACCGCCCTGAAAAGTTTCAAAGTCCGGAATTCGTTAATTTAGCAGCATAGCTCTTCAGAGCCAACTAAGAATAGCCAACTTTGCAACATTTCTTCTTCCTGAATGAAAACGCTCTTGTGATATTTTCTTTCATTCTTTCACATTCCATAAAGTAAAGATACCCTAAAGCAGTAATAAAATATATGAGTAGACAAAAAATGTTAAGTAGAAATACGAATGTTGAAAATATTTCAAGATTCTTCGTTCTGAATTTGAAAATAGGAAAATGTATGTGCATTGTGAAACACTGAACAGGTTCTCACCCACCTGGAAGGAAACGTGGTGACATTTGAATGCAAGAAGGAAAATTTATGATAATTTTATGGGAAATGTTTAGTAAAGATACCTTGCATATCACCAAACGATTCTGCAAAGTGTGTCTTTTCCTAGGTTCTTGGCGAAAAATATTTCGAAACTCCGGAACAGTGTTGCTTCAACTGAGATTAACGTGTTTTACTGAGCTTTTTGTTAGGAATCTCCTGGAGTAGTTGGTTAGATGACAGCACTTTCGTTTTTTTACTGTTTTCGTCAACATCGTAGTTTCAAATCCCACCCAACAATTGCTATATTTTTTTTGTCTCATTCTGATATACAAGTTATGGAATTACATTGTTGTTGACACTGCTATTACAATTTGTATTTCTATCTGGTTAACCTTCATATTCTTGTTTGACCTAAATAAGTATAAAGCACTAATAAGAAATTTGAATACTATTTCTTCCTTACTTGGAGAGGATTTTTTTCGTATTGTTCTTGCAAGAAGATACTGAATTGTTTCTGAAAACTGCTCTCGTCATTGTGAAATACGCGTGAGGCACCTAAAAGTACCACCTGAAATAGCAAAGAAACCAGAAACAGTAGCGATGTGAGGTTTGCGGGAAACAATAATATCAAATGGGGCTCGTAAATCGGAGGTATGGGGTGGGTCGAAAAATATCGACAAATGGGGCATCTGCAGCAAAGTCATATTTTTTTAAATGGAACGATATACAATAACATGCATAATGTAAAAGAGCACACGCAGAGAAACACAACGCCGTTGGTCTCATGCATCTACTGCACATAGGAACGAAGATATGGCCATGTGAAAATATGTAAACAAACTAACAAGTGGCCCACTTGACCGTCAGTACCACGGCATGTAAGACTTCTCAGGTGCCTGACAGAACTGCCTTTACACAGAACAAGTTAGATAGCAGGTCCACGAGATCGTGTTAGTTCATAGCAAGCAGTCGTAGTGGTAACTGCGAAGATTATGGTGTTCGCAAACATAGAAAAAGCGGACATGATCCTGATTTATGGGGAATGCCGAAAGAATGCCTCAGAAGCCTACCGTGTGTACGCATAGAGATATCCGGACAGACAACAGCCATCTCGACGCCTGTTTGGTAAGTTATTTATTAAATTAAGATACACCGGAAGTGTAACACCACAAGCACGTGTGCGGAACAAGCCAACTACAGGTGAGGCAGGTGCAACAAATGTTCTCGCCGCTGTTGCTGTGAATCCGCACGTTAGCTCCCGTGAAATTGCCAGGGATGCTGGGATGAGTCAGCGAAGTGTATTGCTCATTCTGCACACACAAAAGTTTCACCCATATCATATCTCCCTCCATCAGGAACTTCACGGGAATGATTTTGTGGACCGTGTTCGGTTTTGCACATGGTTGTTACGACACGACACACCCGATTTGTCACGTATCCTCTTCACTGACGAGGCAACTTTTACCAATCATGGAAATGTCAACCTAAGGAACATGCACTATTGGTCGGTGACAAATCCACATTGGCTTCGCCAAGTGGAACGCCAGCGTCCATGGAGTGTGAACGTGTGGTGTGGTATAGTGGGTGAACATTGGCCCTTTTTTTTATACAAGGGACACTGAATGCTGACCGATACATACAGTTTTTACAACATGAACTGCCTGTACTATTGGAGGACATACCACTTCAGACAAGGAGGGACATGTGGTACCAACATGGCGGGTGCCTAGCTCACAGTGCAAGACGCGCTACAGCATGTGTGGAAAATACATTTCCAAATCGTTGGATTGGACGTGGAGGGCCTGTCAAATGGCCGGCTCGTTCCCCAGATTTGCCACCGTTAGACTTTTTCCTGTGGGGAAAGCTGAAGGACATTATCTACCGGGATGTGCCAACAACTCCAGAGGATATGCAACACCGCATTACTGCGGCCTGTAGGGACATTCCCTACGAGATGCTACATTCTGTGCAACGATCTTTGCGTGGGCGCCTCGTTGCCTGTATCCTCGTTGCCTGTATCGCAGCTGACGGCCACCACTTTGAACACACAATTTGACAGGTTTTCGCTTCTTACGCAGTGGTTCTTCGACATACTGTCATGGTCAGTTTCTATAAGCTGTAACACTGTCAAATACATGGTGCTGACGATGTCTACTGTATTTTTTCTTCCTTTAACACGTTCTGTCTTCATCTTGTCCAATGGCTTCCGACATCTCATACTTGTACATGCTGTGGTACTGACGGTCAAGTGGGCCACTTGTTAGTTTGTTTACATATTTTCACATGGCCATATCTTCGTTCCTATGTGCAGTAGATGCATGAGACCAACGGCGTTGTGTGCTCTTTTATATTATGCATGTTATTGTATATCGTTCCATTTAAAAAAATATGACTTTGCTGCAGATGCCCCATTTGTCGATATTTTTCGACCCACCCCATACCTCCAATTTACGAGCCCCATTTGATATTATTGTTTCCCGCAAACCTCACATCGCTACTGTTTCTGGTTTCTTCGCTATTTCAGGTGGTACTTTTAGGTGCCTCACGCGGTATATATAATAAGTGTTCAGTTATTAACCATTGTACTGCTCGTTGTTTTGTTGGTGGAAAAAAATTGAAATCAGGAAAAACTATATCTGTATCCGTAGACTTTGTTTATGAGGTGCGGCATATACGACTGAGCATTGTTCGCAATTTGTTCCATGCCGTGGAGGAGTTTCGACACTTCGTTATCCTGTGGGCTAAAGAGTCTGGCACGTTGCATGATATACAGTTAGGATAGTCACTGATTCTATATTGGTATGTCCTATCTCTTGTGACTATAACACGATGGACCACTTTGTACCATATTGATTGGCCAGCTTTTGAAAGGTGTTTGGCGGAGACATTTCCCATATTTGTGGCCAATTATGTGTATTGAAATCCCTGACTATTCGTGGTACTGTGTTCTTTGAACTATTGATTTCACTATATAACATTTTTAACAGATGATGTAATTGTCTCATGTCGTAATAACTGGTAGCATACTTGTCCTTATAAAACAAAAACCTTTTGGGGATACATTGGATATCAATGGGAGCTTCTAATGGAATGTTCCATATTATCGTCTGTATACATGCTTGGGTCGTTGACTCGTGCAGTGAAAAAGCTGTTTGAAGGCCAGTCTGTACAAAGAATGCTCTTGCCTGTGTGTTCGCGTGTATTAGTGCCAACCCACCTGTCTTCTCTGATAACGTGACCTCATTTATTGCCACCCGGAAAATTGTATCGTTTCACATAAAGCAGCCAACAGCTTTGTTGACCTTGGCTAAGTGCTGTGGTTTGAAGGGCAGGATTTTTGCTACATACCAAAGTTTAGAGAGAGCAAAAACGTTGATAAATCTTACTCGTGATTTTAAACACAGAGAGCGCATCTTGTTCGCCCTGAGGACGTATATTGCCCTCACGCACGTGAGTTTACTATTGACTTCGATCGTTTCATCGATATTTGCATAGACGTTTATACCTAAAACTTTTATTTTCTTGTCTACAGGGATCTCCATATTGTTTGTGAAAGGATTCTCCTTGCCAAGGGGCATCAGGAATGACTTTCGATTGTTTAGTTTTGCTCCTGATGTGTGCTCAAAAGTATGTATTTGGCATTGAACACTGTACAGATCTCTCTCATTCTTGAGAAAAATTGTCACGTCATCCATGAAACTACCAACTTGTATTGTGGTGGAAGCCATAGAAATGCCCTGTAAATTATGGTGGATACTAAAAAAAAGGGGGCTATAGTGAGGACGTACAATGTGCTACTCAAGGGACTACCTTGTAGTACACCTCGTCGCATTTTAAAACTTGTTGTCAAGAAACCATATATTTTGAGTTTTAGCAGCATATGATTATATAATGTTTTTATCCAATTAATAAAAGTGTCTCCGAAGCCATATGCTTCTAAGACTTTGTACAGATATTCGTGGCTCACTCTGTCATATGCTTGGGAAAAGTCTAAAGATAGAATTGCCTCTGATGCATTCTTATTTTGCTTGGTAATAATTACGTCTCTTATCGTTTGCAGCAAGTGATGTATACTTTGAGACGTATTACAAGCGAACTGTAAATTGCCAATAAGTTTAACCATATATTTTTTAAACGCTGATTTATGCACCTACTTATAAGTTTGATGTCACTACTCAATATGGAAATTGGCCTAAACTCTGTGACGAACTTTGGATTTGCCTTTTTGGGAACTAACACTATAACTCCCGTGCTACTGGTCTTCCCTATTGTCCCTGTTGTCAACACTTCGTTGACCCATTTCGTTAATTCGTCTCCTATTAAATCCCAGAAACATTGATAGAATTCTGATGGTAATCCATCTTCGGCTGTAGTTTTATTCCTCGGAGCTTTGAATACTGCATCATGAACCTCCTTTTTACTAAACGTTTGTGTGAGCTCAGTTCTTTCATTTTCCGTCAGTAATGCAGGGAGGTAGTTCAAAAAATTACATTGCGTTTCTGTTGGTTTAAAGGCTTGACCAAGAAGATTTTTATAGTATTGCAAAAACCTGTCGTGTATACTATGAGGGCTGGTGACAAACTCACCGGAATCTAAAGTTAATTTATGAATGACGTGACTCCTGGCGTGTTTATGTTCTTGAAGAATGTGACTTAGTGTGGCTTGCTCGTCAGAGTCTATAGGAAGAATTTTGCTCTTTATTATTGCTGCAGATTTTCGTTTCCTATGTATAGTAAGTAATTACGCTTTTATTTCATTTGCATAGGGGCGAACGAAATTACCTTACAGTGCTAAACGATGGAGATCATTCAAGACTGCATACAAAAAATTATATTTGTTTCTTTGATCTCTACTAACCTCTGCACTGAAGAATTTACTGACCTGACGAAATTTAGGCTTAACTCGAGTTTCCTACCACTCGATTAGGGTCTTTTGCACTGGCCGAGAGGCCTTGAGTTCGTTCCACGTTTCCCTGATTAGCTGGACATAATGTGTAATAATGTGCTATTTAAAAGCCAGTATCCGCTACCTTGTCAGGGTTTGATCAAATCTAAATTTATTTTGAGAATTGGAACACTATGGTCACTAAAGCATACTGGAAAATTTTGAACACTAATTATATATTCCTGAAATAGTGGTGCGACATAAAACCTATCGATCCTTGACGTACTATTGGAGGTGATATGTGTGTAACCTGGACTTTCGCCGTTGGCGTGTATCCAAGCGTCACACAGTTGTAACCCCTGCGTTAATTCATAGAGCGCACGTGAGAAGTTGTATCCTGGATTTTGATCTTGTGAACGAATTACAGTTAAAATCTCCCACTAGTATAGTGTCTAGTGTGCGGGATGTCAACTCGGGCCCTACAACTGTTGAAAAAAAACTTCTCTTTCCCGTCTGTTTTGGCTTCCTGACGGAGCATACACTTTACAGAGAAACACTGAGCCTAATTTGGCACTTATTTGTCTGCCCGTTGGATGGGTCACTACATTACGTAAATCCAAGTGTCGCCTACATGTTATGGCAGTCCCTTGTGCAAAGGGAGTAAAATTGTTGTATACTTTAAGCATGTTCAGTACAGAAAAATCGTCTATGGCGACCTCTTGAAAGAGAGCCACATCAATAGACGATTTAATGAGAAATTCATTGAGAGCAATTATTTTTGGACTTACTTTGCATTTGATTCAAATTTATAGATGCCAAGGTAAATGTTTGCATGATTATAACTGTCCACAAAAGAAAACTAAACTTACTTACATTCTTCAACATTACTGATCTCTAATTTCTGCCTATAATGCATTAACTATGCTTTCCACTAAATAAATCTGGGGTAAGTTTCTTACTCGTTGAAGGTTTTTCTTTAATTTCATTTGCTGAATTACTTGTTAAACTAGCCTTTGAAACATCTTGTTTTGGGGTACCAGGTTCTACTCTAAATTCGTTATGAACTATTGTGGAACTTAAGCATTCATTATTTTTCTTCTTCTTCCTACGTAGCACCATAGACTCTTCCGCCACTGACCGTAACCTTGATACAGATCTTGACCGTGATTTCCTAGGAGAGGTAACTACGGGGAATTCTGCCTCCGCGAACAAAGCACTTGGGGGTGGGGGTATGTGATGCATCTCCTCTGAAGTGGTCAATGTTGGCTGCTCCATCTCTTCCCTTCCTGTGGGTGCATTCTTCACACTAACTTCGTGTCTGGTTCCTGTCTCCATATCGGTGATTCTGGGGCTATCCGTGTTCCCTCCATTGTTATCTCTTGACGCAGGGACTTCTGCAACTGATGGAGCTGAATCTCTTGGTTTAGTCCGTACGGGTAGCACAGTAGGTTCATATACCATCGGTACATTGTCAGCGGGTATATTAAACGGCCCCCTGCGGGGTTGGTTCCCAGGGGATCGACGCTTGGGACACTGAGCCACTAAACGACTCTCTTCCGAACACGCGATGGTACGAGCCTGCCCAGGGTATGTTACCCAATAGGAGTCTCCATTCATTATTACATATGAGGGTATGGGTTTACGTAGTATCATTTTGATCAAGACACGTCCAGTTCGAGTAGGGTAAATATGATCCGCAGAGTATGTCTCGTCTTCAATTTTCAAAACTTCCCCATAAGACCTCATGACACGACTTATCACTTCTGCACTTAATTCAATTGGGACTACATGGATTCTGATAATTACATGTCGCTGGTGGGCCCATTCTACTTCAACTTTATGTTCACCATCTACGTCACTATAGATTACCTCAGCACGAAAATCATTTAGTAATCGTTCTCCTACCACTTTTGTCGCAAATTTCACGTACAAACACTTACGAAAGTAATCTATTTCAAAACTGAGCACTTGGTTCGTAGGCACTTGGTAGACATCATGAAACCATCGATGAAAATCCAATGACGTGGGTCGCGTTTTTACATCAATGAAAACAAATTTCAAAGTGTTTTCTCTTTGTTTATTCATCGTGATCTATGTCATCGTATCCTCACTGGCTCTCGGTAATTGTAAACAAAACCTCGCTTGAACTCCAAAGGGGGAAAAAACTAACACAACACTAGGAAACCGCATACGGCCCAGCTAACTCGGACAGTTCGATCACTAAGCCTTCACACGCGAAGAGTGGATCTCGCTACGAACTGTTTCCTGCAGGCAGACTGCTCTACGTTAACTTAATGACGTTATACCCTTAAAAACATGTTGACGTTTATGAATACTCCCACCTTCCTGTGTTTCAAGCACATTTTCTCGACAAGTTGTGTAAAATATATGTTTTTGAGAACTATTCGATATTATGCAAGTTATTGTAAATAAAATGTCGAATAAACTCCTCTCAAATTTGCTTCTTTCTGCACAAACCTGATGGCAATTTCCTCCAGGTGGAGAAAAACTCTATTCAGTGTTTCAAACCCCCCAAATTTCAAGTCGAGCAAGCAGAATCGTTAATATCCTTCAAGGTTCTTTTTCCAATTTATTATTATGTTTGATTGTGTATTATAATAGCGGTTTATAGTTTCTAAGTTAATGGAAAGTGTTAAATTTGGAACCTATCACCGCAGCGTTTTTCGTCTAGTGGAAGGACCTACTCTAAGTTGGCTACTCTCACCTGGAGCCGAAATGCAATGTTGCTAAGTTTACGATTTTGGGACTTAGAATTCTTTCGGGACGGTCACATAAGATGTTGCGAAGTGTAGTTCATTCAAGCACCACTTATTGCACTCCAACCAAACACCAACTTTTTTGCACTTCATTCAAACACCACTTTTTGCACTCAAATCAAGCACAACTTTTTGCACAAATGAAACTACGCATTTAATTTTTTTGCGCTCAAATCCAACCACTTTTTACATATAATTTCTTTTCAATTTTTTGGAATTATTTTCAAACCACTTCTTGCACTCATTTGCAACAGCACTCTCTGAACTCGAATCAAACAACACTCTTTAACCTCAAATTAAACAAAGCAAATTTAATTTTTTGTAACAAAATTTTTGCACTGATGACACGCATTTGTAGCACCACATTTCTTCCACACATTTGTAACTAAATTTTTTAAAAACAAGATTTTTTGCAACACCACTTCTTGCACTCCAAACACCAACTTTCTTACACTTCATTCAAACACCACTTCTTCACACTTCATTCAAACACCAATTTTTCACGCATTTGGAACATCACATCTTACACTCCAAAAAAACACCAACTGTTTGCACTCCATTTAAACACCATCTTTTTTTAAACTTCATTCAACACCACTTATTGCACTCCGACCAAACACCAATTATTATTTTTTTGCGCTCATTTGGAACACATCTTGCACTCAAAACAAACACCAACTTCTTGTACTCCAATCAAACACCATCTTATTGCACTTTATTCAAACATTAATTTTTGCACTCCAATCAAGTACAACATTTTGCACAAATGAAACTACGCATTTAATTTTTTTTTCGCTCAAATCCAACCAGTTTTTATATACAATTCCTTCTTAATTTTTTTGCATAACTTTCAAACCACTTCTTGCACTCATTTGCAACAGCACTCTCTGAACTCGAATCAAAAACCACTCTTTACACTCAAATGAAACCAAGCATATTTAACTTTTTGTAACAAAATTTTTGCACTGATGACACTCATTTGTAGCACCACATTTCTTCCACACATTTGTAACCACATTTTTAAAAAAGCAAGAATTCTTGCAACACCACTTCTTGCACCCTAAACACCAAATTCTTTGCATTTCATTCAAACACCAACTTTATGCACTTCATTCAAACACCACTTACTGCACTCCAACCAAACCAACTTTTTGCCCTCCAAACAAACACCAACTTTAAGCACTTCATTCAAACACCACTTTTTGCATTCATTTGGAAGGAACACCACTTCATGCACTCACTCCGAACACCACTTCTTGCATTCCAAACAAACACCAACGTTTTGCACTCCAGTCGAACATCAAGTTTTGCACTAATCAACCCACACATTTAAATTTTTTGTAACAACTTTCTTGCACTCAAATCAAACAACAAATAAACAGCATTTAATTTTTTTGCACTCAAATCAAACCAGTTATTACATACAATTTATTATTTTTATTTTTTGGAATTATCTTCAAACCACTTCTTGCATTCATTTGCAAGAGCACTCTCTGAACTCGCATCAAACACCATTCTTTACACTCAAATCAAACAACGCATGTTTAATTTTTTGTAACAAAATTTTTGCACTCAAATCATACACCACTGATGACACGCATTGGTAACACCACATTTCTTGCACAGCACTTCTTGCACTCATTTCTCACACCACTTTTTGCACTTCAATCAATCACAACTTCTTGCACTCCAATCAATCACAACTTTTGCACTTTAATCAGACCACACATTTTAATTTCTTTGTAACAACCAAACACCAACTTTTGCACTTTATTCAAACACCAACGTTTTGCACTTTATTCAAACACCACCTCTTTTGCACTCCAATCAAGCACAACTTTTGCACTCAAATCAAACTACGCATTTAATTTTTTTTGCACTCAAATCCAACCAGTTTTTACATTCATTTTTTTAATTTTTTTGGAATTATTTTGAAACCACTTCTTGCACTCATTTGCAACAGCACTCTCTGAACTCGAATCAAACACCACTCTTTACACTCAAATCAAACCACGCATATTTAATTTTTTGTAACAAAATTTTTGCACTCAAATCATACACCACTGATGACACGCATTGGTAGCACCACATTTCTTTCACACATTTGTAACCACATCTAAATAAAAACAAGAAATTTTTGCAACACCACTTCTTGCACTGCTAGCACCAACTTTTTTGCAATTCATTCTAACAGCACTTCTTGCACTCATTTCTCACACCACTTTTTGCACTCCAATCAATCACAACTTTTTGCGCTCTAATCAAACCACACATTTTAATTTCTTTGTAACAACCAAACACCAACTTTTTGCACTTTATTCAAACACCACTTTTCTTGCACTCCAATCAAGCACAACTTTTTGCACTCAAATCAAATTACGCATTTATTTTTTTTGCACTCAAATCCAACTCAAATTAAACTAAGCATATTTAATTTTTTGCAACAAAAGTCTTGCACTAATGAGACGCATTTGTAGCACCACATTTCTTCCACACATTTGTAACCACATTTTTTAAAAACAACAAGATTTTTTGCAACACCACTTCTTGCACTCTAAACATCAACTTGTTTGCACTCCAAACAAACACAAACTTTATGCACTTCATTCCAACACCACTCTTTGCATTCATTTGGAACACCACTTCTTGCACTCATTAAGAACACCACTTCTTGCACTTCAAACCAGCACCAACTTTTTGCACTCCAGTCGAACACCAAGGTTTGCACTAATCAAACCACACATTTTAATTTTTTGTAACAACTTTAGTGCACTCAAATCAAACAGCATTTAATTTTTTGGACTCAAATCAAACCAAGCATATTTAATTTTTTGTTACAAAATTTTTGCACTGATGACACGCATTTGTAGCACCACATTTCTTCCACACATTTGTAACCACGTTTTTTAAAAAAACAAGGTTTTTGCAACACCACTTCTTGCACTCTAAACACCAACTTCTTTGCACTTCATTGAAACACCAACTTTATGCACTTCAAACAAACACCATCTTTTCTGCACTCCAATCAAACACCATCTTTTTGCAACTAACGTTCAAAAGGTGGAGACAGATATCGCAACTAAAAAACCTATATGAAGACTATCTATCTATAGGAAGAAACTACATTGGAACTATATCACATCATATTATGCTCTATCACTTTCATTCATCGATAATTTCAAAAAACACATCAACTCTGAGTTCTTTATCTAATATGATATCTCTATTTACACATGAAGATATCATTAACAAGTATGCTGATAAACTTAACTGGATCGAACTATGTAGAGGAAGAGAGTGGCATTATGAGAGGGAATACCCATACCTTAAACCAGACTTTGTATTAAGACATGAAGATCGTACAAGACAACTTATCAGATGGCCAGCATTGAAGTCTGCAAGCAATTCGAAGAATACTTAGACTGGAATTTTCTTTCCAATGTAGGGTCATTATTGAAACTTCCGTTTCTAAGAGCCTTCAGAGATAAACTTCGATGGGGAGCGATTTCAGAACAATGTAATTTCAAAGGTCTTCAACTAACAAAATTCTTAAATGAGTTTGGTGAGCGTTTAAACTGGACGTACATTACACCCTTGTTAGACGAATCACTAGTACGAAAATACCAGCAGAGAGTTCATTGGTCAAAAGTTAGTTTGCGTGATAAGAGTTTGAAAACAAGGGCTTATATTTAGATTCACTAATAGACTGTTACGACCGGCAGTTCTCAGAAGATTTCCTAATGAAGGTCAGAAACAAGATTGATATGGTTCAATTTTTAAATCACAACCAACATGTCAGTGAATCCTCCAAGAAAAACCTGCTGTTACTCTCGACAGGTTTATGTCCTGTAAACAGTGAAGAAGAATGCCCAGTATGCAAAGAACAAAAAAAACAGATGTGCAAAACACCATGCGATCATATGTTTTGTTTTGAATGTATAAGTAATTGGTTAAGAGAGAACAGCACGTGCCCTATGTGTAGGCGAACTATAAGACGTCCAACTAACAACGAGAATAATTACAGAACCCATTCAGATGATAACTATGATGACTTTGAGAACTGGTATTACATTAGTACATCTGATTCAGACGTTGAATTTGATATTGATGAAGAAGATGATAGCGCCGAAGAGTTAGAGGTCGAACAGAGAGCTCCCAGATCTGCAAGAAGACAAATATAAAATCGAAAAATATTTTAATATCTATAAGAACTAGGAACATGGATTCTATTATCGCTAAGCTAAACAAAGTAAGTAAACCAACTACCCAATACAAGAAACTAAATGAACTTCCACTAAACACAAAACTACTAATCAAAAAGGCTGAACAACAAGAAACTAAGGTAGGCACTAAGGTTGTTGTTTACATACGTGACTACAAGTTGTTTCTACCGGATAGATATCTCGAAGTATTTGATGAACAATCCAGAAATGTAATTAACAAGGTAAGGAGCATCTATATCTCGTTTATGAAGGCAAAATCAAATTGAGTGGTGATAGGAGCTTCCACAAAATTGAGTTTATAGGTCAAGAAAACGAAGAAGAAACAGAAACTAGTGATGGTGAAGATGACGATGAGTAGTGGAGGGTTGTTTTAGCATTAAGGCCTTTATGTTTAATACCATAAATGTTGTTTACATAAGTACACTTGTTTTACTAATCCACGAGTTATGAGAACTATCAAAACCTAACCACTTAACATATACTTGATCAGTTTTCTTTCTAAGCACCTTTTCTACCAAGTACACGTCCGGATACTTTGTCTTAAGCAGTTCGGGTTGATAGAATAAACCTTCAACATACTCTCCACTTAGATCCTTTAGTCTGTAGGTCGGTGGGTTAGATGATATTGTCTCGTACACCTCGAAGACCTATGTTGACCAGTTAGGTGTATAACCCTTCTCGAACATACCTTTGGATTTGCTTATTCTAACCTTATCTCCAACCTTGTATTTGCACTCAACAGCACGTACTCCTGCTTTTACACACTCTCTAACAGCATTTCCTCATTTCTTTATTAACCTCTACGGGCTTCATACCGATTGTTCTATGGACTCTATTGTTATATATTAATATTTGTAATATCTCTAACCATTTATAATCTCCTTGAGTAGTAAAGCGCTTCCATATGTACTGCTTAAGCGTTCTGTTAATTCTACAACAAAAGCTTTTTGACCACTGTAACTTAAGTAATGGTTAATATTATAATTTTTCATCAACTTTTTAAAGTCTTTGTTATAAAACTCTTTGCCTTGATCTGTTTGTAAAATGTTAGGATGTCTATTATTTAATGCTAATTCAAAAGCGTTTGAAACATTAATACCAGTCTTATCTTTAACAGGAATAGCAAATACATACTTAGAAAACACATCAATCACTGTTAGTAAATACTTATAACCTATATTTAGTTTTGAAACATTTTTTAACAAACCACTACCCATCTCAACAAGATCAACTTGCCATAAATCATCTATTCCTTTTGTAATAATGTTTAATCTTTTAAAGTTCTTTCCTAATGGTTTATGTATTTTTTCGATGATGTCTTCTCTAACACCTTTACCTTCTACTAGTCAATCATTCTTCTTTACAAACTGTGTCTTCGTACTACCACATACAGCACATACGCCTTTTTTATATTTTTTTTCATGTTTTGTTTGTTCAATTCTAATAGTATCTTTCTTTGTATCAGTATGCTAATTACACTTAACACAATACATCATTACTTTTTATTTAATATAAAATTATGTAAATTATCTTTCTATATAAATATTAACAATCAATAGTTGTTCCTCTACCATAGCAGAATTCTTATTTGGTTCTGGTTGAAATTAAAACGAAAGGTTTCAATTAGAGTACTGTTTAAAAATATATTTGTGAAGTATTTATCAGGGTTTAATTCCATATGTATTATGTTACCATTATAGAGAAACCTGTAACTATTAGATAGATTAAATATTCTGAAGATTGAATTCTTAACATTTTTAGTTTTCAGTCGACACAACAAGCTTATAGTTTCTTTCTTCATAATTAGCAAATTTGTTTCTTTCTGCATAATTTCATGGTCTTCTTTTGTACCAAGGTTATCTATAACATCATTTTTAACAACATTATCTAACGCCGACGATATGTGTGATTTGTATTCTGTAAAGGTTTGTCTCGATACAAGATCATGATGTATATAATGCATTCGCGTTTTAAATTGATCAAAATCTTTCTTACTCACATAATTATCTAATGAAGGTGTTTTAACATCGTCTTTCCTAGCTATAAAATTACCGAATATATCCATATTTATTACATAGCAACTTTTATGGATCTATCCATAAAAGTTATTACACATATTTTCTCCACAAATTTTTATTTGTCTTCAATTTATACATAACATCTTTAAAGGGAAAGCCCTCATTTAAGAATTTTAAAACACTAACACAAAGATGACCACAAATAACAGAGTCAAAATTTTGTATACGACTATCATTGTAATAGATGTTAGAATTTTCAAGATATTGTATTAATGGTTTAGGTGGCACACCTCCATAAGAATCAAACACATACTTAATACCATTATCTTTCCAATAGCATATCCAATGTGTTCCAATGTTCTCAGATTTATCCAAATTAACAAGTCTACACTCATACTGCTTAATTTGTTTAGGTCATGTATCGCTCATAAATATACCTCTGAAATGTTTAATCTTTAACTTCTTAACCAACCTCTCAATATCGAAGTCGCTTAAAGGTTTTAGTTTTTTGTCCTTTCTCTAAGTGCACCTGAACCTTGTTTTTCCTACATCGCTAGGTTGTCTTTTTTGTTCTTCTAGTTCTTGTTTGTTCTTTTGAGCATCTATAACAGTTTTAGCAATTGCAGCCAATCCTCCTGCAAGTGAACCAACAGCTCCTAATGCTGCAAGTATGGCTGGTATTGTAAAAATAAAGCCACCAATATGTTCTTTTGGCGAACTTTTAAGTTTTTTCATCTGCTGCGTAGTTAGAGATAAATTTATTCCTTTACCTTCTTTAATCTTTTTAATCTTATCTTTAAGTTGTTTTTTGGTTAGTACATGATCAATTTTCAAAGTAACAAGTTCGTTGTGAGGAATAGTAAAAGTACCTCCTTTAATCGAACACATTCCTATTTATTATATAGAAAATCTTTACAAACCCCATTCTGTTTTTAAACCTAAACCTAAATTCACCTTAGCCTTCATCGCTAAAGCAGTTCCTAAAGCAGATAATTTTTCAGTAATTAGCGGTGAGTCTTTATCAAATACTCTTTCCCATGCTTTATTTTCTAATTCTTTGTCCGCAATATGCCTTGAGGCTGTATCTCGATTGTCTCTGTAGTATATATCATGTTTTTTACATGCTTCGTCTACTGGATTGATACCATTATCTCCTCTTTCTTATCGTTGTTGTAGCTTGGTTCCAGGACCGCAATATCTAAATCCAGGTATATGTAATTTAAATGTAAATTTATTTATCAAATCATTTACTAATCCGTTACCATATTTCATATTGTTCCAAAATTTTGATATTAATGTGTTTAATATCTTAATCAAATAGCCTATGCCTTTTGGATCATTTAGTATAAATTGTGAAAGTTTAGAGTTGATCGTGTCCATTATGCCTACTTTCTCATTGTAAAAATTATTATTTCCTGCTTTTTCTTCCCCATCAATAACAATCAACCTATCTATTAATTTTCGAACATCATCCATCCAAATATATTCTTCAGGAAGTTCTGTGTATTGTTTAATACCTTTACCAGCTTGTGCTTTTTTTGGCGACTTTTTCATTTCTTCCCAAATAGGTTTTATGTACAAACAACGGCAAAGGTAATAGTAGACCTCACGGCGAAGTGGGTTAGAAACCCTGCGTGCTTCAGGAAAGCTTTGATAAGGCCCCTGAATTGTATCGAGCTGAACCAGGAAGTGGGAGCGCTTTAATCCCCAAGTCCATTCTTCAAAACAAATGCCAGAAGAGGTTTGTGTGTGAATTTGCTGGGTGATGAGAAGTGTATATGTTATTGTTTTCTGTTTTCGTTATTTTACGTTGCTTTGCTACCTCTGGAACTTGAATGACGAATAGAGTGATTTGACGAACTGAAAACCAACCCTGTGGCAAATTGGTTAGCGTAACGCGCTTCAAAGTCGAATAGCTGGGTTTAGAACCTGGTCTTCATCCCACTTCCACCTATCACACCTTTAATCTTTATTATCGAAATTAACGGAGACTGGTAGAACAATGGCATGAAATAACAAAAATCTAACCTTCGGTGTCGGCTTCTGAGCTTGAAGCATTGTTGTTTCGTCAATCAATAGCAACGTTAGACCGTGAGAGTGAAATGAAATAATTCTTATTTTCTAATGAATAGTAACAAGAGAAGAGCTATAGGTATTCCTCGTATTTTCGCAAAAAACTAATTTCCAGTCTATAGTGATAATGAACTCTATTTAGTGTCCGAAATATGTTTATAATGAATGTATGTTAATCGATGCAGATGTAACCCATTACGGAGAGCCTTCACGATGACGTAGTGATAACGTCAAGCCTTGCAATCAAGGGGCCCTGGGTTCCATACCCCTGGGAGACATATGAAGGCTTGGATCCCACTTTATACAGTAGGCCTAGTTCCGATTAGCCTATCTGTGCATAAAATGGACTTGAAACAAAAACCCAAACTAATTAAGAACTTATTGAAAAATGCTGCCTATATCAAGAATGGTAACAACGAAAATGATTTCGAAAAGCAACAATACGCAAAGCACCTCAAATCCCCACTGGCTTACAACATGATACTATTCGTCACATAAGAATTATTATTTTAGAGTTCAAACTCTGACATTTTCAGAAATTTGCAGCCTTGAAATTCATTGTTTCTCTCAGTGAATTCGAGTCAATTGAAACATTTTGCGTTCTTGCGAGATTATCTATTAGGATCAAATTTGGACATAACGAATGTAAGTAGAGAAAATGTAACTTGTATATCAAAATTGTCATGTCCAAATGATATCCGAAAGTAGTGTTTAGCACACGCCGGCCGAATGGTTAGCACATCGCACTACGATCCCGGGTTCGAATCCTAGCCTGGGTATGAATGTTTGTGAGTGTCCATTCATCAATTTCATCATATCATCACTCATTCATCCTCATCTTAGCAAATTAGCCAAAAGTGGCACAAGAAGCGAAGTAAAATTAAACAATTCAATCAATCCATTCAAGTATAGGCCATGATTGTATCTGGTATGTGAACGAGATGTGTCCCTCCTCTCAAACAATACGTGGCTTATCCCCACCGAACGAAGTGTGGATTAATGTCACTTTCACTTATAAATTAATTGTCCGAAAGCAGGTATTAGACATAAACAGAACAAAAAATACTCCTGAGGAATTACAAATGTTATAAGCCAGTTCATGGTCGGGAGTTATTGACGATCTTCCCAAACCTATCCGCTCTAGATTTCGGGTTCAAGTCCTGGTCTGGCAATTTCCTTTTTAAGTGTTCCTTCATCAATTTAATCTGATTATCAACAATCTGCATAGTTGCGATTAATTATAAAAGTAACATAAAAGCAAAGCAAAATAAGATCAAATAAAAATAATTGTAAAATGACTACAATATCAGAACTACATTTGAAAAATAAAATGTTAGCAGAAGATTCATCTTCAAACAGGCGTTTGGGGAGAACTGTGTAGACAGACAGCACGCTCCCGAAAGTTGCCAATCCACGTGTGGCATGACCATCGATACTGGAGTTGTGCTTTTCAGGAAAGTTTGCTCTATGCTCCTCAAGCGTCTTATCAAGAATGCCTCGATGTTCGCAGCATTGCCAACTTATTTTCCGTCGGGAAAATCTTCTTTCTCCTATTTAATTTGCCGTTGGCTGTACATGTAAAACAAATTTCGAGATTGATATTCCGTGTATAACAAAATTACAACAGGGGAATTTGAGCAAAAGATAATTTTGCGTTATTCGTTACAAATAAATATTTACTTTTTATGAACTACCACGCAATAGAAATTATTGTATCGCATTTATTAATTACATCTTGCGAATCGCATAGTAAGTCCGTTAGTAGCTATTATGAATGACAAGGTGTGTAACACAGAGGTTTTCTCCAAGAACTCTGGTGAACTTAAAGTGGATAAACATCATAGTAATATCTCACCAAAGTATTCAACATTTCTAACAATATTATGTATATCTGGACTCATATTAGTGGTAATTTGTGAATATTTTCGAGCCATATGTCAAAAATATAACTGTGTGTCAGTGGAAGAATTGTTCTTACATTGAATACTGAAACCAGTTTTTCTTTAATATGAACAGTATTACCTTCCTGATTTTTAAATATTACGTTGAACATGTATTGATTATGCTGTGTAACAATCTTCATTGTGGTAAAACCGGGGACTCACGATCAAGCAATTACCCGAAGTGGAGTGTCTTTTTCATCACAATATATTACTTTATTGCTATATTATTTTTCTACTTTCTGAGCAAATAACAGTGATGACACAGTTATTTTCTGTAAGGGCTGTCCTTCTCCTCTCCAACAATACCTAAATCATCACAATAGTCCACGTAGTTTCCAAGATATGACACATGTTGTGTCACATGGTGCGTTCATTCGTCCACCCATTTTCTGAAAATCTTCAAATTTTCAAAAATGTGTAACTTTCAACATATTTGTTAGACAAATCTAATATTACATATCTGTCATATTGGATCAAGTATGTATCAGTAAAATAAGTTGGAAGCAAATCCGTGACTATTAAGCAACTTTATGTCTTTCAATTGTGTAATTTCACGTGGAATGACCCAATAATTTGAATTGTGCATAACCTTGTCGAGTTATCCAGATTCCTATTTTCGAACTAGAACTGTTAAGACGTTTAGTTTCGAAAGCATTAAACTTCGTGAAGTGTTCACAATCCTATATTCGCTTGATATTTATGAAGGCATATTTCGGACTGGATAGTCTTGCTGTGTGGCTTTTACGGACATAGCTGCCAAAGGAAAATATGCATGTAAAAGTGTATTTCGGTGTACATGCTCTGCCTAGGTTGCTTTTTGCTCGG
Organism: Lepisma saccharinum; assembly: GCF_977018435.1. Taxonomy (NCBI): domain Eukaryota; kingdom Metazoa; phylum Arthropoda; class Insecta; order Zygentoma; family Lepismatidae; genus Lepisma; species Lepisma saccharinum. Next base: position 89,114,196 of record NC_139231.1, on the reverse strand, counting down.
TAGTCCGGGAAGCCATCGGTTGGGTTTTCTCAACTGCTTCCCCGTTTGAAAGGTAACAATAGCTGCCCCGGTGGTTGGGGGGGGGGGGGTGTCGTTTGTCGGAGGTATAAATACCGGTTCCGACTTGTTACGTTCTCTCATATCTCAGGCTCGCAGAGACTTCGATACAAGGCCCGATGGAGTGAGGCCGTTTTTATGGATGTATAGAAATACATCGCGGGTTAGCGCTATGGTAAATAGTGCGCTCGTAGAGTAAAGTCTTGATACGTGCAATTCTCTGTTCATAATGGATTTGTTATGGAACGATGTATAGTATACGGCGAAGTGTAAATAAATGTTGTAAATAAACAGACAACTACGTGAGACATCAATTCTTTACAACAGTCTTAATAACGTAACAATAAATCAAAAGTGGTAGGACATGATTATGTATGTTTTATCCAGAACACATCTTTCTGTTGCATTTTCGTAGAAGCAAGACACTTTAATGCTTTCCGTTAGCCTTTCTACGATGGCAATTTAGAAAAGTGCAATTGATAACTTGGCTTGCTTACCTTCGAAAAACCACCAGCTTACACTTCATGAAGTTGAATATCACCCGAACGTTTCTTCGGTTTCAAACAATCCTTTCAACGATATATCTTCCTAAACCTCTAACCACACAAAACCAGAATGGAAACAAACCTGTTAAGAAGCAGTAGTTCGTACATCACACCTCACTTCGCAACCAATCAGCTTCTTCCGCACCCTCCAACGTACGAAACAAGATTCAACTTGCACCGGAGTACAGGTGGGGGAAATCACTCCTAGTGAAAGGGCAGTGGGTAATGAAAAATTATGGAGTGTGGTCCCTCCTATAATTAAAACTTGCTTTTTACACAGAACGAGGATTTCCCCCCCGCCCGCAAATTCTGCGTCCCTGAAAAATATTTGCCAAAAGCTAAACATGGCGGAAGTACATGCTTTGTCGTAGAGGAATCATCAAATCAATATTGCCAGGTAATAGTACTTCGGGATCGTTCAGTGTATAATGGCCGTAATATGGAATATGTTATGTATATTCAGTTAATAGGATCGCTGTTGGCAAATAGAAATTGAAATAATCTGTAGGATATATTTACATTTCCCCCTCATTATCAGGACGTCGACAAAATAAATTACAATGTTGAAAACAAAATATTACTTTTTCTTCAAAAATAAAAATAACATTTACTTTTCTATTTTAATATCAAATAGAAACTGGTTATCGCGGGTTTATGATTTTATTATCGTTATTATTATTATTATGATGGAAATTAGAAGAAAGTATGTTAGTAGTTGAATTTCTAATGATAATAATAACATCAGACAAATTCACCATGCATACATGCTTTGTATAAAGAAGAAATATTTATACTGTTAGTATTATTTGAAACTGAAACATATGCCTACCTGGTGCGCAGTGGTAGTGTCGTCGGCTTGTAATCATGGGGTCCCGGGTTCGATACCCGGTGGAGGCACATAGTGGTTCGGATCCAACTTTAAACTGTAGGTCCAGTCCCAATTAGCTTTTCTGTGCATAAAGTGGACTTAAAACACCAAATCAATCAATCAATCAATTAAAACTGAAACAGGAATTATTGACAATACACACTCTGTAGGCATACAGCCCAAACTCAATAATTATACTGTAATGATATTTACCCTATATATTTATCTGCGTGTACTGTATTTAAGTTACTATTAACATATTTACTTATCTCTTTGATGTTTAAGATATAATGTAATTCTATAATTTAAGATTTTATTTTAGTGGCACGTATACATCAAATTTATGCTAGGATAGGATAAACGGGTCTGGATCTATAGTTTAAAGTGGAATCCAAACCAATGTGTCTTCACAGAGCTTCGAAACCAAGATCCCATTTTTTTGTAGATGAACCTGTGTGATTCCATGTTATGGAAACGTACCTGGCAGGGAAACTGACACAACGACATGCACTCTGTCCCATTATCTCTGGAGCAGCGAACGAAAACCAATCTCTGTGCAAGTAGTGACGCGAGACGGCTCCACCAATGAACACGTGAGAGGAACGGGATTGCGCGGATGGGAAAAGCGACTGCTGTTACCATTCTTTCCAACAGCATGCACTGCTTCGCTCTGCCCACTCGATCCCCCCCTCCCCCTTCTCTGCCGCTATGCACGGCCTTGCTCCAGATATAGTTCGCACAGGGTATAGAAGGGAGGAAATTTCAATCCGAAAAGGAATTTTATATACCCCTTCCGGGCGACTTCGTTTATTGTGTTTTCAACGGTGCGCGACCGAGAGCTAGAATTAATCCCCGACCAATTGAAAATATCATAGCTGCTTTATGTTTACGGCCATGAAACTTCGCGGTTCCGAGTTCAAAATGTTCTTACGGGCGGACTCTTTTTGTGCGAGCGCGTGTGTGAATCGTACGTCGTGTTCAACGAGCCACGGTGCTCGGCGGAAACCTCAACGCGATTAAATCCTCCGCACGGGGCATTCGGAAGAGGTAGCCGACGGCGCAAACGGCCAAACCGCAGCGTGGCGAAAAAAAGGGGCCGGAAAATGCAAGGGGGGAACCCCCCTCCCTCCTAACCTAGCCTTGCTCAAACATTCATACCTCGGTTCCTCGGAGAAACGGACGGTTAACAAAGCTGAAAGTGAGGGGAGACGCTTCAAAGCCTTGTTTGACCATACATGCGCATGTTGCAAAACTCGTTAGCCGACGGTAAGGTGGAATGGTCGCGAAATTGCGAGGCAAAAAAGAAATTAATTTCTCAGCCTATGGAACAGGACCATTCCACCTGAAATTCGTTTTCTGCACCGTAGCGTCTCCTTGTATTGTTACCACGAACCGCAACTGGCTTTATAAATATTTTGCAAGACAAGCACAGTATGCGGTACGATGGGCGCAAGGTATCAAATTTCAATTGGAAAACAATTCTTACTTCCACGTGCTCATACTCGTCGACAACCTAACTTGCCACTTACGTAGTACAAGGAAATTTGCCAACGATCATCTTTCAATGTTTTGTTTCCTCCGATTGGCCATATTTAGGTATTCAGTGGCCCTTCAAGCTACGAGGGTGGGCTGAAAAGTAATGCCTCCTCTATATATATATTTTTTTTTTGACGGTGTAAAGACATTTTGGATTTTGAGCAACCATGCATTGTACTCTTCAAACTTCCCCCTTCTCCATTCCAAGTTTCAAACTTCTATCACTATGGGTTGCTGAACTAGAGCGAGGAAAATGGCAAGCATGTAACCATACTATATCGGTGCACCTGAAACTGCGTGTGGTGACAGAGTTTCTAACTGCAGCAAATGTGTCCCCCAAGTGACATTCTGAAAAGCTTATTAATTCTGACATTTTGACAATAGATTCAAAACTTGATTTTTCGAGAAATTCGTGTTCAATTCTAATATTCGTTTGGAACTCATTTTCTACACAAACCAAATCAGAGAATGTCAATTGGGGGACACATTTGCTGCAGTTAGAAACTTGGGCACCACACACAGTTTCAGGTGCACCGACATAATATGGTTACATGCTGCCATTTTCCTCGCTCTAGTTCAGCAACCCATAGTGATGGAAGTTTGAAACTTGGAATGGAGAAGGGGGAAAGTCTGAAGAGTACAATGAATGGTTGCTCAAAATCCAAAATGTCTTTTCACCGTCAAAAAAAAGTAAAAAAAAAAAATAGGAGGCATTACTTTTCAGACCGCCCTCGTAATTCTAGTGTAAATAATTTATGAGATACGACAGACAATCTTGAATCTATAGTGAAATACCCATTTATATAATGTGATGCAAAAATTTATCATGAGATTGCAACTTATCTCTGAAAGGCAAATAAGAATATCCTCCACTCAAAAATTTAGTTCCAATTTGGAGGGAAGTGCGCAGTTTATGTAGACATTTGCGTATAGCTTTGAACTATAGGGATGGCCACAAAATCCGGACAACGGATTTCAAGTTGTCCAATATCAGTTTCAGAAGCAACGTGTAATCAGGATAGTACAGATTTGATTAAGTACTGACGAAGAAAATAATATGTGGATAGCCCGTACAACGGATAAACGATTGATTGATTTGCTTTATTATACTTCTCCTTTTGTGCCACTTTTGGCTAATTTGCGAAGATGGGGATGAGTGATGATATGATGAAATTGATGAATGGACACTCACAAACATCCATGCCCAGGTCAGGATTCGAACCAGGGACCCCTGGCGTCGTAGCGCGATGTGCTAACCACTCCGCCACGGGGCCGGCTAACGGATAAACGATAAAACTGACCGGATAGTGCACACATTAGGATATCCAGACATTTCGCATCATCCGAATATACGGATATCGGTTAATCTGGACAATTCGGATAGCCGAATAATACGAGGTCCATTCAAGTTGTAAGGTCTCTTATTTCTTTCTTCATTAATAGAAGCAGTTATAAACGTGAGAGTTGTTTGAGAAGAAGCATCCATTCTTAAAGGCTGACGAGGCCAGATTACAGTGCGATACGGTCCGTAGGAAGCTAGTGGCGCTTTCTAACGACAGACATGTTTTTGATACACGGAATGACATCATTTACATCGACAGAACAGCGTGTTATTATCCATTTTCTTCACCTGCGTGGAATAATACCCATCGATATTAATTTTAAATTGACTGAGACATGCTGTGGTGGTGTCATGGATGTGAACAATGTGCGTTCGTGGGTCCGATAGTTCAAATAATGTTGAACTTCGTATGAAAACAAACCAAAGGAGCCTCGGCGACGATCCAGCCGCCAGTTACTCCATTGCTGAGAAAAGTGATGTTTTGGGACAGCGAAGGCGTTATACTCGCGCATTGCTATCCTAAGGATACCACAATGATGGGTACAAGCTATGAAACTGATTTGAGGACCAAGTTGCTTCCAGCATTGCAAAAGAAACGACCGGAAATGGCTGCAGCTGTGTTATTTCATCAGGACAGCGCACCTCCTCATCGGGCGGCCATTGCTCAGACGCTCTTCATGGAAAACAAATTTGAAGTGAATCACATGCTCTATCCATACTCATCTGACCTTGTACCTAGCAATTTTTGGCTCTATCCAATGCTCAAACACAGTCTCCGTTGTCGCACGATGCAGTTCCTCTCTTGCATCAGTGATTATTCAGTATACAAAACAGACTCCTAAAAAAACGTTTGCTGAGACCATGCTATCGTGACGTCAGCGTTGTGAAAAATGTGAACGTCTAGACGGTGATTATATTGAGAAGTGATGGCAGTTCAGATTTCTGAGGTAGTATATATTTTTCAAAATAATTTAGGAGACCTTGGACTTGAATGCATCTCGTATGTATATCCGGATATGTGAACATTGAATTGGCCATCCATACTTTGAATAGACTTTTATATATATATATATATATATATATATATATATATATATATATATATATATATATATATATATATATATATATATACAGGGTGTCATTTTAATGGCGCCCACGGACCACGGAAACGTATAGAGGACATCAAAACAAACAACTTTTCTCAGTAACATTTTTCTCGTTGGTGCATCGTTTCGGCGTTACAGTAGTTCAAAAAAGCCCGTTTTGCCGCCTGAATGCTGGCAACCACACACAACATTTGATTGCATTTGTGACGTCATATCCCGTCGTGAAGCAATGCGTTCCAGGGTTACCAGGAACACTCATAGTCTGTGAAAAATTACATAGCTACAATCAGCCATATTATGTACCGTAAAACAAAACGAGAAAACACGTTCTGTAACCTAACAGGAAGTAAACAAACGATACGAAAAATGGTAGAAAGAAAATAGAATTCAAGTGGAAGTAGTCATATCGAAGTTTCTGTTAGCTTACATATAAAATATTTGCAAATTTAGTTACCAAGTTGGTATCTACAATTTAGTCTATCCACTTCGTCCTTCTGATACTAGTTGTCTGTGACACACTGAACAGATGACAAAATATAAATGAAAGAACTCAATTCCAAAGGTAAGCAACACATAACATAATGTATATTCAGGGCATTATGAGGCAAGTGGCAAAAATGGTTGAAAATACAGGGATATAAATAGTAGTAAAAAAAACTCTCCGACGATTGTGTTTATCTACGCACCGGATACACATGTAATAGTTTGCAACTCTGAACAGGGAAGTATATTCGCTACTGATTCATCATTAGATTGTTACTGTGGTTGTACGTGTTTTAGTCGTAATGTAACAACGTGAACCTCAGATACTCCGTTATCACCACAAAAGTACCACAAGGCATCTGGACACAAACCTGTAGATATCAACCTTGCAACGAGATAAGCAAATATAATTGACACGTAGCTGGGCGTAAACAGCCAAATGTAAGTTGTAAGTAGAATAAAATTTATTGTTGTTGATATTTGACATGTAGGCTGAGTTAAAATCCGATAATGACACTTCATTTTGAATACGTTTTTTACCATTTCTCATATCGTTGGTTCACTTCCCCCTTCCCCTGAGATGATTGCTGATCTGGCTGATATGCTGTCATGTTCGGTTTACTGGACGCGTTTCTCGCTTCGTTTTACAGCTAATAATGTGGTTGGTAGTTTGTAATTTTTCACAAAATTTGTGTGTTCCTTGCAACCCTACCGTGCGCTATTTCGCCGCAGGAAATGACGTCACAGATACGATCAAATGTTGTGTTGGGTTGCCAGCATCCAGGCGGCAAAACGGTCTTTTTTGAACGGCTGTAGACTCGAATTGACGCACCAACGAGAAAAATGTTACTAGGAAAAGTTTTGTTTTGATGTCCTCTACACGAATCTGTGTTCCGTGGGCGCCATTATATATACAGGGTCCGTTCTGAAAGTATCCGAACTGTCCGTAGCGCGGCGCGAGAATCGGTCGAGGGTTCGGGTAAGCTGCGCCAAGTGGCAGTGGGGACCTTAACCTTCAAAACAAGGCCTCGCTCAGTTGCCTGCGAGCAGTGGTTGAGGTGCAAACGCTCGTGTTGTGTACACGGAAAAAAAGTCGCTTCGAGAATTTGCAGTTGGTGGATTTGGTGAAAATGGAGCGCACTTTGGAACAACGCTACGCTGTGAAATTTTGTGTTAAATTGAAAAAAACAACTTTACCGAGACTTTAACCATGCTGCGGGAGGCTTACGGCGAGGAAGTGATGTCCCGCACTCTAGTTTACACATGGCACACGGCGTTCAAGGAAGGAAGGGAGGTGTTCGAGGACGAACAACGCTGAGGGAGGCCGTCCACGCCGAAAACAGAGGAAATGTGGCCCGTGTGAAAGCTCTGTTAGACAAAGACAGGCGCTCAAGTCTCCAGATGATTGCAGAGGAGGTGGGACTGACGAAAACGCAAGTTTTTGAAATTGTTACCCAAAACTTGAACATGCGCAAAATCTGTGCAAATATGGTTTCGAAGATTTTGACGGACGATCAAATGCAGTGTCGTGTGCAAATTGCCCGCGAAATTGTGGAACGTGTGGACGGTGACGAAACGTTTCTCGACCGAGTGATAACCGGGGATGAAACCTGGCTATTCGAGTATGACCCCGAAAGCAAGAGACAAAGTTCAGAATGGCACACACCCGCGTCCCCTCGTCAAAAGAAGGCCCGGATGTCAAAATCAAAGGTGAAGACAATGCTCCTTGTCTTTTTCGACGCGAAGGGGGTCGTGCACGAAGAGTTTGTACCTGCTGGGACCACCGTGAATGCAGCTTACTACAAAACAGTGCTTCAGCTTCTCCGACAGAGGGTCCAGCGCGTCCGGTCTGACATCGCCGACAGGTGGGTGCTTCACCACGACAACGCGCCGGCTTACACAGCGCTGTTGGTAGGTGAGTTTTTGGCCAACGTACGCGTGACTAAGCCGCCTCATCCCCTTACATCCCGGACTTGGCACCGGCCGACTTCTTTTTGTTTCTCAAGGTCAAAACGGTGATCAAGGGGAAGCGTTTTGCGTCAACTGAAGAGGTTCAAGCTGCCACGATCACAGCATTAAAGAGGGTGTCAGTCAAGGACTGCTGTGAACAGTGGAAAAGTCGCTATACTCGCTGTATTGAGGCTGAAGGTGCCTACATTGAAGAATATTGACAGGAGTTGTAATTATCATCAATAAATTGATTCCAAGTAAATAAGTTCGGATACTTCCAGAACGGACCCCCTGTATGTATACATACAGGGTGTATCAAAAAGAATCATCCAATTTGGCAAGTCTATATATCTGAAACAAATAAACATATACAAATATTTTTTTTGCCCATGAAAGTGAAACTCAAAAAGTTTTTGTTGCCTCTTCATAGGTGTTCAATATGCCCCCCGTGAGATACACGGCATATGTCCATACGGTAATAAAATTGTTCCAAAACTGCAGCTAGCATGTCTTCAGTTACAGCTTCCACAGCTGCTGTTATGCGATGTCTCAGTTCATTCATTGTTCTTGGTAGCGGAGGCACATAAACGGAGTCTTTTAGAAACCCCCACAAGAAATAATCACAGACAGTCAGGTCAGGTGACCTTGGAGGCCAGTAATGTAACGCTGCATCATTTGGTCCAGTGCGACCGATCCATCGTTGTGGAATTTTTCGATTTAAAAATCCCCGCACTTCCCGATGCCAGTGTGGCGGTGCCCCATCCTGTTGGTAGATGAATCATTCGAATCAGTCTCCAACTGTGGGAAAAGATAATACTCAAGCATATCAAGGTAGGTTATTCCCGTCACAGTGTTGTCTGCCATGAAAAATGGACCGTACACCTTGGTTCGGGAAACTGCACAAAACACATTTAATTTTGGAGAGTCCCTCTCATGTTGTACAACTTCATGTGGTTGTTCCGTTCCCCATATTCTCACATTATGGCGGTTGACCTTTCCACTCAAATGGAAGGTTGCCTCGTCACTAAACACTAAGCGTTGAACAAAACTGTCATCGTCTTCAATCTTGCCAAGAATGAAATTACAAAACTCCATACGTAGTTCCTTGTCGCCTTCACAAAGAGCTTGTAGTAGCTGAATTCTGTATGGTTTCATGTGTAAACGACGACTCAACACACGCCAGACGGACATCGGGGGCATGTTGAGCTGTCGACCTGCACGACGAACGGATTTCTGCGGACTGCGTGTAAAACATTGACGGACGCGCTCCACGTCTGCGTCGGACACTCGGGGGCGGCCCGGTGATTTTCCCTTACACAAACAGCCTGTTTCTCGGAATTGTGCATGCCATCGTCTAATGCTCTGTGCAGTAGGAGGGTCCACACCATACCTAGTACGAAAGTCACGCTGAACAGTTATCACTGACTCGCACTGCGCAAAACGTAGTACACAAAACGCTTTCTGTTGTCCAGATGCCATTTTCACCAGAACTGAAGTGGGCGTTCACCGTGTAAAACTTGAGATATTCTTCTTTCCAACAGCACGTTGTTCACTCACATATCTGAAAAGACAGAAAAGATATTATTGTTTAAAATCGGATGATTCTTTTTGGTACACCCTGTATATTCAGTGGCCTGTCTCGCTCTCGGTCTTGTCTCGACAAGTTTTGAAGCGAAGGTCTCGGTGCCATACTTATCCTGTGGAGAGGTTGCTCGGAATAAAAAAAGTCATCACGGAACGAACGATGTAAAACACGTGTCATCAGGACCATCCGGCACCGTCGTGATGAATCGCTGCATTAGTCCCCCACCCTCCCCGCCCCGTGACGCTGAGTCTGAAGGACCCTCTCCTTCCGACGAACGTACCGAAGACGCCGTCGTAATCCGTTTAACCTGCTAAGTGGGCACTGTTTGTGGAATCGTCCTTCGGTTCACGAAATCAACCGGACAAAATTTTCTCCCCCATCCTTTTTCTCTCTGTCGTTCCTCCTCCAGCGGAATCCCAAGAGTGGCTTGGGCCAACAACCGTAGGATTTCGGAGGCAACCAAACGTGGTGGTTTTTCATGGTGATTGGTCTCGTGACCTTTAGGTCCGGCAGGTAAACAATCTCCGGTCGCTTTCCGTCTCATCTCCGACGCTGATTGAAGCTCTAAGAACAGAGCGCGTGGGAATAAGGGGGTGGGATAACCTTCAAAGGGAATCTATTTAAAAGCGTAATATTTGGTACCTTAATGGTGCTTTAATTCTTCAGCAAAGGCACTGTACTGCCCACCACGAAGGTATAATTATGGTTATCATCAATTCAGTTTAATTCTATCATTTTGTACGCGTCTACCACCGTCAACACAAATAGTATTTTTAGAGTCTCCTTAAGAAACTACCATATTTGCGGCGTATAAGACGCTCTCCACTCCCTCTTTTGTGCACACTTTTGAGAAAAAAGCTTTCTCACTTATTTTAGACTAAATTTTAATTTTATAATTAATTTACAGTATTTCAAGTATAAAGTAATGTGTAGGTCTACTTTCAAAAATTAACTTATCTAATCTAACTTGGAAAGAATGCATTTCAATCTTCTTCGTCAAACGCCGCAAGGAAGCAAGAAAGAAATCGTCTAACTCAGGACAGAGAAAATTTCCAGAAATAAAGGTAATCAAAAACTGAGTATTGGCGAATAAGACGCACCCTGCTTTTCAGACCTATTTTTAAAGGTAAAATATGGGTCTCATACGCCTACAAATACGGTACTTTTATTTTTGTAGTATGAAACTGTGCAGAGATCTTTCTACACTAATAGCCGTTGTGTTGTCATTTTATCGTCTATGGAGCCCTGATGAATACAATATAAATGCTCTACTATTCCACAATCATGTTAGTACCTGTGGCCTGGGAGCAGCAGCAGTGGACCTAATGTCGCATTAGTTCGCATATTTTCCGAGGATCCAGATATCGTAGCGGTACGGTAGATACAGTCAGAAGTCAAATGCTATTTTGGGTAATCACGACGATAAGGCTAAAAGGCGATGAGATGATACTGGTTTAGGGAGACTCACAGATGAATGCCCTGCCAGGACTCGAAGCTGGAAACATCGGTGGCGAGATCGTTCAGCATGCATACAGCCACCGAGGTGGCTTTGTTAAAAAAAAGAATACGATGTGTTTTAATGATTCTACAACAGTCATTTTCTCCTGACTGTTCAAGGTCAATGCAGTCATGAGATATTGCTGCCAACAGCACCCCCAGTCGATGGATGAGCTGTAAATATGCCTCTGCATAGAGGTCTAGCATAAATGATGTAATCGGTTTGAAAAGTATATTACTTACATTTAATGGAATCCAGGTGCATAACATTTGTACGAATGGAAAGATAAACTTATTTATGATAGCCAAGTAGGTATTTATAAGTGTGTGTGTATATATTATGTGTGTATGTGTGTGTGGTAAAGTGCTCTTCTTGGAGCGAAACAAATTCAAGTACTTCTCTTTAAAGATCTGAGAACAATTCAGGATAGTCCCTTGAAATGTAAAGGACAGACTGAGAGAGAAAAAATTCCAAGTCGATTTTCAGAGCTGCAGGTTTACAAGTACATAAAAAGTCACATGCTTTATTTTCAAGCGTGTGGTATTCGCTTTCAACTTCCAGTGTTGTATGAAAGGGCATGCACAAATTGGCGGATCTGGAATTACATGTGTTATATGCAAAGATGCAAACATGGGAGTTCGTTGCTTTCACAACACAAAAGATAAACTTTTCGTATGAGAGCACCAGCTCTAGATTAGCTATACATTCCGCTTGCAAAGCTCATACAAACTGTCCACTGACTAGAAAAAAGTACACACTTCAAAGAAGGCTGGGAAAGGTAGGAAACGAAATTACAAGGCCCTTAAGTGGCATACATGTAAGAGCACGTCAGAGGCATCTTGATCTCGTTAAGTTTGCTTTGGTTTAATATGTACTAAATTAGAGGATTGAAATTCATCTTTCTTGTCTGAAATAACACATATGATTGAAGATATTTATTTTTCATATTGTCAGTCAAAAATAACTGTTATGAATATGAATTCAAAATATTGCACAATTTGATAATTTTGTCATGATATACAAATTGGCTCTTTTTAAACATCATATTTAATAAAATTAGTTTAAATAGTTAATTCAGACACTTAATTGCATTATATGAATAAATTTTGAGCAATCATATCACTAAATTATTATAACTATTGCACAAATGTGGAACACTGCACTTAGCCTAACCATTTTCAAATGTTGTTATGACAATGTTTTAATTTTGTTGTCATACTCTTTGATATCTTATTTTCACCGAAGATCTTCGACGTTCATCCCTCGAAGTGACTCACCAAAGAATTCATAGTTCAAAGGTCGAACTTGGTTTCAACGCCGCCACCTTCTCGACTAGCGATTCTCTACTTCACAACTACAAACTTGCAGTGTTCAAAATGTCGGAACATAGGTCACTGTTAACTGTCCACTAGGCAAACGACATCTACAAAAACAGTCCACAAATAACTAACTGCAACTTCCTGCCGATAGCACAATCAAGTTTGCGAATTCTCCATTCCCAGAGATCTCGACGGTAACTGCTGCATGTAAACTTCTGCAGCAAACACGCGAAGTAACGCCGCCTTCCACACAAAGGCTCCACAAACACTGCTCGAAAAACCTCACCGTGTTTTTCTTTGTCCCTTTACACAATGCATAGTAAGGACGGTTCATTTTGCCCGAGGGGTGTTAATCTCTCTATACTCCTTCTTCTCGGAAGAAATAATCAGTCCTCAAAATAATCGGTTAAAGATGTCCCCTCCCCTGAAGAGACATTAGATGGACTGATCAAGGAGAGCTAATGTCTTTCAAAGTATCTTTATCTCCTTAAACTTTTTGACCAGACCTCGTATATACAATTTTTCAAACTCATATTACAGTTCTCATTTTTTTAAGGTACACATAACCATATTGACATTCCTTGCTATGTAGCACATAATATGACTTTCAGTTACTCAATGTGTGCATAATAATTAATTACAATAATTTCACGTCAATGCACGACAATAAAATTTCAATTTTTTACCCTTGAATTCACACATAAGCACCATATGTATTCATTCGTCTCTGCACTATTAACATTATACACAAACTTTCCAATATATATGTATATAATCATAGTTTACATATCTTTATATCTTACATAAAATAAACTTTCAATCATTACTACACAATTTATCAGTCCAGTACAAGTAACATTAATGAATCACATATTGTCTTGCAGGTTTTCGAATTGTTTTAATTGATTCACATAAATTTCTCTCTTACTGTTACTACAATTCCATAATTTTATATTTTCCACATGTTGTGATTCGAAATATTTACTAGAGCTGGTACAGGCTGGTACATCTTTACAAAATATCATCAGTAGTGTAATTGGAGCGTTTCAAAGTAATACTTGGTACGAGTGCTTTTTAGCCTCTTTTTTTATCAATTGAAAATCAGTTTTTGACATATTTTGACAATTTTTTGTCGACGTTTTAGCGTTTAACGATGTTTTTGTAAAATTTCCTATTTTTTCCTTTTTTTCCCACTCATACTTGGTACGAATGACACGATCTTACGTGATATAACTTAACCTATTCATTTTTTTTTCGTGCTAAACTACACGAGAGCCTCTACATGCTTTGACCTACTTGTAGTAGACCCAAATAGACAGTTCTGCAACCGGAAGTGAGGCTCGAAGTGAGGCTCGGTGAGGCTCGACTTAATGGTTTGCTCTTGTAAGACATAAGCCTTATTTTCTCGCAGTGTTGCCAACACCTTACTCGAAATAAAATCACCAAGGTTTTTTCCTTGGTCTAACCTATGTTATTGAACTGCGTCGTCACGTCCAAACCCGCATGAATTCCGGACACTATTGGTTCTATTCATATTTTTTCTTACGTATAGGTGTACATGATGAATCCGCAAATAGATTTGTCCTAAGTCTTACAGTTTCCAAGATAATTCCACTTCCGGTCGCCATTTTGGATTTCCGAGCATAGGTTCTATTCATACTTTTTCTCACGTATAGGTGTACATGACGAATCCGCAAACAGATTTTTTCTAAGTCTTACAGTTTCCAAGATAACCCCACTTCCGGTCGCCATTTTGGATTTCCGAACATAGGTTCTATTCATATTTTTTCTCACGTATAGGTGTACATGACGAATCCGCAAACAGATTTTTCCTAAGTCTTACCGTTTCCAAGATAACCCCACTTCCGGTCGCCATTTTCGTTTTCCGAGCATAGGTTCTATTCATATTTTTTCTCACGTATAGGTGTACATGATGAATCTCCAAACAGATTTTTCCTAAGTCTTACTGTTTCCAAGATAACCCCACTTCCGGTCGCCATTTTGGATTTCCGACCATAGGTTCTATTCATACTTTTTCTCACGTATAGGCGTACGTGATGAATCCGTAAACAGATTTTTCCTAAGTCTCACCGTTTCCAAGATAACCCCAGTAGTGTAATCAAGCCGGTTGAGAAACATCATTTGGGGTTCAAAAATACCTCAAAAACTCACTTTCTCTCCACGTTCCGCGCCTCATTTATTGCGCTGACGATGTTTCGCAGCGAAGAAAACAGCACCAAAACATCAAAAGCTCACTTTACTCATTTGGGGTTCACCAAAACCTCAAAAAAAAAAAAAAAAAAAAACTCGCCTTCTCTGCACGTTCCGCGCCTCATTCATTGCGCTGACGATGTTTCACAGCGATGAAAACAGCATCAAAAAACTTAAAAAAACCTCACTTTCTCTCCACGTTCCGCGCCTCATTTATTGCGCTGACACACAGCGTGATGAGTAAATAATGCACTCTCTCATCCTTGAAGGATGAATGCACCTTATCGTAATTTTTTTTCCAAGTCCCGGCCAATGTTTATATATCGTGACCTTTGTAAACCTCTCGGAACGATGTGATCTCTCTGCCACATACACACACGCCTCTCATTATTTCTGTATTGTGACGTGTTTATTTTGGTATGGGAGGACAGAGGACACCTACACGATGCTAACGCAAGAAATCCCAGCTTTTTATGATCATCCTTTCGAAAGTTACGAGCGATGAAAAAAATATTTTGGCAATTGGCCCTCCCTTGACCCAGGACCTCTAAAAAAAAAAAAATTTTGTACACGTACTCTGCATCACCAATATCGACAAAAGGGTCAACGGGGAGGATTTTTGCACTATCTCTCTCTCTCACTGTTTTTCGAGACATTAGCAATTTAACGCTGGACTTGGAATATTTTTCGACAGAGGGGTCAAATTTGGTTCCATGACGACATATGTTTATTTTGGTATGGGAGGACAGAGGACACCGAGACTCGACCGACGCACTAAACCCGACCTCTCTACGACTATTTGTTCAAAAGTTACGAGTGATCAAAAAGTTTTTGGGAGGGGGTGGGCTAACTTCTTACCCCTTGACCCCAGGACCACCAAAACTTGGTATACGTATTCTATACCTCCAAAATCGACAGGGGGCATCTAACGATGCCGTATGGGGGTGTTTTTCGATATATTTTTTCGATAACTCTTACCATTTTCGAGATATTTGCAATTTAAGATTTTTTTAACGCTGGACTTAGAAAATTTTCGGAACATTTTTTTTTTAATCCATGACGACCTATGTTTATTTTGGTATGGGAGGACAGAGGACACCGAGACTCGACCGACACACTAAACCCAACCTCTCTACGCGTACTCTACGTCACCAAAAAAAAGGTTAAAGGTTCCAAATAACAATAGTTAGAGTTTCCCCAATCTAGTAAAGTGGATTGGTTGAAATCTCCAAGGCGTATTTTGCATTTTTTTTTCAAATATGAACACGTTAAAACTGAACTGTCTCGGATTTTTGAGTTTTGTATTCGCCCTGAGAAAATTCTATATAAATAACATACCTGAAAATTATATTCGAAGTAGATTGATTTTTTTTTGAGTTTTGTAATCACCTCAAGAAATTCTATATAAAATAACATACCTGAAAATTGTATTCACAGTAGATTGAATTCTTGAGTTTTTGTATTCGCACACAAGAAATTCTATATAAATAACATACCTGAAATTCTATTTACAGTAGATTGAATTTTTGAGTTAGAAATTCTATATAAAATAACATACCTGAAAAATTGTATCGCTATATACTAGACTTTTTGATTTCTGTGATTTTGGAGAAAGCAATGGCATCCACCACCAGTTTCAATCATAAAAATGATAAAACTGAATGTGTTACTTGCGAAAAATTAATATCTAAAACTAATATTAGCAAGCACAGGGCAAGATGTAGCGAAACAGGTTCGAGAATTAATCGTTCCTTACCTTCTAAGCCTTGTGCTCGATGCGGAAAAATGATCAGCATTGCAAATTTAAGTAAACACCTCAAAATTTGCAAACCATCGACCGGACAAGCATCGAAAAGAAAAATCGATAATTCAGAAACGGAAGCTTCCACTTCTAAGCAAATTAAATTATCCAATGAACCCAAACCAATTAGATCTGCATTCAACGACCAACTCCAGGATTTTTCAATTAAGTCAGAACCAGGCCGTGACATCCTTAGTTTCTTGGATGAAACGAAAACATCTGTGCTAAATATTTTAAAAGATAAACTTGAAAACAACTCTATAAAAGTATACGTTGTTCTGTTTTCCGAATACGAGAAAGTTGATGGCACAACGAGTATTTTTTATCATCGTACAAAAAACCAGACTCTTTATTTTGCTGACGTCGAAAATTTAGACAACTTCTATTATAAAGTTTCCAACGAGCTGGTTAAGAAACATGACGATTTCGAGGCTAAAGGGTCGGGATGGTCTCTATGTGGAAGTCCTCACACGTTAACTGTTTACGTGAACCGATTCTCGCCTCTTCGTGCATCCAGCTACGTTCCTCTTCCACCGAACATTCAACACAAGAGGGCTGTGTTAAATATACAGAACAGCGATAACAAGTGTTTCCTTTGGTGTGTGTTGGCAGAACTTCATCCGATTCATTGGTCAAATAATCCAGAACAGGTTTATCATTACAAACAATACGAGACCGACTTTCAAAGTGTAATGTCTGACATTGAATACCCGGTGACATTGTCGGATATAACAAAGTTCGAAAATCGTGCAGGAAAACATATCGCTATTAATGTATATTCCTTCACGTCAGATAAATATCTCGTGCATCCCGTCAGGATAAGCGATATCGACGATAACAATACTCGTGTGATTAATCTTCTTCTAATTTCCAACGAGGATGTTCATCACTACACGCTAATTCGTTCTCTATCACGTTTGGTCAGAAGTCAAACTACCAAGTATGAACATTACATCGAAGTTTGCCCGAGATGCCTAACCACGTTCGACGATCGTGACCGACGTGATCATCAAAATCTTCATAGTAGTCAAATTGCTATCGAGAAACTTGCCGAACATAAAATTTATTGCGGTGACAACAGACCGGCTAGAATGTTGATGCCCGAAACGAACGAAGTCGAAGAATTCAAAATGCACAAGGCATTGTTAGAACATCCCGCAATCATCGTCGCAGATTTCGAGTCTTTCCTGAAACCACTCTCCTACTGCGAACCGGATCCTGAAATTTCCTCCACAACGCCGTACCAGCTTCATCAACCTAATAGTTTCGGCTATGTTGTTGTGCGACGTGATAAAATAAATGAAGCATATATATACCGCGGACCAAATGTAATCGAACTCGTCCTGGAAAAAATGGTGGAGGAGGTTGAGGTAATTGGTAGCGTACTGCTTACATCAAAACCGATGGCACCTTTAACTGAAAATGAACTTCAAAATTACAATTCCACTGAGGTGTGTCCGGTATGTGATCAAAGTTTCACTGATGAGAACAAAAAAATATTCCACCACGATCATTTCAGCGGAAACTACATAGGTGGAATTTGCAACACGTGCAATCTTAAAATCCAGAAACCTAAATTCATCCCCATATTCTTTCACAACGGAAGCGGATATGATTTTCACCACCTGGTGAGACATCTTGGCTACGATCCGAAACGTATAGGTGTCTTGGCCGAGAATGAAGAACGCTACATTAGTCTCAGCAAGCAAGTGTCGATTCCGGGAACGAAGAATACAATCGAGATGCGCTTCCTGGATTCGTATAGATTTCTCTCTGCAAGTCTGGATGCTTTAGCGAACAAACTCACCGACGATCAATTTAAAATAACTAGAGCTAGTTTTCCCAACGTAGACATAGAACTCGTTAGACGTAAAGGAATTTATCCTTACGAATACGTTAGTGATGGTTCTAAATTTAACGACGACGCTCTTCCACTTCCAAGAGAATTTTACAGCAGACTCAGAGAGAAAGGAATCACGGACGAAGAATACCAACACGCGCAACTCATGTGGGAGAAATTAGAATGTAGGACACTCGGAGACTACCACGACGCATACTTAAAATTAGACGTGACGATACTCGCGGATGTTTTTCAAGCGTTCAGGAAAACGGCAACGAATATTTATAAATTAGATCCAGCGTATTTCTACAGTCTACCGGGATTAGCGTGGTCGGCAATGTTATTCCAGACAAAGGTCAAGCTGGAACTGATATCGGACGTTGACATGTTGCTATTTATCGAAAGAGGGATACGAGGTGGAATGGTGCAATGCGTACAGAGACATGCAAAAGCTAATAACGTACACATGAAAGAAGATTACGATTCAAATCGAGCATCGAATTACATCTTCTACGCCGACGTTAATAATCTCTACGGACATGCCATGGTTCAGAAACTTCCTTACGGGGGATTCGAATGGTTAGATCCCACTTCGATAGACATTATTCATTTCGACGATAGCGAGTGTGGTTTCTTCGCAGAGGTAGATCTCCAATTCTCCGACCACCTGCACGACACGTTTTCGGATTTGCCTCCGACTCCCGAAATCAAATGTCCACCCGACTCGGTTCAAGACAAGCTTTTGTTAACATTGGACCCTAAACAGAGATACGTCGTCCACTACAAGAATCTCCGGTTTTTGATTGGGAAGGGTGTTCAGATAGTAAATGTTAGAAGAATACTAAAGTTTAAACATTCCACGTGGTTAAGACCTTACATAGAAACTAACACACAACATAGAACAGCTGCCACTTCCGATTTAGACAAGGACTTCTTTAAATTAATGAAAAATGCGGTGTACGGAAAGACCATGGAGAATGTTAGAAAGCACGTAGACGTGAAATTAATTTCCGATAAGAATAAATGTCGGAAGTGGATAGCCGATCCTAGATTCAAGTCGAGAAAAATTTACAACGAGAATTTGGCACTTTTCAATCTAGATATAAAATTGATGAAATTCAGAAAACCAATTTACGTTGGCGCAACGGTTCTCGACTTGTCGAAACTTTACATGTTCGAATTTCATTATGACGTGATGAAACCCTTCTACAATGATAAAATATCACTTTTGTACACGGACACCGACAGCTTCATTTACAGCATACAAACACCTAACCTATACGAAGACATAAAAAATCCTTCCATGCTCGAGTATTTCGATACTTCTGCGTATCCTCAACCCAACAGATTTGGAATTCCATCTCGTAACAAAAAAGTCCTAGGTAAACTGAAAGATGAATGTAACGGTGATATTATTGTCGAGTTCGCGGGTTTGCGTTCGAAGATGTATGCCATGAGAACAGAGAGTAGCGTCACGAAGAAAGCAAAAGGTGTGGGCAAGAATACGGTGGAGAACAAACTCACCTTCCACGATTACATCGATTGCCTTTACTCACAATCGACGATACTAAGTATAGAACAAAGAATCCAAAGTGTAGACCATGTGATTACAACAAACGAAGTTAGGAAAGTAGCATTAGATCCGCATGACGATAAAAGATGTATTTTGTCTTGTGGAATCCACACGTTGCCTTGGGGACACTATCGTTTAGAAATTAGTAAAAATTGTAGGCAATGCAAATGAAAAAAAAAATTTAAATAACTATAACTAAAATAAAAAAACTTTAAATGTCTCAAATTATCACATACACAATAAATAACTAGCAAGGACAATGGATCTCTTTGGTTTCCGAAAGCAAACAATGGTGAGTTGTTCGCTAAAGCATCCAGACTTGCAGAGAGAAATCTATACGAATCCAGGAAGCGCATCTCGATTGTATTC